>NC_134356.1:539546722-539919222 GCF_048569485.1 Anomaloglossus baeobatrachus | reverse complement strand
CCTAAATGTCTTCCCCTAAAGCCCACTGAGGAAAGGTCGAGAAAAAGTCTGTTTAATAATGTACTGCCAACTGATTTCTATGAAATGTGTTACTATTCTGTGCCTTGAGGTCAATATTTGCTGCTTATTATGGTCACTTAAGTGAAAAACATCACAACTGAATCAATATTCAAACCTTATTTTCAATGAAAAATTCTATATATTTTTCACAATCATCCAACCAAAAACTTAGAAGAATGCTATAAGGACTCGTACACATATGATCTTACATAGGTGATTACTTTATGCCATTTATAAGCCTGCTGCATGTACACAGAAGATTTTATAATATTAAGTGCAATTAATTCACATTGAAATAAATGTAATAAGTACATATTTTTCCTTGTTATCACAAAGGACAAAGGAGAATTGAAACTCAACTCTGCTTCATTTGTATTTCCCAATGCACCAATTCTTTTCACCAATCTACTGTATATTTATCAATGTTAAAGATAGAGGTCGAACAATAAAAGAAAACCAAAACTATAAGGCCTAAAATAATTAATTTTTATTTAGATACAATTAAAATATAAAAGAAAGTAAAAAACGTATCCTTTGGTGATACAGGTATGAGGACCGGACAGTGGAAAATCATTTAAGTCATGCAACAAGGAAACAGAAAGTGCACTGGATATCAGCACCACACTGCGAATAAGAGAAGGTGTACTTACAAAGGTCCTCATAGGGTCTGTGTGTTGCTAGGACAGGCGGTGCTTCATTCCGTGTGTAGTCCCAGGATTAGGTGCAGATTCCAAGTAAAGTAAGAGTCACAGGGCACACAGCCTTCAGTCTAAAAATGTATTCTTCAGAACAAAATTACATGAACAAGTTGCAGCAAGGGAGGGGGAGCAGTGTGGGAGAGCTCATCGGATGATGGCCGTTTCACGCTGACTAGGCGCTTCTATGGGTGGACCTGAATAATAAATTTTTGGACTGAAGGCTGAGTGGCCTGTGACTCCTACTTTACTTGGAAATCATTTAAGCATTAAAAAAATTTAGTACATAAAATTCCAATTTTTGTATAAATAGAGATATAAAAAAGGGCTAAAGGCAATACAAAAATAATCAATGGATAAAAAAAGGACATGGGTCATGAAACATGCGTTGGGGAGGCTGGACCGGAAAGAGCTCATTTGCATTCCTCCACATGTAAGTTTACCTGACTAACTTTCTTCTTTATGCTATTACTTGATAAATACTCTTATCTCCCCTTGTGTTGTATGCGCAGCTGATGTGGCTCGCTATTTACTTTGACATTGGCTACACTTATCAGTCTCTGCACTATACTGCATTCTATATAGCTTGATACTCTGTGTGCTCAGCTGATGAGACTCTGCCTATTTACCTTGATACTTGTATTTGTTATATTTGTTAGATTATGCACTACATTGTATTCCACCTAGCTGGACACAATCTGCTCTTTTTGCACTTTATCCTTTCATAAGGAATTCATTTATTGAACACACCTTTTTAAAATCTTATTGCTGTGCAATAATTTGAGTTAAAAAGAAAAATAATTTGTATACTGATACTTTTTGTATCAGCTTAGATCCGTCAATTTTTGCACAGCCTAGATCTCTGTGTTTGGCTTATCCAAGGTATATTACGCTTTACATGCAGTAATTTTTTCTATCCATGAATTATTTTTTTATACACTTGCCACTTTTTTATATCTCTATTTATACAAAAATTGGAATTTTATGTACTAAATTTTTTTTGAATGCTTAAATGAGTTTCCTCTGTCCGGTCCTCATACCTGTATCATTATAGTACACTTTTTTTTTTTTTTACTTACTTTCATATTTTAATTCTATCTAAATAATAATGAATTATTTTAGGCCTTATACCTTTGGTTTTCTACTGTTGTTTGATATGAATTAGTTTATGGCCCCCTATATTGGTATGAAATGGTACATTTTGTTGACTAACAGATAGAGATGAATAATGTGAGATGTTTACTGTCCTGATGGTTTCATTTGATGTAAATATTTTTCCTAATTCTATATCATGATGCTATGGGACCCTTGTTAGGCCGGTTTCACATTTCTGGCATTTTGACGGAAACGGAATCCAGCACAGATGCAGTACAGTTCATTTATTTACAGTGGAAACACGACATCATGCGGTTGTGTGCGTCATACACTACCACATGTGTCCACATGGTGTAGTGCTTCCACTGTAAATAAATGAACTGTACTGCATACGTGCCGGATTCCGTTTCTGTCAAAACGACGCAAATGTGAAACCGGCCTTAGTTGAGGGGTCAGTGAAGAAGAAGAATTTGATGGCGGGCTCCCTTCCAGCCGCACTCACTGAGCTTGATTAATATATTTGTTAGTTGGTAGAGACCTATGCTTCAATAAGCCAGGTGGGGAGCAGCAAATGGGGAGACATTCAAAGGATAAAAAAGAAATAAAAATACTTCTATAGGGGTTTGGCTATTTTAATTTTTTTTTTTCACAAATATCTTAATGAAAGTGGCTTTTAGTGTTTCATGCTGTCCATGATTTAGGCAGCAAAAATCAGCTGACAAGTACAATGATATAAAACAATATATGTAAAATGATGTCTATAGAACATATACAATGACCTATTGACAAGTGTTATGAGAAGCATAATAAAATATATATCTATTAACTAAAAAAAATCCATGATTTATGCAGACTAGTTTATGACATTATTAATACCAGAGACGAGCAATTTTATTTGCCAAATATAAGTGCTAACGTCAATACACTGCTGATTGCTTCTGAAATGAGACCTCTAGCTTTTTATATTTAGTAGTTAATTGTCTGGAACAAATAGACACTATTCCAGTGAAATCTCCAATGCACCTTTGTCATTTTTTTTTTATTTCCAGAATGCGCTTAGCTTATGTCATCATTTATTTATGTATTCCATTAAATCTATGACATTCTAGAATAACTAAACAAATAGTAAAATGAATAGGATATTGCTTTCCCGATCCGCACTCTGGCAATGGACAGGAATGGACGCTCCGCCGGTGGATTAGCTGCGGCATTATCTCACCATGATATTTCACTAACAGATGTTCGCTTTAATTGACTGTCTGCAAGTGAGCACTGATGTGAAATCTGCCATAAATGTCTGTTCTAGTTCTATACAACACTTTCGGAAAGACATGAACAGACTTAGTAGTTTTAAAGCAGGGTAGAGTGAATGAATTTTATTTGTATGTATTATACACTTATATGAACCATTAATTACAGAAAGTTAATGATTATCCCGGTATGTACTACCCAATGTAACTGACTGTTTAGAATGCATTCACTGGTATTTCAAGGAGAATCAAGTTTTTGACTGAAATGTTACATTTCCTGCATTAATCCTGAAGGAAGGATCCATAGTGCTGGTTAATCCTTGCACCTTCTTCTACATTTTACCATGGACACTACTTCTCTTTCCCACCTATCATGCATGGAAGTGCATCATGGCCACAGTAACTTGAATGAAACTATGTTTTATTTCCTTGTGAAATATGGGAAGAGATAAAAAGCTTCTCCAGATCATAGTCTAGACCTGTAGAGACCAAACTGCATTACAATTTTAAAGAAGGATTTTAATGTGTTCCGCAATTTTAAAGAAGGATTTTAATGCGTTAATAAAGTCTTTAAGAATTTTTGAGGAACGGTGTGCAGGATTCCTTCAACCTTTTCTTGCAGAGATCAACCTGGACTGATTATGAAGTGTTGGCATGTCCTAGTGGTATGCAATCATTTCTCACTTTTAACGTTTTTAGAGGTCTATGTTTTATTTGCCCTGTTGTCATGTCCTTTATTTCCTCAAGTAACTGTATTGAGGTGAGTGTGTGTAAATTATACAAATTCAATACTCTTTTATTAATTATCTGTTAATTTCCCATTTCCTTTAGCAGTAATTCCGAATGACTGGATAGCAGCAGTATACAATTTATATGTAATGGCCCCCAAACAGGGTAATAACTATAAAACACTGCTTGACCCAGGGGCCACTTTCACAACACTTATAATCTCATAATCACCACTTAAAATACTGTATCAATTAATACTTTAAATAAATATAAATAATACATATTTGCATGAAAATACTCTAAAAATCTGTATTTAACATGGCTTCATTCCATCAAGTTTTGTAATAAAACAGTTATGATGTTTTCTGCTTGCTAGATACCCTTTATGTATACATCTTGCCTAGAGAAGTTGTAGGCCTTATCTACTGCCAAATTGGCACCACGCCAAAATCTGCAGCTTTGCATGTTTGAGAATAGTCACAAGTACATGACACTGAGGTCACCAAGAGCAAAGTGCATATCCCTTTCACAAACTAGCTTCTGCTTTCTGCGTACAGAAACTCAAGAAGGAAAAAAAGGAAAAAAGATGAACAGAACAGGACATAGATATGGTGGGATTCAACTGGAATTTACTGTGCCAAGAGATGTACATTGCCATATGCATTACAATGAGCATCTCTATAAAACTCACTGCTTGGAGGTTAACTTGGATGTCAGTGTCATCTGTACAGAAATTACTTGGAGAGAAAGATCTTCTGAAGTCTTAATACAAGAGTCAATTTCACCCAGTCAGAAGGAAATGAACACATTTTTTCTGTTTTATGTTTGGAATGAATTTGTGCCAATTTTTCAATATTTCAAGTCCCAACCTGTTAGCAGTCTTTGGGATTCAGCTTATTTCAATGCCTTAACAGCTACAGTAAGGAAATTTGTCATCGAGACGCTGGACCGCACTATGACTTAGACAATTGACTTTGCATTTGCCAGTTTTCTCTTCAGACAAGATGGAATAGTTAAGTGTTGGGCTGTGTCTGTGCTCTTCAACATAATTGATTATTACATTTCCTCATCAACCTTAAAATTTACATTTTCATTGCTAAAATTATCAAGTAGCAAATCAAGAACAGATTTAATCAACTATACAAGTACCTGTATCCAGCATTGTAATTAATTGTTAGATAATATTGTGCCAACCAGTTATGGAATATATCACTGATATATCAATCATGGTTTGAATATATGAACTACTATATGGCAATTCATGATGAATGATATCATACAGTATATCGATTACTTTTATTTTGTTACTTATAAGAAAGATATGGGCAGTCCTCTTATATGACATTCCATCATAATACTATATTGTGTATTACAAAAGATAAAACGCCATCACTGCAACCTCAAGAAATAAGAAAAAATAGATGAAGCATACAGAACTATATTATATCAGACGATTGTCAGACCATTTTGCTTTACAGTTCTCTACTAAATCAGTTTTCAAATATCTATTTGTTACATTAGCAAAAAATAGCGAGTAGGATGTTGCACATGTAGTGCCAAGATTTTACAAATTTTCATTGCCAGATAACTAAGTGGCAAGTTAGTCTGGCACTGAAGACCCCTGGAAAGCATTGTAAGGTAGTGTATACTGAGCACACTGTCTAAGATGTAAATCCAAACCAGTATGGAATGTACACACGTAACAGCTGCATCAAGGACATGGTATCGTAGATGAAGCTAAGGTCTTGTGCCCCATAAGTAGATACCAGTGCCAACATTTTTTAATAGTAGGTGGAGGCTGTATTTCATTTGGGCCCAAAGCTTAAAACTACATATCTGGGAATTAGTCTGTACTTAAATCAGATAGGAGTAAATGAAACCTAACCACTCCAAATCCTAGGTTGGATACTGGAAAATGTGTTACTGTCTATATACTTATGAGATGACAAAATAAATATAGGAATGGTACATTCTGTAGATTAAATAATGAAGGTGCCCCTACACAAAGAGACCAACAGTTGTAAGTGGATGTGGATATATTGCTGATGTCTTCCACTGAGATGGTGAAGTAATGTCATTTTTATTCTTTTTGTTGTTTTACACTCACATACACATATATATATATATATATATATATATATATATATATATATATATATATATATATATATATATATATATATAATGAACAAGGGACGGGAACTGGATATTTACATAAGCAGCACAGTGATTTATGCCATTTTTATAGGACTACAAAACACAGACATAAAAAGCTATGGAAGGTCAAAGAAATAGCTCTCAATGGTAGTAGAAAGAACCAGCCAGCATACAATACAAATATGCAACTGGTGTGGATTCAACGACAAGCATGGATGTAAAGAATGTTATAGCAAAACACTATGGGTAATGGACATATACTTGGCATTTAAAGGCCTATGTTACCGTGCCATTTTCTGAACCAGAATCCATGCTAATTGACTTAGTCTGTTCTTTTCTAGATTGATAATATTAATATGCATCAACTAAATGTTTACAGAATGCTCATGTCCCTCCCATGGGCTCTATTATTTGGGTCAGTCTTCATCCTCTGTACTATGAGTATTGATGGTTCCATTGTTTTAGTCAATAACTGCTCAGTTTTATAGATAAAGTATTTGAAGATCATTTTCAACCTCTCCATTATGAATCTGATCTTGTTGCCCCATGGATTCACAAGCTTATAATGGCATATTCATAATACACAGACTTAAGCTGTCAGTTCCAATCCCTTTTTACCAAAGCCATTTTAGTTTTAGATATTATCTTTTTGTTCTTTTGCTTCATTTTGTTTAGTTGTCTTTATATCCATCATGTCAGGTTTCGTGCAGAAGGTGTCATCCAAACCTTGTAAATGTAAAAGTGGTTGATATTTTTCTTGCCTTGGTGATTTTTGGCGATTCTGGCCACATAAGGGTGACATACTTTTGGTCTGTGTCTACATTTAAGAAAGTTTTAAGTAGTTTTGCCAATATCAAGATTCCTCAGGGGTTCTGAAAAGTATGTTGCTTCCAGTGTCTTCAATGATTATATCCGCATGATAAGAGTAATTATTTTTGAAAAAGCAATTTGTATGTCCATAAATTATGAATTTTATTCTGACTACCTTCATTTCATTATGTTGCAATTCAAACAATTGCTCTTCCATTATAATTCCACCATTAGGTTCAACTATGTCTGGATGAGTTGTATTCATGCCTGTTATTTTGCTTGGTTTCTTTCTGGGTTTTTGGTATAATTATGGCAAGTGATTTCCATTTGTACTGGAATGGTTTGAGCAGTAAGCCGGTATGTTTTCCATCCTATCCTCAGATTAAGTCAATGGATTAAATGAAGTTTATGTTTTGTAGCATATTAAGAAAAAAAAAAAACATGATGAGTAAAGTGAAGTTACTTTGACTATGTATATGTTATTTTACATCACCTTAGTTATGATTAGCCTACATACATTGTTATAAAATTTCTCCTGGGAAATAAGACTGAAAATGGGATGGTGGCATTGAAATATCCCTCATTAAAATGTCCTCCTCTATGTTTACATAAATAATAATAAAGACATTTAAGTTTATTTCTCTAGATTTTTTCTTTTATGAAAATAAATCTGTCCTCATATTAATAGGATACTTCTATAATTATGAATGTAACATGAATGTGGGGGTCACTGAGAGCTGACTTCCCATAGAACTGTAATTCAGACCTGAGACACACTACATTAAAACAAAGACATCCCCCAAAACACCAACAGTAGGAAGGACAATGACACAAAAACTATCCTTTCCTTACTAGACATTTCTCTTGACAGAATTTTTATATTTGCGTACTTGTGTAAAAGTTTTATACCATTTGTAATACCGGTTACAGGTATAAGGTGATCAAAATTACAATGAATACTTAGATCACAATGGTGGTTGTTTTCCCTTACAGTGGTCAAATGCCACTTTTTTCCCAAGAGATGTAAAAAAAAAAATATTTATAAAAAAACTGATCTGAAATAAAGAATCTGTTTTACCCGTAGGTACCAATTAATTTTCCAGAAATCAGAAATCCTATACATTTTGGAGTTAACAGATTACAAAAATTGTTCATAAATTTAGAGGTTTCGTAGAACAGTAGGTAAATGTACAGCTTTCAAAAAATGGCTGAATTGCTCTTCCTTCCTCATTTCAGTTGCAATTTGATGCTGTTTCTTTTATGAGTATACAAGCAGATCATCAAATTTCCAGACTCCTATCAGGGAGAAAACACATTTGGTTGCTGCAGTCCACCACTGTGTATGCAACAAAGGTAAAATGCTCCATTGACTATGTCATCTTAAGGCTTGATGCCACTGTGGAGTTTCCAAACAGGATTGTCTTTATGCATTTAGTTAAGTACTGAGCTGTGCACACTGGTTAAATAGGAGCAAAAGGACGACTCCATATCCGTTGTAATAATTTACTCCCCAAATTCCTTAATTTTTCTTACAATTAGTCTGTAACAGCAGAGACTTCCCTCACTGTTGTATTGGTGGAAGATGTAAAAAATTCATCTGCTTTTACAGGCTTTCTTCTGTGTTATAATGTGTTGCAGGCACTTAAGTTTTTTTTTTTGTTGGGTTTTTTGTTTTTGTCTTTTTTTTTCCATATGAAGACATTTTCTTGGAAAGCAGGATAAGGGAATATGAGGGTAAACCAGGGTAGAACAATTTAAGAAACCGCCTTGCTAACCCAGAATGTCCAAGTAAATTGGAGAAGCCTTCCCTAGGACTTGAAGAATCTTATAGATTTCTTTGATATTTAAGCGTAGCTGTGGCTCTCTTTGCCAGCACCCCAGCATAATGTCAAAGATTTCTTTTGGAGCCACTCGTGGTCTCTCTAGGACACGTCCTTGTGTGATGCACTCAATAACCTGAAAAAAAGAGTATTTGAAAAATAATTAAAAAACCTTAATTCCTGTGACATAAAGGAAAACATTTCTATTTAATACCAATAAGATAATTTCATATTTATATTATGAAACTCTTGTAAGAAAACGTAATATCTAAAATCTCTAGGCCATTAAAGCTTTTACCATCCTTTCTTTGTTACATTTCTCTAATAATATCTATTAAATTGCCATGTGAAGCAAATTAAAAACCCAATAATTTAAATAATTATTTGAGAACAGTACTTTTAACAAATTTTGCCTAATTCAAATTTTCAGGGGAATAAAATAAATTTGTAATATATCTTATCAAATAATTTTGCTTCTTTCTCTCCCTATAAGCCACAAGCACCTTCCCTTTTCCTCACTTCAATTCACTCTCCACTCTGAAAAAAAACAGCTCAACTCTGTCTTGCTCTAGATAAGATGAACTGGTAGTACAGTGAGGAGTCAGGTTACAACTTCTATTATACTTTATGTAGTGGGGATGAGGTGGGAGGATCAGAGTAAGAAAATAACCAGATAAGTCGAGTGAGAAAAGATCATTCTGAGCTTTCTAACAAGTCCTTTAGCACACACCAGTTCTTGATTTACCACTACACTGCTCAGTATGGCTTTATAATAGTTTGTATGTTTCTACTCTGTGTGTTTTCTAAGGAATGAAGAGCAAGAATTCCTGTATGTGTGCTGAGCTGTGTATCAGAGAACATAGCAACTAGTCTCCTCCTACCAGCTAAAAATCAACTGCAAATTGAGAGACAGAGAAACATAGGGTAAATTGGTCAAAATGTAGGATACAAATCATGCAATGCCCCCCCCCAAAAATGTTATTCTTTATGTATATACAACAGCTTATTCTAAAAAGTTACTTGAAAGTACAGTTACCCTTTAAAATTATTTGACTGATCTTATATTTTACACCAAAAATGTACAAAAAGGAATTTTGAAGTGTAAAATTAAAAATGTTTTGAGGTTTTTTCCAGCAACATTGGAAACAATTTTCCTCCACCTATGGAAATATTTGAAATTTTTAGGATCGCTAAATAAAACTCTAATGACCATGACCATATTATTATCGCAATAAAAATGTAACTCTGGTGCACCAGATAAGAATATAAGATGTCCGGAATAAAGAATATGGGACACTTGCTTTCTTTAGTGATGCTTTAATGGGAAAAAAATAATAAAACAGATACAGTCCATTCAGTCCAACGTTTCGGCCTATCAAACATTTGGCCTTCATTAGGGAAAAATTATCTATATGAATAATGCAAAGTGAGAGATATTCATATCTAGCAAAAAATTGCAAAACAGGGCTGTAGACCTCTGATCAAGATATAATCGAATAATCTGTATGAGAGTGATTGGTCAGGGATCCATTTTGAGGCCTATGTGTGGAGACTGGAAGCCAGGCAGAAACTGTTCACTCTAGATTAAGTTGAACCAGCAGCAAGTCATTGAGATGAGTAAGGATCTATAGAGGTGTTAATGAAGCATCGTATGTATCCCACTATATGTCAGGATGTAGGTGAGATTTCATGTATATCATAATTCCAATGCAGTAAATGTTGTAATTAGGGTCCTTTTCAAAGAGAATATCTCACCAACTGACACATTATAGAGGCATAACATGCATCCTGCTTTGTTCCAAGGTATTAGAAGGGTAGAGACAGTGAGGGTCCTCTTTTTCAAGGAATGATGTCACAATAGACCTCAATCTTCAGTAAAGTTTAGGGTGGCAGTGAGGGTCCACTTTTTCAGGAAATGATCACACAATAGATCTGAGCCATCAGTAAAAGGTTAGGGAGAACAGGGTAATTCCAAGTGGAACTTCAAGGAATACAAATACTGGGCTGGAGTGATGGCGAGGCACATGCAAGGAAGCCTCCTGCCGGTCCGTGCAGTCCGTTGGTGAGATATTCACTTGGCCACATTCATACATTACTAGAGGCTTTTGCAAATACAAATCAGGACTCTACCATTTTGTGGTGCCTGATACAGTAAAGCACCATTCCTGTTTCACAATAGTCAGGGTTTCACAGCCTGACTTGTGCCGTCCATCCACTAGCATGTGGCTATAGAGCCAGATTACCCCATGGGTGATACTACCAGCTCAGCCAATATTCTGACGCAACATTGGGTGATGATGAGGAGGATGAGGAGGAAGAAGAGTTTTTTCCCTGTTCTACACAGGGGACTCTCAACCCTAGCTTCATGTCTGTCCAGCATGGATGGGTTGGAGAGGAGGAGGTGGAGGAGGAGTAGGCGAGTCAGCATGAGGAGAGGATGGGTATTATTGATCCTCCTGGTGGGGATAAAGAACCTTTGCCTGTTTGCAGCTGGGCCCACATGGCACAGTTCATGTGTAAGTGTCTGTGGCCAGACCCTCAAGTGATACACATTTTATTCAACAACCTTTACTGATTGGCCACCTTTATGGACCCACAGTACAAGGAGAAATTTCCTTCTCTCCTTTTGAAGTCACCAAAGGGTTGCAGAATGGAATCCTTGAAGAGGGTCATTGTAGATCAGTTGCTGAAAACATCACCCTCAGTCAACGCAGGTGGCAGAGTTACCGACTCTTTTCAACACCAAGGATTAATTGGGAAAGACACCAACACCAGGTCCAAGAGACGTGGGGTGAAAATGTGTGAAAACTGGGCAATTTTCAATAAACCAGTACATCAGCAAAGGCTATCTGTGCCTGTAACAATGCTAAGGAGGGAGAACTTGCACAATATTGTCAAGCGGTACTTAAGTGACCATACCTGCATCCTTTCTGATGCTTCAGTTCCTTTTAATTATTGGGTGTCCAAGCTGAACACTTAGCCCGACCTCTCATTATATACCTTGGAGTTGCTGGCCTACTCAGCTCCTAGTGTGATGTCAGAGAGTGTTTTCAGTTCTGCAGGGGCAATTGTCACTGATAGGCGCTCACGCCTCTACACAGAAAATGCAGATAGACTTACTCTGATTAAATTCAACAATGGCTGGATTTCTCCACAGTTTGCAATTCCTTCAGATGAGAGCAAGCCAAACTAAATTCCCCCAAATTGTTCTTTTTGGCTACTGCTGTTAATGTTAACCCCTTGCCATAAAAATCCATTTCTTTCCTTCGTCAACCATGACTCAGGCCATAAGGCTAATTTTTGTAAACAATATGCACATTGTGCAGTAGACAAACCAGGACAGTACTCCTACTTCAGCTTAATTACAATTTGTCGTTGGAGGCCCTTGTGATGGGGACTTCCTGCGTCAACCATGACTCAGGCCATAGGGCTAATTTTTGCAAATACTATGCACATTGTGCAGTGGTGGACAAACTAGGACACTACTTACTCCAGCCTAACTATTATTTGCATTAGAGGCCCTTGTGATGGGGACTTCCTGTGTCAACCATGACCCAGGCCATAGGGCTAATTTTTTAAAAAATGCACGTGCGTGTGATAACCGTATCCTTTCAGTTCTTTATACGGTCTGTTATACATCCGTGTGCCTTCCGGACTGCCCAAAAAAATGGAAGGAGGGTTACATACAGTGAAAAGCTAGATCGATAGATAGCTGGATAGATAGATAGCTGGATGGATAGATAGTTATAATGTCCCACTCCCCTACATTTTGTAATGTTGCACGCTTTGGTGCCTTTCATGTGGCACTAAAGGGTGCTTAGCCTTGTATTTAGAAAAAAAAAATAATTTTTTTTTTCCTTGGCTGGTAATTCAAAACAGAGAACACCCCACACTGTTATTTTAAAGTAAATACAAAAGTTAAAACAAAAAACATGGGGTCCCCCCAAATTGGATCACCACCAGCCAAGGTAAAGCGGACAGCTGTGATCTAGTATTCTCAGACTAGGGAGGTCCATGGTTATTGGACCCTCCCAGTCTAAAAATAGCAGGACGTAGCCACCACAGAAGTGGCGCATCCATTAGATGCACCAATTCTGGCACTTCGCCTCCAGCTCACTCCGTTGCCCTGGTGCATTGGCAAATGGAGTAATATATGGGGTTGATACCAGCTGTGAAATTTCACCTGGCATCAAGCCCTGGCATTAATGATGTCCCAGCATCTATCAGATACCTGACATCACCAACCCAGTCAGTAATAAAAAGATATACAACAAAAAATTTTATTTGAAAAAACACCCCCCAAAACATTCCCTCTTTCACAGATTTATTGAAAATAAAAACAAATCCGGGTCAGGCGTAATCCAATAAGGGGGTCACATGACAATCCATTCCATACTCACTGTCCCAGTCAATGAAGAACAGAATGTTCCCCATTGGCTGGGAGGGCAGTGCAGTAACCTGAGTTAACATCATTAGGTCAGGCCAGGTCATTGCAGGACATAAGAAGCGCCGATGTCATGAACTCGTAAGGTCAGCGGTGCTTGTCACTGAGTTCCATGGCCGCCGCATTCTCACGTGAACTGTCCTGTGAGCCCATGACATCCCCTCTAGTCACAGTGTTGGGCCATCTGTAAGACTTGATGTGAGAATGCAGCATCATGGAGGTCCGTGACGAGCGCTGACGTCACGAGTTTAGTGGAGATCATCACAACTGGTAATGATCTAAGCTAACCTCCTGATGTCGGCGCTCGTTATCCCGCAGCTGCTTGCACACTGATGTGCGAATCACTGCAGGGCTGGCCAGGGCAGTGCGGCATACACTGCAGTGGCACCGATAAACTGAAGCCACAGGGAACTTCTTCCGTGTTGATTCAGGGGATTCCAAAAACCACATGTGAGTCAGAAATGCATGCAGGCATCTTCTCCAGGTTCTCCTCATTCAGTTTCATCACTTTCCTATCCATTTCAGCCTTTTCCTCAGGCCCCCAGACCATTCTGCTGAGACCAGCAGAAAGTTACTTTTATTTCCCATTGACTTTTATTGTACTTGGTATTTGGAACGAATACACGAGTATTACAAAGTACTCGTTACGAGTGTAGCGATTACGACTATTACGGCACTTGCTCATCTGTAATTCAAGCTTTTTTTTCTGTGACCAGTTAGTTTTACGTTCTTTGACCTTATTGAAATCTGATACTTTTTAGGTACATTTTCTATTTTAAATAATGAACAAAAATGTCCTGTAGTATAACAGTCCGTGATCTCACAGAAAGACTTTGTTTATGACTATAAGCTCATCCCTAAGTGCTTTTTCAATAGAGGATGTTTACCGGTCAGTAAGCATGCTACAGACGTAATCAAAGGAGACACCGCTCTTGTTTGTACGAGTGTAAAGTAAGACTGTCAGTTAACTGTGCTGACAGAACTAATTTAATGTTTAGGTGATTCAGAAATACATTAATTTCCCATGTGGTGAAATACAACATAAGTTAATTGATTGGGAACTGTAAAACATTGATGTCTATCTAACGATCAATCTATGTGCCACAAAGGCCAACATATCACTCACCTGATGCCAACTAATTCTGGGATTTATTATTTATTGGACATGCTACACTACCATTCTAAAGGTTGCCATACAAACAGTCTAAAATTGGTCGAAAGTAATGAGATGAACAAAAGCAATTGTTCATAGCGAGGATTCCAACAACAAATAATGGTTTTAGTCACTCACTGATACAGTTTCATCATTTGTAAAAAAGATGGCTGCGCCTCCATTTTTTTTGTCTGATTTACTAGCCCACAGAAAATGTTTTCCTAAAAAACTTTAATGGAAAATCCCCGCCAAAATGGTTGTTTTTCCAATGTTAAAAGCCAATATAGACTAAATATGTAACACAAGAAAGTCCAGCTCAAATGAACAGTTTCTTCTTTATTTCTTGAGAATTTCAAGTACACGGGACATTACAATTTTCATGCGAAAGCCGCTATAATGGCATATGCATATTCCATTATAGTAGCTGTCTCGTGAGAATTTTGATGTCCCGTGTACTTGAAATTCTCAAGAAATAAAGAAGAAACTGTTCATTTGAGCTGGACTTTCCTGGTACTTGTTCAATTATCAGGCTGTGACAAGGCTTTTGTCAGGGCTCTAAACAGAGAGTGGATGCAGAGATAGTGAGTTGGATTTGTTGCTACTTTTATATAGACTAAATATACACCTAACTGTCCCTGACTGCTTTGGCAGAACGATTGTCCAGGAGGCAATTGATTATTATTTAACTATTGTTTAACCATAAACCTATGTTTATCTAATGTGTATGTCTACCTTTATGATTCAGATTGTGAATTATAGCTTAAAGGGGGCTTTACACGGTAGCGATATCGCTAGCAATTTGTAGCGATAGCGAGCGTGTAAGTACCCGCCCCCGTCGTGCATGCGATTGTTTGTGATCTCTGCCATAGCGAACATTATCGGCAGCGTCACACATAGTTACCTGGTCGGCGGCGTCGCTGTGACTAACGAACAATCCCTCCTTCAAGAGGGAGGGACGTTCGGCATCACAGCGACAAGACCGCAACATCACACAGCGACCGGCTATTCAAAGCGGAGGGGCGGAGCTAAGCGTGATGTAAACATCCCGCCCACCTCTTCCTTCCGCATTGGGGCCGGCGGCAGGTAAGGAGACGTTCCTCGCTCCTGTGGTGTCACACATAGCGATGTGTGGTGCCGCATGAGCGATGAATCACAACGCTAAACAATCCTTACCGATTTTTGAGTTTGGGATGACCTCTCCATGGTGAACGATTTTCACCATTTTTGAGGTCGCCTAAGGTCGCTGGTAAGTATCACACGCTGCGATATTGTTAATGACGCCGGATGTGAGTCACTAACAATGTGACCCCGACGATCAAACATTAAAGATATCGTAGCGTGTAAAGCCCCCTTAAGTCTGAAGTGTCTCTTATAAATGTGTCACAGCATGAAGAATTAGTTACTTTTTTAAAGGCATCACTTTTTGTTATTTGCAACTATAGCCTCATGTCACAGAACCATTAGAAACAAAGCATTATACCATACCTCTGTGTTTGAGAGCTGAAACCATGGTTGCTTTCCATATGTAAATATCTCCCAAAGGATAACACCAAAACTCCACACGTCACTTTCTGTCGTAAACTTTCGGTACATTATGCTTTCTGGAGGCATCCAGCGGATAGGCAACATCGTATGACCTCCCACCTGCAGAAGATATAGAAAATGATCGAAAATAATTTTGAACGGTATAGATTTGTTATTTTTGTTTATGAAATGAAGTCTTTGCCATATACTATGTTTACCACTGGAGTTTCTCCCAACAAAAAGAAGATGTAAATGCAAAGAAATACGGCTGTAGTAAAAAATTCAGCCAAAAATCTATTTTTGAAAATAATTGGTGAGGCAAATATATGTGGATGTATAATAGAATACAGGAGATATAAATGTAGCATCTTTTTATTGAATTAAATTCAAAATAATTGATCAATAATTCCGTATACATTCCTGTTTAAATAAAAAATAATTTTGTCTTAATAATGGCCTCAAATATATTAAAACAAGGTACTAAATTTAATGAAATTTGACATTGATTTAAAGCAGGGATTGGGAGCCACATGCAGCTTGTGGGACCTTGCTGCTATCTTCCAGCTTGGTGCATTAGCACCACGTTTTGCAAACAAGTATGAAAAACAGGTCTCCAGGTGGTGACAATTGTAAGTAGCCCACGCAGTATAGCAGATCTAAATGGATGTAGTAACCCATGGATATTGGTGTACTGCCTTGGTGTGATTTTTTTGGAAAAACTTTGGCTGTCATTATATTGGTAAAGGGGACTCTAGGTGTCACCACTGTGAGGGGCGGAAGTTAAATGTAGCTTGCAACCTTCTCTCTGAGCTGAATGCTGCTCGCGACCATCTCTTGTAGTCAGCGTCGGACTGGCTACCGGAGGAATCTCCAGTAATGCCAGGCCTGAATTCAGGTACCTGCATTGCACTCCGGAGCTTTCACCTGAGCTCCGGAGTGTAGCCTAGACTGTACCGCGAGCGCCGAATGATTGATTCCCCGGCGATTGCGGTTCAGTTCATGACAGCTGCAGACAGGCCGGGCTGCACTCCGGAGTTCAGGTGAGCACACTGGAGATCACCCCGGCCTGTCTGCAGCTTACATGAACTAAACTGCAATCGCCGGGGAATCAATCACTCGGCGCTGCGGTACAGTCTAGGCTACACTCCGAAGCTCAGGTGAGAGCTCCGGAGTGCAATGCAGGTGCCTGAATCCAGGCTTGGCATTACTGGAGATTCCTCCGGTACCCAGTCCGATGCTGCTTGTAGCTGAATGTGACTCTCAAGGATAGAAAGGTTGGGTAAAACTGGCTTAAAGCATATATCACCCAAGTGTTACAAAAATGGCCATTACATAGATTTGCAGTACTACTATTGCTATTGTTATAATATAATTGATGCTGATAATATGCTAACTTGAATTAATATAAGGTCAGTAATACTAATGGGCGGTATTATATGCAGGACAACTGAGACAAGCAGTTTCACAAATTAATTCAATACTGATGATAAGCTGATGCTATGTGAATCCAATACAGATCACATATGGATACATCTGTGTTTTTAGCACTTTGCTCAATACACTTTATCTTTCATTTTTTAATCTGAAAAACAGATAAACACTGTGCATGCTGACATTTTAAAATATTGGTGGCATGTGAATAGCCACGTAGATTAATTTTAGTTCAGTTTGATTTACCATGTTAAAAATGGAGATTTATCTTTTTCCAACATTTAGGCAAATACATATCAGAATTATTTTACTTGAATGCTGCCATTCTTAAAATTCATCTATATTGGTACTTACTTACAGCAAAGGTGGAACTGCAGCTGTACGTTACCTAGTCCAAAAACTACTACTCCAGCAGGATACAGCTAAGCCCCCACTAGTTGGAGGCATCACAGGTGCAGGAGGAGCAAATCACACACACACTTCCAAACATGGAGGGGGCGATTGCTAGATGGTGAAACTGCACACTGATCACTTGCATAGAGCACTGTTCACACTAACAGATGCACAGTCACAAGCCCGCAGCCTATTAGGTGACGCCCATACTAGTAGATCAGGCGGGCTGCCAAGCCATACTCCACTGCGCATCATACAGTGACAGAAACTCTAATATACAAGGCCTAACAGAAAGGGGCCTGGCTGTATCCTGTACAAAAAAATATGAGGTTTTTTGCTGGTGTTATGGCCATTAGACGGAAGCCTACAACCCTCGTCACGGGAACCTCATGCTTTTAAGTCCCTATACTACATATAATATAAGGGTTGTAGGCTTCCTTCTTATGGCCATAACACCAGCAAAAACCTCATATTTTTTGGGCAGGATACAACCAGGCTCCTTTCTGTTAGGTCTTGCATATTAGAGTTTCTGTACCTGTATGATGCACAGTGGAGTACGGCTTGGCAGCCCGCCTGATCTAATAGTATGGGTGTCATCTAATAGACTGCGGGCTTGTGACTGTTCATCTGCATGTGTGAACAGTGCTCTACGTAAGCCATCAGTGTGCAGTTTCCCCATCCAGCAATCGCCCTCTCCATGTTTGGAAGTGTGTGTGTGATTTGCTCCTCCTGAACCTGTGATGCCTCCCCCTAGTGGGGGCTTAGCTGTATCCTGCTGGAGAAGTAGTTTTTTTTACCTAGGTAACGTTCAGCTGCAGTTCCATCTTTGCTGTGAGTAATGATATTTATTCCTGTTTTTTGTTGCTTTTTTATATTATATTGGTACTTATTAAAGTTGGGACTTTTACCTAATTTTCATATAGAAACAAGTTTATCATGCCTATAAAACCATACTGACATATCACAGCAAAAAAAGTTCAATTTGAGACCTAAGGTGACATAGCTCATGGGTTGTGAAATGATAAGTTATCTTTATCCTCTTAAGTTAAAAAACTTTCTGTGTTAAGTTATCAGTAGGGTGTATTACTTGTATTAAAACAGGCGTTTTTTAATTAGCAGGAATCTCCAAAGAGGGGTTCTGCCATTTTTTCTCCCAGTTCACATACTGGGAGCTTGGGGAGGGTGAGTGTACAGCTCCTTCCGCAGAGTTCTGGTGCTGTGTGGTAGCTGCTGTGGTGGCAGTTGTGGGTCAGTGGGGTACTGTGGCCTGGAGTCATGGGGACTCTGACTTGCAGCATGGGTGTTGTGAGGCAGCAGGTCACCTGACCTGCTGGTGCATTGTCGCTGCTGCAGCGGTTGGCACACGTTGCCACACATGTTAGGCATAAAATAGGGACCCGCTCAGAGATTCACAATGACGTGACAGTGGGGTTCATACAGTCTGATCAGAATGTTAAACCAAGAACTTCATGTTCTAGTATTTAATTTTTGCTTAGTGGCATTAGATCAGAGTATGATTTTGTGATGTGCGATTCATGTCCTTTTCTTCCAATTTTGCTATTACTTTTATCAGCAAATCTTGCCACATGTGTAATTGCACATTAAATATATATATATATATATATATATATATATATATATATATATACAGATACAGATTTAGCAGGTTTACACATTCGGAATTAACTTGGCATTGTGACATTTGGACTGTAGATCAGCCTGGAAGTGTGAAATGTACTGCAGCAAAAAGAATGTTATTTCTTTTGTTTTTTTGTTTTTTTAAATTGTGGCAGGTTTATTTAGAGTGTCATTTATTATTCAACCCCTCAATCCACCAGAATTCTGTTTGGTTCCCCTAAAGTATTAAGAAGTATTTCAGGCACAAAGAACAATGAGCTTCACATGTTTGGATTATTTATCTCTTTTTCCAGCCTTTTCTGACTAATTAAAACCCTCCCCAAACTTGTGAACAGCACTCATACTTGGTCAACATGGGAAAGACAAAGGAGCATTCCAAAGCCATCAGAGACAAGATCGTGGAGGGTCACAAGGCTGGCAAGGGGTACAAAACCCTTTCCAAGGAGTTGGGCCTACCTGTCTCCATTGTTGGGAGCATCTTCCAGAAGTGGAAGGCTTATGGAACTACTGTTAGCCTTCCACGGCCTGGACTGCCTTTGAAAGTTTCCACCCGTGCCGAGGTCAGGCTTGTGAGAAGAGTCAAGGCTAAACCAAGGACAACAAGGAAGGAGCTCCAGGAAGATCTCATGGCAGTGGGGACATTGGTTTCAGTCAATACCATAAGTAACGTACTCCACCGCAATGGTCTCTGTTCCAGACGAGCCCATAAGGTACCTTTACTTTCAAAGCGTCATGTCAAGGCTCGTCTACAGTTTGCTCATGATCACTTGGAGGACTCTGAGACAGACTGGTTCAAGGTTCTCTGGTCTGATGAGACCAAGATCGAGATCTTTGGTGCCAACCACACACGTGACGTTTGGAGACTGGATGGCACTGCATACGACCCCAAGAATACCATCCCTACAGTCAAGCATGGTGGTGGCAACATCATGCTGTGGGGCTGTTTCTCAGCCAAGGGGCCTGGCCATCTGGTCCGCATCCATGGGAAGATGGATAGCACGGCCTACCTGGAGATTTTGGCCAAGAAACTCCGCTCCTCCATCAAGGATCTTAAGATGGGTCGTCATTTCATCTTCCAACAAGACAACGACCCAGAGCAAACAGCCAAGAAAACCAAGGCCTGGTTCAAGAGGGAAAAAATCAAGGTGTTGCAGTGGCCTAGTCAGTCTCCTGACCTTAACCCAATTGAAAACTTGTGGAAGGAGCTCAAGATTAAAGTCCACATGAAACACCCAAAGAACCTAGATAACTTGGAGAAGATCTGCATGGAGGAGTGGGCCAAGATAACTCCAGAGACCTGTGCCGGCCTGATCAGGTCTTATAAAACACGAATATTAGCTGTAATTGCAAACAAGGGTTATTCCACAAAATATTAAACCTAGGGGTTGAATAATAATTGACCCACACTTTTATGTTGAAAATGTATTAAAATTTAACTGAGCAACATAACTTGTTGGTTTGTAAGATTTATTCATCTGTTAATAAATCCTGCTCTTGTTTGAAGTTTGCAGGCTCTAACTTATTTGCATCTTATCAAACCTGCTAAATCTGCAGGGAGTTGAAGACTACTTGTAGGCACTGTATACTTCTTAACATTAACATGTCAATACTAGTGGAATTATGTAAATTACAGATTACATTGAGGTTCTATTGATGTTTAAGTGATGACAAAATGTCATAATAGCACATTTAGGCCATGTAGGTTGGTAACAGTAGAAAAAAACAACTTGTTGTGTTGTTATGTTGAAAAAAAGCTCCTGGAACATTTTGGAGAAATGGCCATTCCACTAGTTACACAGGTTTTATTGTGCTTGGATTGAAGACTATTACCACATCACACCATGATCCTGGGAGTAAGATTGGTGCTACAGTATCTCATCATGAACTGTTTTCATGACGGTGCCACTGTTGTTTTCAGAAGGCTGGAATAGAAGTCTGTACTTGTCCGCCATAAATCTTGGATGTAATGAAATCTGAAGATTGGTCTGGAGGCCACATGGCCATTAACATAAAAAGGTCTTAAGGAGGGGACTTCAACTGGGTATTACTACCTGGATTATGGTTTGACGTGGCATAATTTACAGTAACCAGACCACAATAACCTTTATTTCAGGCACAATAAGAGCTTAGCACTACATTGATTTGGTTGTGGAAAAAGTGGTATGGCTAGTTTTCCAAAGTGTTTCAGGTGCCATTTTTCAACACAACAACATTGGGCTACATGTCATTTATCTGCAATTGTTAAGGAAGCTGGCAGCAGAAGATCTTGATGAATTGCATTATCAAGCACATTCAGCACGGCAGAAAGTTCCTCAGACAACCAGCAATAATTTCATTGACAACATGTCAAGGAGTTTAAGTAAGTGCATCTGGGTGTGGCACTCATACATGATATTGAATAAAGCAAGATGCTGGGAAATTGTTGTTTCCATTTTTTTCATCAAT
The DNA here is from genome assembly GCF_048569485.1 of Anomaloglossus baeobatrachus. Classification (NCBI taxonomy): domain Eukaryota; kingdom Metazoa; phylum Chordata; class Amphibia; order Anura; family Aromobatidae; genus Anomaloglossus; species Anomaloglossus baeobatrachus. The sequence goes on along the minus strand of NC_134356.1, from coordinate 539,897,578 downwards.
TTAATATCATTAGCTCATTTAAGAATCTTGTGTTCTCCATTATTCCACAACTTTGTTTTCTTGTCTCTATAGTGTCATCATCAATGATTTTATATATATATATATATATATATATATATATATATATATACTATATATATATATATATATATATATATATATATACATACAACTAGCTGTAGTAACCAGGCGTTGCCCGGGATAGTAACAGTCTCTCTGTCTCTCTCCCAGTATCTGTCTGTGTGTCGCTGTCTGCCTGTCTCTCTGTCTGTGTCTTTCTTTGTCTGTGTCTATGTCTCTGTCTGTTTCTATCTCTCTGTCTATATTTGTATCAGTCTATCTGTTTCCATCTCTGTGTCAGCCTGTCTCTCTATCTTTGTGTCTGTCTCTATATGTGTGTCTGTCTCTCTCTTTCCCCGTCTGTCTCTTTCCCAGTCTGTCTTTGTCTGCCTCTTTCCCCGTCTGTCACTTTCCCCGTCTGTCTCTTTGCCCGTTTGTCTCTTTTCAGGTCTGTCTCTTTCCTGGTCTGTCTATTTCCCTGTCTGTCTCTTTCCCCGTCTGTCTCTTTCCCCGTCTGTCTCTTTCCCCATCTGTCTCTTTCCCCATCTGTCTCTTTCCCCGTCTGTCTCTTTGCCCATCTGTCTCTTTCCAGGGCTGTTTCTTTCCAGAGCTGTCTCTTTCCCCATCTGTCTCTTTCCAGGTCTGTCTCTTTCCAGGTCTGTCTTTTTGCCCATCTGTCTCTTTGCCTGGCTGTCTCTTTGCCCATCTGTCTCTTTGCCCATCTGTCTCTTTCCAGGTCTGTCTCTTTGCCCGTCTGTCTGTGTCTCTATCTGTCTCTTTCTGTCTCTCTATCCATCACCCCACTGACATCATTTTACCTCACACATAAGCTTCTTATACTAACAGTTTATTTTTTTCCTATAGCAACCACTGACAGTTGCTATTAATAGCCTGTAGCTCCCACCTCCATTCAGTTTAATGCAGGCAGGATTTTGGAGAGTAACTGTGAAGCGCAGGGTTAAATTTTCCCGTCAAAACATAGTCTATGATGTTTCCTGAGTCACATGAGGCGTCAGTGCAAAATTTTGCGATTGTAAATGCGACGGTGCAAATTCCTTTAGCGGACATACACACACAAATACATACATACACACACATATACATACATACACACATACATACACACATACATACACTGAGCTTTATATTTTAGATTGTACTAAACCTATTAAGAGGTACAGAAAATAAAATTATAAAAATGCTATTGCTTTTCAAACACCTTTTTTGCTACTACTATTTCCCTGCCTTTTATTTACTTATTTGTTGCTCTGGCATCATATTGGAAAGATTACACACTGGCTTATTAAAGAACAGTCTGGCCACCAACCTCTGCCCTTGTGCTGAAGAACAGAGTCATTTTTTATAGAATAGCCCTAGGCTGGTACTAGACAATAAAGAAAACTTTGTAAAATTGGAGACCAATAAGATATAAAAGACAACATGATATAACCACCTGATAAATGTGTTATACACACAAGGAATAGCTCTAACGCTACTTCTCAATTTGTGGTTTTTAATGTAAGTGCTAAAGAAACAGAACATTTTTTTATTGGCACCGCAAAAATATGCTATATTGATTCTTCCTTTGAAAGAAGAATAACAATTACATATTGTTTAACTTAAGATTTTAGTTTAACCATATTTTTATGAATTGATGATTTTATTTTAAATTTTCTATGTCACAATATGTGATGGTCAAAGCAGAATATTTCCCCTTCCCTGCCAAATAATCTCTGCACAAGTTACAGAGCAAGCCTAAACAAACTCTTCCATAAGAACCAATGAATATTTACAGTCTATCATTTCCTATGGTTCATTAGGCTGCCATGAAGCAAATTTCTAAATATTGTTTCCCACAGCTCAGGAAAGATGCCCAGAAAACGAAATAAAAAAAATCTACAAAAGGAAAAAAATTAGTAGAAAGTTTAAAAGAATGTTTATCTGTATCTGGTTTTAATTGGTATAAGGGGCTTTACACGCAACGACATCACTAACGAGATGTCGTTGGGGTCACGGAATTCATGATAAACACCCGGCCTCGTTAGCAACGTCGTTGCGTGTGAAACGCATGAACGACCATTAACTATCAAAATTACTCACCTAATCGTTGATCGTTGACACGTCGTTCTGATCCCAAATGTCATTGCTGTTGTAGGACGCAGGTTGTTCGTCGTTCCTGCGGCAGCACACATAGCTATGTGTTACTCCGCAGGAACGAGGAACATCACCGTACCTGCGGCCACCAGCAATGAGGAATGAACGAGGTGGGAGGGATGTTACGGCCGCTCATCTCCGCCCCTCCGCTTCTATTGGGCGGCCGCTTAGTGACATCGCTGTGACACCGAACTAACCGCCCCCTTAGAAAGGAGGCGGTTCGCCGGCCACAGCAACGTCGCTAGGAAGGTAAGTATTGTGTTACGGGTCCTAGCAATGTTGTGCGCCACGGGCAGCGATTTTCTCGTGACGCACAACTGACGGGGGCAGGTGCTTTCACCAGCGACATCGCTAGCGATGTTGCTGCGTGTAAAGCAGTCTATAGACTATAGGTGATGCTTTCTCATTTAGGCTGAGTTTACATGTTCAGTAATTATCCTTTATAATGGATCCAGCAGGGATCTGTTGGCCAAAAATGTGTGGAAACACAAATTTGTTGTCCGTTTTGAAAAAACTGATTTTTGCAGGATTCGATTTTGTAATATTGGAGTCTATGGAAAACAGATCCGCTAATATATTACTATTCAGTTTTCATTTGAAACTGATCCAGTAAGAAAAAAATTGATCTTCTGCAAGGGAAAGAAAAATGGATGGCTAAATATCATTGAACAGATACATTTTCCAGAGACTCCAATGTTAAAAAAATGGATCCGCAAAAATGAACATTTTCAAAATAGACAAAGTTGTGTTTGCCCCACTTTTTTGCCAATGGATTGCTGCTGGATCCATTCTAATGGTAGATTACTGAAAATGTGAACTCAGCTGAATGTATACTAGAACTTTCAAAAAAATTTCAAAAGTATCAATGATATCTATAAGACTTTTTGATTGCTGAGACCTACACAAATTGATTTTCTCCAAGCTTGATGAAATAGAATATAGTCTATGGCTCTGATTTATCCAATGCAGATTTTTTAAGTCACTTTCCTTTTTTGGCTTTTTGTATTCATTGTCATATTTTTGTGCTACGTTCATCAAATTGGTGCACGTTATTTGAGAAATAGGTACACAAATGTTCCAAAATATTGGTTTACTTAAAAACAAAGAAGGGGAAACTGAAATGAAGTTGCACCAAATTATGCAAATTTTTAAAAAGTCGGAATTGATAAATCAGACTGAAACAGCGCAATTTAGTAGACTCCATCCACAAAGTGGAAAACAAAAAACAGACAAGCACATATAAACTAAAATTCAAACAGCAACAAATAGAATAATGATATGGGTGCAAACAAAACAATCAGCAAACAAAAAAATGGAGCAAAACAGACAAAAATACATAAAATGGTGCAAAGGTAATGTTAAATTGGTGGTTATAAGTCCATGCTCAGCCTTGGAGGAGGCCACTTTGGCACTTATGTTTTTGCAATCATCCGAATCTCAACACCAAATAGGAAAACTTTTGACAGGTCTTTATAAAACGTTAAACATTTTCTGAAAGTGCAGTTGCACTTTAACCCCTACAGGACAGAGGAATTTTTCATTTTTTCTTCATAACCTTAGTTTAAAGACCCATAATATTTTTATTTTTCTGTGAATGGAGTCGTGGCAAGGCTTGTTTTTTTGCATGGAGACCTGACATTTTTAATTTTATCAATTTGGGATCTATATCATTTTAAGGTTTTAACTGTATTTTTTAGTGGGACGTGGTGACTGAAAAAAACATTTCAAGTTTTTTTCAATTTATAGATTTTACCACTTAGGTTAATTAATTTTATATTTTTACAGACTGGGCTTTTATGGATACAGCAATAGCAGATATGATTGATATTTTTTTTTTTACATCTCTATTTTTAATGGGAGACAAGGGGGTGAATTTAATCTTTATATTTTTTCAAAAGTATTTTTTTATATATTTTTAAGAACTTTTTTTTTCCTGTAGAGTACTTAAACTTGCGATCATCTAATCACTTATACTATGTAATGTAATACTAAAGTGGTGCGTTGCATAGTTTAAATTACTGTCTCTTTTGAAGCTCAATATTTTGCTGAGTTTTAAAGTAGTACCAAGATGGCAGAAAGAGGGGCACTGTGCAAGCCCTCAGCTGCATTGGTAACCCATTGGCATGTAGCCACAACTTTATGAGTGGCAAATGGGAGCAGACATGAATGGCCACTTACAGTCACATAATTTAACTGCTGCTGTGAGTGATTTACAGTGGTAATTAAATGAATAACAGCTGTGATTATAAGAGGCAGATGTGGGCTATATAATATAGCCGGTATCTGCTGTGTATTGAGAGAGCTCAAGTCTTTACTTACCACAATACAATCATCCCAGCATAGCACATTCAGTTATGCCCATATGCGCAAAGATGTTGAAAACCTTGACAGCATGTTAGAAGGGGCTCTCATTGATTAACTGATGAAATATATTAGTGCTACAATCTCAGAGATCATCAATAATCTATAGTAGAAACCAGTAACAAGTGTTTAATTACTCTGCACTGCCTCTTCTAAGGAAATTAAGCATTACTTGGTTCTTACTGAAATCAATTGATGTCTATGTAATGAATAAACATGCAAAGTACTATCATGATGCTCTTATTTGCTAAGATTAGTGATGAGCGGACTTGCAGATAACCAGGACCGGGGGGGACTTACGCCAATTGTTTTATGTATTTATTTCTATACCACGATACTGACCCCCAGACAGCGCCTGCGATTGGTTTGAGTTAGACGCTGTCACACAGGCTGGGGGTGTATCTGACTGCAACCAATCACAGGCGCCAGGACAGCTGGTGGATGGGTAAAGCAGTGCAAATGGTGGAGCAATGATGAGTGTTGCAGGAAGTGAAGAAGAGGACGAGGGAGCAGTTACAACCATGCCAGAGCCTACGTAAGTATGAGGCACTTGCTTCTTTTCTTATTTTCTTTATTGTTTTATTTGCTTTATTTTTTATAATTAATTGAGTGCTGGATCTGGATCAATATCTGTAATAGCGGGCCTGGGTCCGGCACTCAGGTACATTTGAAACCGCCCGTATCCCGAATTTTACAGTCTGGGTCTGCCTATCACTGGCTAACAGTATTGGAAAATTGTCCTTAAAAATTAGACAAACCTTTAAATGATGAAGCTAGCAACAACTAGCGCCTACTTCTCTAAATTACCAGATAATTGCACACAAGGTAATAGTCAGATAATCATTAGAAGCTTCTAAAATGGAGTTTAAATGTCATACTAAGTAAAACATTTAAAGGGAGTTTTTCCGAATAAAATGACTGTTCAAACCAAGCATAGGTATTTGTTGCACCCTTGGCATGGTCAAGCAGTTCTGTGCAAATTCTCATTTATCTCCCTCTGTCAGTCATGTAAGAGGAGGGCAGAGATAGATGGAAAACAAGAAAATAGAAAGGTGCATTGCATTGCCCATTCATGCCAAGGGTGCTCCAATTTGCTTGGGTTGATCAGTCATTTTGTCATGACAGAATCCCTATAATTCTTCAGGGACCCGTTGTAATATGCTCGGGTTATAAAAATTGACCTTCCACTTTTGTAAGAAAGTATTATTGTCGTTCTGAGAATGTGATATCATTTCTAAGTTTATGATTTTAAGACAATTTTATTAATTACTACTGAGATATACATGAAAAATAATTAAAAAGGTAATGTAGGTCTAGAGTGTGGATTATACCCAAATTTAACCTTAATAAATGCATTGCTAACCGTATTGTTCTAGGGAACTCATTGCTATGCAGCTTGCTAAAAATAAAAATCCACCGTCTTCCATAGTATATTGATAATAGGAAACAATAATGGGCCCGGCGCCACATGTTCAGACATTATTTTCCTATTTAAACAAAGGCAAAGATTCAAGAGCTTGTTTATTTAATGTGTTAGATGTTTGCATAGTGTGGCTAATTAAATACTTGAGAATTGCTAATACACAGATACAAGGGAATATAATAAAATTAGTCTTCATTGCTCTAAAATTAAGCATTAAAGCAATGAGGTCTTGTTCTGATATCATTATGAGCTTCAAGACATTCGTACATCTGTGAAGCCTTCAAAAAAGAGTCTATGATAAACTGCACAAACACAATTTGCCATGGATTACTGCACACAATATGCCTGCCTAAAAGCATTCACGGGTTAATGTGTCTTTTCTGGATTTGGTATCTAAATGAAATGTAGACCACGGTATGTTAGTATTTTTTCCCAAAGCTATCAGTGTATCTTTTTTCAATCACATTTGTTGTTTGTTTGTTTTTTTTTATTGAATTAAATAATGCTTTTTTTCTGTTCAATTCAAAACTATAATCAAAGGCAAAACAATTAAAAGGGAAACTCCTGCAGACTTGCTAACCGGCTGCTATTAAAGCAATGGATGTTTTTCCTATTGTTCTCCACCAGACATCACTGCTTCAGAAGGACACCCCTGCTTTTCCATACTGGCAGTGTTGTCTACTATTTAGTGTGTAACAGACTTTTTTTATTTTTTATTTCACAAATCAATAGTACACATCAAAATAAGCAACTTTGTAATATATCTTACCAGACAAATTTGTTTTTTTCTTTGCCAAAATTGATCAGTCATTATTAATGATGAGCGAATATACTCGGTGCTATTCGTTACTCACATGAATATTACAGTATTTACGATATCCATTACTCGTCGAGTATTTTGTCAGTTTCGAGACTCCTCTAAGAATTGATGTCACCTGATTTTCAGCCACTAAACATGCTGCGATTGCTTGCCAATCACAGTAATGCCATAGCCGTTTTTGCTACTGGCATTATTGTGATTGAGATGCGTAGTGAAATAAAAAAAATGACTTCAGCCATTAACCCAGGAGAATTTATTTACCAAATTTCTCTGTTACACTACTTTCTGGTCCACTAATTAACTCTTGTGCATATGCAGTGCTTCCCCTGCCCACCCTCTGTGATGATGATTATGGTTGAAGTCATGCTTCCCACGCCCAATCTCTCTGCCGGCAACTGTGACTGGTGTATTGTAAAAATAAATAAATAATTGGAAAACATGATGTAGGGTCCCACGGATATTTATACCCAGGATAGATAAAGCCGAAGGCTATAGGCTGCAGTCCCCAGATGTGCACGTTATTTTTGCTCTGTGCCAAAACAAGAGGAACCCTATGCAGGTTTTTAAAAATTATTTTAATAAATAATTTAATGAAACGGCATGCAGTCCCCCCCAATTTGGATACCCAGCAAAGATAAAGTGGACAGTTGGGGGTTGGCATTTTCAAGATAGGGAGACCCGTGGTTATTGAGCCCTCCCCTGTCTAAAAATTGCAGCCTGCAGCTGTCCCACAGTTGTTACATCCATTAGATGTGTCAATTTGGGTGCTTTACCCATCTCATCCCGAGCGGTGGCAATGTAATAATATAACGGGTTAATGACAGCTGTGATTTGTCAAAAAAATCATCGTTGTTATCAAGCCTGAGGTTAGTAATGAGGAGGGGACCCCATTACTAACCCTAAAAGTAAAAAGAAAAAAACACAAACAAAAATCTTTTATTTTAAATAAAAAAAACAAACCCTCTGTTACAAACCCTGCTGCGGTACCTGTTACACCCAGGCATCGGCTTCTGTTTTTGGCCGTGCCTGGGGTCGTACAGCTAGCTGCTTATTCCTCCACGCCTAAGTGTTGAGAGGCGGCTAGTGCACATGCATGTGCCGATTTACCTCAGCCACAGCCTATGTCCAGTGTTTCGCCTAGTGAGCATGCTCAACCTGTTAGTTCCATTCCTGTGCGAAAAGCCTCTTTGCCCAGGTACTTGGCCTTCATGTTGTGTCTAAGTCTTGTGTTGTTCCTACTGAACATGCTCAGCCAGTTAGCCCCATTCCTGAGGCAAAAGCCTGCTTTACACGTTGCAATTTCGCATACGATTTTGTATGCAATTTGTAACGCCCCCATCATATGTGTGGCACGTTCAATTTGTTGAACGTGCCGCACATACGAGTTACCCCCGTCACACGTACTTACCCATCCATACGACCTCGATGTGGGCGGCGAACGTGCACTTCCTGGAGTGGGAGGGACGTTCGGCGTCACATCGACGTGACACGACAGCCGGCAAATAGAAGCGGAGGGGCAGAGCTGAGCGGGACGTAAACATCCCGCCCACCTCCTTCCTTCCGCATTATGGGCCGGGAGCCGCAGGACGCTGGTAAGATCTGTTCATCGTTCTCGGGGTGTCACACACTGCAATGTGTGCTACCCCAGGTACGATGAACAATCTGACATATAATTCTAGAGACAGGTACGATGTGTATGCGATGAACGTTTTAACGTTCAATCGCAATCGCACATACCTGTCACACACTGCAATGTAACTTACAATGCCGGATGTGTGTCACTTATGACGTGACCCCGCCGACACATTGTAAGATACATTGCAGCGTGTAAAGTGGGCTTATGTCCTCAGTTCAGGCTACTGAGCCTGCTTATACACACAGTGCATTATCTGAGGCTAAGTCTGGTAAGGACTTCGCTGGACATGTCCGTGATATGGCAAGTCCTGATAGGCTGGATAGTGTCAGGTGTCCTGATGATGTGGCCACTCCGGACTGGCTCGCGGAAGCCTAACCCTATGACCTGGCACCTCATCATTGGTCTTCTGATAATAACTGGTATGGTGTTTGGGGCAGTGCTGTGGTTGTGTCATCAGTGACGTAGCGGGTCTGGATAGGCTGCTGGGGATGTCATTGATGATGTGGCACTCTGCCATTGGCACCTGTTGGCGCCATCTTGTGTGACACGACATTTGAGGCGGACCTGTGGTATTAAAAGGTCCTAAAGAGCGCACCCTGGTGCGGAGTCGTCACACTTGTTTGTGTGATGCCCTGGGCAAGCCAGGTAGTCACAGATAGAGCCCCGCACAACACCAGTTCCTATATCAGGTAACACCAGCCAACCACATAACACCCTAGTCACCTCGCTCAGTGATTGGTGGACACACCAGGGGGCGGAGCCAGGTCGGTTGGCCACGCCCACTGAGGAGTTCAGAGAGCCTGAGGCAGGAAAATAGTTGAGTTTAGTCAGTTCAAGTTCTTAGGAGTTCAGTTCGGAGAGTGGAGTGGAGGAGGTCAGGCCTGTGGGACTGGCCTGTGACAGACTGACAGGTGCCAGGGTTGGAGCCGGGGCACCTTTGGCTAGGAGGCATACGGAGGCCTCTGTCTGTAGGAGCCGGGAAGATGGCTCGGTGGAACCGTGGTGGATCGGGACAGGGTAGCACCCGCCGGTACCGACCCGGGGAACCGACTCGGAAACCGGAGCACAAGAGTGGGTACCTAGACCCTGAAACGAGGTCTAGAAACTACTGGACTGAGTTAATTAACTGATTGCGGGTTGGACTTTAGGTCCTTTCCCACCCAAAGTCCCTCATAGAAGACAACAGCCCAACAAGGGGGATAAGCAGCCACTGCCACGGCTCAGAGATCCCACAGGCTAGCGTCTGCAGGCAAAGGGCTCCTCTGACATCTACAAGCCAGGGAGAGGACTCCTGTCATTGCAGGCGCAGGTAGTCCAACAACTCAAACAGGTGCAGGAGAAAGGCAGAGACCACCAACCGGGTGGGGAAACCCGACTACAGCCGTCTGCGGGCACCGACCACCATCATCTTGGTTTACCAGAGACCAGTGTTTCATTCTAATAGTGAGTACACCATTGCCCCCCGGCCACCCATCTCCCTGGACCGCCAAAACACACCCAACGGGTCCCTGGGCCACCATCCCTGCCCACGGAGGGGTTAACAACTTGCTGCATACCATCTCCCCCGGGTGCCCTATAACTGCAGCGGTGGTGTCCACCTTCACCACATCCCCTGGGTGGCGTCACAAACTTAAAACACAGCTCTGGCCGTACACCTACGTCCCCAAACCGCCAACCCCTTTTTGGTCGGAGTGACCGCAGGATCCCTGGGTCCAGAGACCCCCGAGCCAACCACTGAAGGTCCGGACCTGAGGGCTTGGTTGCAGCCAAGCATGGGGCCGCACACCCCGATTTGTGGCGCTGTGAACAGGATACTTACCCATTGAAAAGCACGGGGCGGCACATTTGCTCAGAGAGCATTGTCACAGCATTGCAGCCATAGAGCCTTTGAACTCGAAGCGGTAGGCAGGGTTAGGCATCCGGTGTCTGTCGTGGCAAGATTTGCCGTGGGACATGATAGGGCTAGTCATCCCGCTTGCCCTCCTAACATTGCAGTCTTGCTGTAGCAGTCCAGTAGTGTCAACTGGACTTCGCCTACTGCGCCTACTGTCCTGTACGGGTGTAGGTGTGAGGGCCCTGTGGCGTTAACAGGGTTCCCAATAGTCCTGGTCCAAGTGACTTTTAACTTCAGTCAGGCTTATATTATTTCAGAGCCACCTAGCTCTGCATTATCCACCTGACCTTCGGGTTACCAGCAGCAGTTTACCATCACTGCACGGTGGTCTCCGACTGGCAATTGGGAGATTTGCTACCTTAATCCTAATCCACCAGTCTCCTCTTAATGCCCTCTTTCACCAATTTATTAATCCCTCAAAAAAAACACAGATTGGACGTAATCCAACTAAGGCCCCACAACAATCCCAGCTCTGCTACATCCATAAGCTGCAGTGATTGAAAAATGTGACTACTCACTGTAGCTCCTGGGACACATTGAGGACAGCGGGGGACCTTACTTTGAGAAGCGGTGACATCAGTCAGGTCACCGGAGGCCACAGCCGGGTTCCCACGGTACCAAGTGTGACCGCTGGTGAACCCATTGACAGATTGCTGGACTGTTGGATTGTGGGACATGGCTGTACAGCAGTCCAACAATCCAGCAGGCAGTCAGGTTACTGGAGTTCACACTTGGAGCTCAACTTTCACGTAGAGCAGCGGGGAATACAGCTACTGTAAGGGTATTTGTTGCCCCAGACAGTTACTGTGAAGGCAACAAATCACAGACACCTGCACACTGGCAGTCTGACTGCAACCAATCACAGAAGCTGTCACAGAGGGTGAGCAGGAAAGCAGTGAATATACATGACATCTAATGATCGGACCATGAAGCAATGTGACACCTGTGGAAATCTCAGTAAGTGTAATATTCCTGCTTTAATCCCCATAGTACTCTTACAACATTATTCCCAGAAACCAAATGCTATTCAGAAATGAAAAGAAAAGAAAGGTTCAGACACAAGGGCTTGTGTCATTGGCTGCTACATGTCCGTCTGCATATAAAATGCGGAGATGTGGCATCGGCACCATTTTGTGAATGTTAAATATTAGTGAAGGTGATGCCATCGATGCTTCTCCCGGGGCTGCTAGATAGTTAGCTTAGTCAGGGTTTAATGATAAGTAACTGAGATACATAGGAGAGCAAGAGTGTAGAATAGGGACGTGCAGTGTAGGGAAAGCTGTGTGCCACAAATTGGCATTTAATGATAGAAATAGGGATAGCTACTTGTCATTGCCAGCTGAAGAGTTGGGAAGTTGGGAGTGAAGGCTCTAAATAGCTATTGCTACTTATTACTGCCTTTTTTTCCAAATTAGCCAAGGAAACACATTTCTGGCTATTGCTAGGTAATACTGTCTGCTCCATATTAGCCAATGAAACATATTTATTGCTATTACTACGTATTACTGCCTGCTCCAAATTAGGTAGTGAAACACATTTCTAGTTATTGCTATGTATTACAGCCTGCTCCAAATTAGGCAATAAAATACATTTCTAGGTATTGTTAGTTAGTACTGCCTGCTATAAATTTGCTAGTGAAATAGGTAAAAATGTCTTGGCAGTTTTCATTGCCTGCTCAAAATTACACAGTCAATCACATGTCTAGACACTCCATAATAAGTCCTTCATTCCATTTGCTCTTGTTACTATCAATTTTGTATCGTCTGTATATTTAAGATTGTTTATGGTTCATCTAGCAATTTTAATTTCTTCTTTTTCAGTAGTCCAGTGTTAATAAAAATAGCTTCTGTATATAAAGTTGAGACAAATGATGACAGGATGCAGCCTTTTCTGACACGTCTCTACACGTCTCTACTTTAAACCATGCCAAGTCACCAAATTACTTTCGGACTATTGCTTCTTGGTCAATGCAAAGGTTCCTAATGATGGTTTTCAATTGCCACACTAAAGTCCTTCATGATATTCAATTTTCTGGTGATCAACACAGTTGAAGGCTTTGTTGTAGTAGATGAAGCAAAAATAGTGCTCCTTGTTGTATTCTTTGACGTTTTCCATTATCAGTGTAATGTTAGCAATTACATCTCTTGTTCCTGTGTCTTTTCTGCATCCTGCTTGTTCCTCTGGTAACTCTTAAACAAATTAAGGCTGTAGCTGTCTTTGTGGGATCTTCAGTAGTATTTTGTTGGCATGATGCATACCAATTCTAATTTTTTCCACAGTCGATTGCATCTTTCACCTTTGGAATAGGAATTAACACAGATCTTGTCCAGTGTTCTCTGGGACTTGTAGTACTATCCATCGTGGAAGTATAGGAGTTAACATTGTTGGAGTTTGCTTCCTTCTTTTTAGTTTGCGAGGGGGATACAAGCTGTTTAAGGTTGCTTTCACACTTCAGTCTTTTTGCTTCAGTCACAATCCGTCGGTTTGAGAAACAACTCAATCCTGCAAAATAAGGATTGCAGGATTCAGTTTTTCCCCCATAGAGTTGTATTAACGACAGATTGGGACTGATGGCAATCCGTTGCATCCGCCAGTCAACTCATCAGTCGTGGAATGACTGAGTGTTGGGCGGAAGCAACTGAGACTGTAACGTTTTTTTGAGCTTCGAAAAAAATGCACTGCGCAGGATTACGTTGGCGTCCGTCTTTGGTTATAATGGAAGCCAATGGGCGCTGAAATCCATCTGAATCTGTGAAATAAAGGATTCTGGCGACAGATCCGTTTTTTTCAACTGAGCATGCTCAGATCAGGTGTAAAATCATTCCTGGTCAGATCTCTCTTTCTCTCTCATAGGTTCATATAGTTTTTACATAGAAAATAATTCTACAATGAATCAGTTTTTTCACAGGATCCATCACATCACTTTTCACACTATCTGCGATGGATTAGTTGCATCTGTCACAAAATGGATTGTGACTGATGGAAAAAGACGGAAGTGTAAAAGTAGCCTAAATTGCTGAAGTCCTGCTATCATGTATCAATTACAGTCAATCTTGTTTCTCTCCTGTGTGTTGAACCCTGGTCAGTCTGTTTGAGTTTCTTTTGTTTGACCTTGGCCTGTAATTTGACTACCCTTCAGGATTGGGATTATTTTCCTGTTTGTGATCACTTTGTTTTTTGTGGCTTCCTTACTTTCTTTTGCTACCTCGCTTCACCGGCCAGCAGACAACTTCATAGCCCCAACTTAGGGTCATTTATGTAATACCAAATCCCAGTAAATTGTTTAAAGGTTAAAGGCCAGTGAAACCTGGGATCTGGTAGATGCAGTGGCTAGCACTAAGCCTGTCTGTGGAAGCAATATTTTGAGAATCCAGGCTACCATGGTCAGTGTCTTTTTAAGAGACTGTCTACCTCTCAGGCCTCCAACACACATCCGTGCCGCCGGTACGTGTTTGCCATTTTTTGCACGTACTGGCGGCACGGAGACACGAACAGCAATGCTACCCTATTGTAGCGGGCACACACACGTAAAACCACACAGAACGTGTGTCCGTGTGCGTTTGTACGTGTGTGCGTTTTTCTACACGCTGACTTGTCCACGTTTTCTCCGGCAGCACGGGTGTCACACAGAGTCAATTTTTTTTACAAGGACGTGGGCTTCTACCTATTTTTGATAATCAGCGCAGGCAAAGCAGACCTTGGCTGGTTATCAAAAATAGAGGGGTTCTTTTTTTTATTTATTTATATATTTAATACTTGTTGTGGTGGTCAATGTTATTCTTTTGATACCCTTTAAGAAAATTGTGTCCAGTGCTGGAGGTAACACATGCACAGACTCACCACACTTGTACATAGGTGGAGTGATTCCTACTAATGTGCGCTTAAGCTAATAAGAATCGGTGCTTTAGAAGTGGCTTTTTTTGCTATCTCATGATTCATTATGTGAACTTTGTAATGCCAGGAAATTAAATAATAGAGTTTGTAACAGGAATGTATAGGCAGGAACATTTAGAAAATAATTACAATTATTCTATTTTATGGGCTCTGATCGAGAATGTAATATTTAATTGTGGGGAAACCCCTTTAAGTTTTAGCTTTTTCCAAGATAAAAGAAAATTAGTATTATCATATATGATGGATTTTCAAGTCCTTTAGCTTTCTTGTTGATGAAATGCATTCACTTGTGGGAATGTCTAAAAATAATTCAACAGTACATCACACGTATGTCTATTTTTGTTTTTTCCTGAATAAATCAAAAGGTAAAGCACATTGATCCAACAACATTCCAGAAAAATAGACCCTTATTTACAAATACCTGGTCACATGACTAATTCACTGCAGGATTCAGCAGACTCCCATCCTGCAGTGTATTAGTAATGTGACCAGATACCAAGTACCAATTTACTGTATACATTGGTTTTTACAGCTTAGAAAAGCCAGACATTTGGTCAGTTAGTAAAATAATGTAGTTTTAGCACCTTGTCTTAGTTCCAGCGCGGCATCCACGCATGCCCTCACTCCCAGACTCTGGTTGGGGCACCCTACTCTCACCTGCCTGGTCCCAGCGCGGTATGCTCGCATGCTCCCTCTCCGAGGCCCTGGCGGGGACACCCTCCCTCTCTTTTTCCTAACAGTCCACTCACTCCTGTCCTGCCCTACGGTCTGCTGTGGCCTCCTCTCCTGCTTCCAGGCCGTGCACAGCCCTCATGTGCATGCCTGTATGGTGCAAGCGTGTCCACGTCCCCTTTCTTAAAGGACCGGTGTCCCATTACCCAGAAGCAATCCCTTAGATCTCTTGTTACCTTAAAGGTATTTAGGACTGCCTCCCCTTACAGGAGGTGCCTGAGCAACGTTGTCTATCAGTTAGTGTGTTGATAGTTCTCAGGTACCATTACACTAATGTGTCTAGTTCTGCTAATTGTGTCATAGTACTAGTCTCATGTTCCTAACTTCTGTCTCATCCTAGAGACTGCTCTACCATCACCTCCGTGCTGCCACATCTGAGCTACTATCTCCAAGTCGCCACATCTGAGCTACCACCTCCGTGCTTCCACTTCTGAGCTTCCACCTCCATGCTGCCAAGTCCGAGATACCCCCTCCGTGCTGCCACATCTGAAATCAACAGCACCGGACATTAAGATACTCTACCAAGTCCGTAAGAGCTGAGCACCACTGGTTCTTTGCAGTAGGGCATTTATGTCCCTTGTTGCTGCGCCAGACAGTCCCTATATTGGGGTTCTCTACTGGTTAGCTTCTTCAGGGGAGTCTGGCATAAGGCCCAGTGGGTCCATTCCCAGATGCTAACTGCCCCTCGGTGACCATAACAGTAGTTTACATAAAGCTGCCTTTTCACAACTGAATTTTCAGTCTGAATAATGACTTTGGAAAAAACTGTCAACACTCAAAAGAATGTTATTTAACAGGGCAGTGCAGTTGGGCTTTATTTTTAAATTTACAAACCAAATATCCAAGTAAACAAATGCACTAGTCTTTGCTGTTTTTAAGATAAGACTCACAAATCCACATATTCAAGCCCATAGGTGATTGAAACAATTGGATTCTGTCCATATCAACCATACTGCATCCATATTTTACAAATACAGTTCCATTATTAGCATAGGACACTGTTTTTGATGTTGTGAATTCTATTTACTACTGATGTATAAGATCAAATGCAATATGGATGCAATATAGATTGCATAGATATGACAATACAAATGAAAAGTTGTCCAGTTTTTCTGGATGAAAAATCGGACAATTTTTTTTATAAGATCATGCTCAGGAGACAGAAAAAAAATAAGTACAGATAAAGAATTACTGTTATTGTGTAAGTTATTTTAAAGGGAAGCGTAATGTGTCTGTTTCATTTACATTGACTATCCTGAGTGCCCATGATCTGTGGTACACCATAGTGAAGCTGACATCTGCTTCTTTACACTGACTGGTTGAACATTGACATGCACTTCCATTGGTCCATTGGTTCTCACAATGCTCAAATCTCTCTCAGACTCTGAAGGCGTAATTTTAGAGATCATTACTTCTACAATTTCAATCAAAGGGAAATGGTTAGTGCTCTTTTAATTATCACTGGGCTGAATAAATCAAACACTCTCTTGTCTCCTCTTAAAAAGGAATTTCATTTTCCAAAGGGCAAGCAAATCAGTTTTGCCAAGCTTAGTTTCAGACTTCGTATGTAGGACATATAGTTGATTGCGGTGAAGGGTAAGCGGCATATGGGTGGCAATGTATAAGTAAGAAAAGACTAGACTTTTTATGTCCTACATGCTATATACCTTTTTGCTTCAAACAAGTAACCAATATTTAATTCACTGTTTGTATGATTAAGAATTTAGAATTTTGCATTTTAAAAAAAAAAATAAGTGGAATGCTGAAAATTTCCAGAAATGTAGTGATTTTACCATGCCGAGCTAGAATGTTTCAGATAATTTTCCTTAAACACTAGAGATAAGTGAATAAATTTAAGTGGAATGAAATTCTACTAGAAAATTACAATAATCTGTTCTCAGCAATAAGAAACAACGATGAGGAGTTGGCTTGTAATTGTGAAGACATGAAGGGGCTAGAAATGTGGGTGATGTAGTGAATATAAGCATATTTTATATTTTTATATTTTTTACATCTGAGAGACCTATAGCATAACTTTAAATTTGCGAAGAATAACTTCTCTTCAAACAGGCAAAGTTAAATTTGGTTTCACCTTTTCATCTCTAACAGTGGTGAACACAATTTTCATTGAGTTACATTTGACACTTGTTTTTGACGCTTAGCTTCTGAATCCAAAAGTGACCCCAGTTTTTCTCTACAACAAATTTGTAAGCTACAGGATACTATCTCTTTGTCTCCAAAACCATACAAAATGTAGACTAGAGCACTGCTCCCTCCTCCCTCTTCTATCTACTGTACATAGAATCCCAGGTTGTTCTTGAAAAATAGAGAAGAAAAGCTGATGCACTATGTTATAAGACTGTTCACTTCATGCCCAAAAGCAGTTGTCTTTAAAAATTATTGAGGTTATACAAAAAATTAAATGTAGTGTGTATTTTTATGTGGGGTATATTAATTATTTTTTCAACAAGTTTAAGAATAGCTGAAGATTTTGTAATTAACGTTATATTAGTTACCTTACTTTTTTATGTTATGGGCTTAAAGGGAACCTGTCACCAGTTTTGGGGCCTATAAAATACGGCAACCACCACTGGGCTCTTAAATACAGCATTCTAACATATATAATAGCCCAGGCTGCTGTGTAGAACATAAAACACACTTTATAATACTTACCTAAACAGTTGCTGCGGTGGAGTTGGGTCATATGGGTATCTCCGTTCTCCGGTGCCGGCGCCTCCTCTTTCGGCCATCTTTTTCATCCTTCTTCTGAAGCCGAGGTGCATGATGCCTCTTACGTCATCCACTCTTGCCAGCATTGAGGTCCTGCGCAGATGCACTTTGATTTGCCTTGAGCAGGGCAGATCAAAGTATTGTAGTGCGCCTGCGCGGGACCAGTGAGTGTGTATGACGTAGGACGCGTCATGCACACAAGACTCAGAAGGAGGATGAAGATGGCCAAAAGAGGAAGCATCAGTACTGGAGAACGGAGACATCCATATCACCCAACTCCAGTGTCAGACAGGCTACCGGAGAAACCGCCAGTAATACCAGGCCTGGCTTCGGTTACCTGCATTGAACTCCAGAGCTCTCACCTGAGCTCCGGAGTGCAGCCTGGACTGAACTCAGGGTTTGCAGGACTGAACCAGAAGCGCTGACTCATTCCCTGGCGATGGTGGTTCAGGTCATGACAGCTGCGGACAAGCCGGGCTGAACTCCAGAGCTCAGGTTAGAGCTCCGGAGTTCAATGCAGGTAACCGCAACCTGGCCTGGTATTACTGGCGGTTTCTCCAGTAGTCAGTCTGACACTGCCCAACTCCACCACAGCGACCGTTTAGGTGAGTATTATAAAGTGATTTTTGACGTTCTACACAGCGGCCTGGGCTCTTAAATACAACATGTTAGAATGCTGTATATAAGAGCTTACTGGTGGTGGCTGCAGCTTATAGGCCCCAAATCTGCTGAAAGTTTCCCTTTAAATAAATACTTTACGAAACTCAGTCTTGTCAATATTTTAGAAATTGTTCTGGTGTTGAGTGAAATACTAATTAAAATCTTAAACTTTGAAGGAGATGTATTGATTTATGATTATCATTGCAGTTAAGACTTAAAAATTAATGCCAAACTGTCAACTGCGAACTTGGCCTTATATTAGTCTACACAGTCAGACTACTCTTAAAAAGTTTCCCTATACATACATATAGAGAGACCTGTCAGTCTAGAATTGTGAAGAGAAAATGCCGTTGATTTGCTGTTGACTATTTATAAAAGACACACAGCAATGGGCCAACTTTTCCAAGTATGTTTTCTCTAAAATGTTGCATCATTACAGAATAAAATATACACTGCTATAACAACACCGCCATTGTCTAATTCATATTGACTGTGGTTCGGGCAGCATAAATCTAATGTCAGATTACCTTTAAAAATAGAAATATATGTAATGAAATTCATCTGTCCCTTTTGTCACAATACTGAGCTGGCACTAAGTGAGGCCCCTCTCTTACGGCACACATAGCCTTACTCTTGCCAAGAATCTTTTTAAGATAATCAATGAATGTCCTAATAACGTAACTAAAGGCATTGAGATGGAACAGCCTAACATTGTACATTTTTACTTCCAAAGTGAAATGAGGTAGAAAAAAAAATCATTTGGATGTGATCTAAAATTCTGCTGGAAACAATTAGCACTATTTAGAGTAAAATACGTCAGGTGGCACCCAAGAGACACAGTGTTTTATAGAACAAAGTTTTCTGTGCGGTCCCTCTTCTGCAGTGCAATAGTGAGTTGACTGTGCGGAGAAAATGATAAAGGTTTCTCTGGGGGAATATACAAAAGGAAGGATGAAACTCAATGTGAAATCATTTGGCTGAGTCAAGTTTCATTATTCCAGAGGGACTAATGCAGCTACTTCAGTTTTGAAGCATTAATGATTCGGCACAGGCCACTTTTCCAAATATCCCTTCAGGATCACCCAGTAGGGACTGTGATTGAAAGGACAGTCATTCTTTTAATTACCAAATCATTTAATGTTCCTCTGCACTTTCTCAAACATACGGGATTTTTCTCAAACATATGCACTTATAAAACAGATTAGGCCTGAGAGATCTCAGCTTTCTCCATATGGCTTCTTCTTCTAGCACACAAAGCTCTGAGGGGCTAGGCATTTATAAGGTGTCAGAGTTGGCGTCATTTATGTTTACTCTTTTCATTTTACATTTTAATGCCTTCCAGTATAATGTAATGTCTTTTAGTGTCACTGAGTCATCTGGAGATTTGTTGTGCAGCAGAGGCAAACATTAGGCAAGATAAACTCTTTCTTTATGGAGCCACAATAAATATATAAAATGACACCAAATACACATAAACAATCAAAACACCCTTAAATTCAACTTCTCTATCAGAAAATATATAAAACATCCCTCTTATTGGTAATTGTTGGAGGAACGTATAATCTGTGTATGGTTTATCTATTTTATATAGCATATACATATATATATATATATATATATATATATATATATATATATATATATATATATATACAGTAATTCCATAGTAGTGAATAAAATAAGTAGGCAAAAGTAGCAATAGGAATAATGTGCAATATAATGTATGTATGAGGACCTGCTGAGAAGTCTTTGGCTTTACCCAGAAAGAAACGAGATAGAATGATGAAACTTTACATTTATTCCACATACTCTCCACTGATGTCAACACACTTCTTACATCGGTATTGCAAGTTCTGTAAGCCTAGCAAAAAGAAGGATTTCGGTTGTGCATCAAAACAGGCATCGATAGCAGCCATGGCATCAGTAATGGTGTGAAATTTGGTACCCTTGAGGTGTTTCTTCAGGTTTTGAAACAGATGATAGTCGGAGAGAGCTAGATCTGGTCAACAAGGTGAATGGTCAACCAACTGGAAGCCCAGCTCTGCCAGTTTTTCCATGGTCACTTTTGCAGTGAGCGTAGGTGTTGTCTTGCAGGAGCAAGGTTCCTTTGGACAGCTTACTGCACCTTTTGGCCTTTAGAGCTGCTTTCAATTGGTCCAAAAGTTTAATGTAATACCTTGCATTTATAGTGGAACCCTTTTCAAGTTAGCCCACTAGCAGCACGCCCTCCTTATCCCAGAACACAGACACCACCACCTTAGCAGCTGATTTTTGCAATCTGAACTTCTTTGGACAAGGAGAACAACTGTGCCTCCCCTCTTTTGATTGCTCCTTGTTTTCAGGGTCATACAAATAATTTCAGGTCTCAACCATAGTGACCAGTTGATCCAGGAAGTTCTTATCAGTCCGGAATCAGTCCGGAAATGCTGACAAATGGACCAGGAAGTTTTTACTCGTATGCTTCTCTGATCTGTTGTCAAACATTTGGGGACCCACTTTGCAGAAGCTTCCTCATGTCCAAATGTTCATGGATAATAATACAAACACGTTCACAGGAAATCCATATTGATGTCTGCTATTGCTTTAGCTGAAATTTGTTGATTCTCCAGTATAAAGTTGTGGACAGCATCGACGATCTGTGAAACAATAATACTGTCGGTTGTCCAGGATCTTCGTCATCATTGGAGGCGGGAAAACAAACAGATGAGTGTTGGAGGTGAAAGTGAGCAGAAGGAAGTAGTAGTTGAGTAGCCTGAAGTTGGTCCGGGTGTGTGGCCTGGACAGATCAGCAAGGTTGGCTGACGGTGGTGACCGTCTGCAGGAGTGGCCTATCGGAGTCTGCCGTAAGGACCGTGGACGGGCGGTGGCCCGGCGGTGGCAAAAGGGGCTCCTCCGGCTCATATCCAAGCTGAGGAGCGGGTTACCGGTGGGAACCCATTGGAACCATCTACCATATCTAGGTGCAGGGAAAGGCAGTCACCATCAACCTGCCAGGAGAAAACAACACCGCAGCCGTCTGTGGGACCCATCCATCCAGCCGTGTGTTTTACCGAGAACTGTGTCCTCATCATTGGCTGAGTGAGTACCACCGTGCTGTGCAGCACAGCGCTGCCCCTGCGACCCTGCACCTCACCAGGCCCTGTAACCCGCCTGCCATCCATCCCTACCCCATCACCGGGCCCCGGGACAACCAACCCCCAACCCACGGAGGGGAGAAATAACAACCAAGCTGCTCCCTGTCACCGCTCCCGGGATCCCCGTCTAGAGCAGTGGTGGTGTCACCAATATCACCACAACCGTGGGTGGCGTCACGGACAATAATCAAACCCCCCCCACAATCAAATTTCCCCCTTTTCACTCACGGGCGAGGAACGCCGCTCGAGTCCCCGGGATCCGGCCCACCACTCGAGCCACCACCGAGCAGCAGCAGCAGCGGCAGCCGGACCCGAGCAGTGGGAGAGCGCAGCGTCACCTCCTCCGCCCGCGACACCAACATGAGCCATCTGCAAGAAAGCACAGTGGCACTCACTGACTGAAGCAGAAAATCAAAGGCTAGTACTAATACAGATGTAACAGTATCCCCTCCCCCTTATGAGGTGCCTCCCGACTCTAAGAGCGTTACGCTGAAACGCGGCTTTTTCTATCAAAACGTGAAAATAACAAGTGACGCAGAAATTATTTCAATTACTCATTGAATATCCCTTTCTAAAATATCACACCTTCACATAAGTGCATTACGTATTCTCACAGCGGCTCAACATTCTGTATAACCAAACAATATGATGTACTATGTGATATACTATTGATCTCACAATTGATAAGTAAAAGCAGATGAAACTTCCCTAGAACAATGGCTCATTCTCACATTTGAACCTTTTCAGTACTCTACTCCCATGTACATATAACAAACCATTATCAGTCCTACTTCCAAGCACAGTATGTTGCATTTTCATCCATTATCACTTCTTTAAGAAGCATTTTGCAAGACAGTTCACTGTACCAAGAATCCATGTAATAGCAACAGACTTTTCACAGTCTTTTGATGCATTCATTCACTATTGATTGCTGGAATAACATTTTGAAACTAAAGCAGACAGGACTACACTAATAGGTATTTGACAGCATGCTGAAATATATATATATATATATATATATATATATATATATATATATATATATATATATATATATATTTATTTTTGTAAGTGTAATCCTTTCAATGTCAATGAAATTTAAGGCATATACTTGTCATATTTAAAGTATCACAGAATGCCAGTAAAACACATCCCCAGGTTTTACTATTTTGGTTCAGATTTGGCTACTTAAGTCCATAGACACATTACATGATAAAGAGCTAGTTATCTGTACATACAGTTTTCAGTACAACTATAAAAAAAGGAAAATGAAAATTCATCTTGATTTCATTGAAAAACAGATAGTCTATTACACTAGCTGAGGATCAAAACATTACACACCCAAATAGTACTGTGACAATCATGTGAGCAAATCGGTCTGAGGTTAACTAAATTCACTTTAAATTTAAAAACATATCTAGATTCTCCTGAATCCAATGGTTTTTTTTGGGGATGTGTTTAATTTCAACAAAATGACAGCTTGCTACAATTTTGCTGCACTGTAGCGCACCCGTAAAGGGCTGAAAAACAAGCACAAAGTGTAGAAGCACTCAATGAAGATGCGGATGTTGCATGCGGCGCATAAGTGAAGAAGAGACCAGAGGGAGCTAGGTTGGCTGCAGCAAAGGGACATGTGAATGAGAAAGTATTTTCGCACTGCAATATTGTTGCCCTAGTTTTTGTGGGGACACCAGGGCAAAGTAAAAAACATTCAATTCCCATCAAGTAAATTTAATGTGGATCTATTCCTGGTAAAATTAGACCAAACTGCCAAATTTGAATTTATGCAAATTTGCACATCTCTAATATGTAATCGCAAAACAAAATGTGCATTGAGGTTAACATTTATATTTCCAGGTACGCAGTAATTGGTAACTCCTAGATCCAATGCACATTTTATAAACAACTGGGACTCACTGTGTGCCATTTATAATTATTAATTACTATGTAGTACAGGGATTATTAACCTCCATTCAGCCCAGTTAGACAACTATTAGAGACCAAATTTGACTGTCAACCTTGCACCCACTTCAGTTTTTTTTCCTGATTATTTTTGTTCTTTTATTGTACAAGTTAACTTTACTTTTTATAAGTACTGTATGTTTTAAAATATTAATGGTCAATCCCCAAGTTATAACAATAGAATCACTGATATAATTATCATTTTACTTCTAAATGACATTTACAGCCCACAAGATAGATAGATAGATAGATAGATAGAAAGATAGATAGATAGACAGACAGACAGACAGACAGACAGACAGACAGACAGATAGATAGATAGATAGATAGATAGATAGATAGATAGATAGAAAGATAGACTTGTAGATGGATTTACAAAATGACTG
This sequence comes from Anomaloglossus baeobatrachus, assembly GCF_048569485.1. Lineage (NCBI taxonomy): Eukaryota > Metazoa > Chordata > Amphibia > Anura > Aromobatidae > Anomaloglossus > Anomaloglossus baeobatrachus. The sequence goes on along the minus strand of NC_134356.1, from coordinate 539,873,732 downwards.
GAAAAAGGAAGGCCAGCAGTGCCATGGTCACTGTTGACTCAGCTTAGTAGAGCAAACAGAAGTTAATGAAACCAAACTGGTTTAGAGTGGCCATTGGATGGTGTCAAAAGTTTGAGGGGTCTAGTCGCCATATTGAGGTGAGTATATATAGTTGGTTAAAGGGTGTGAACTGGAAAATGGCATGTAGGCACCATTGGAAAAGGTCCATCCCTCTCACCCTGGTGAGTATGGGAGTATGTAACTTGGAATTTTTAAATAAGGTATGGGGGTGTCATTTGGCTACTTCAGAAAGTGGTGAAAAAGGGGTTCAGAGTTGGTGGAAAAAAATGGGGTGGGGGTTATACATCTGATAAATGATGAACTGTCAAGTTCAAAATTTGGTTGATTGCCTGGTGGACTTGAGGCTCTTCAAGGTGAGGTCCTGGAGAGTTATCGGTATGGTACTTGTGCTCCAAAGGTGCCCCTGAGCTTGCGGCCATGTCTCAGAGTAATGCTGTATGTTTATATTTATATATATATATATATATATATATATATATATATATATATACATATATCTATATAAATATATATATATATATATATATATATATATACACATATATACAGTACAGACCAAAAGTTTGGACACACCTTCTCATTCATAGAGTTTTCTTTATTTTCATGACTCTGAAAATTGTAGATTCACATCGAAGGCATCAAAACTATGAATTAACACATGTGGAATGAAATACTTAACAAAAAATTGTGAAACAACTGAAAATATGTCTTATATTCTAGGATCTTCAAAGTAGCCACCTTTTGCTTTGATTACTGCTTTGCACACTCTTGGCATTGACATTGGCATCGGCATTGGCATCTTGATGAGCTTCAAGAGGTAGTCACCAGAAATGGTCTTCCAACAGTCTTGAAAGAGTTCCCAGAGATGCTTAGCACTTGTTGACCCTTTTGCCTTCACTCTGTGGTCCAGCTCACCCCAAACCATCTCGATTGGGTTCAGGTCTGGTGACTGTGGAGGCCACGTCATCTGGCGTAGCACCCCATCACTCTCCTTCTTATTCAAATAGCCCTTACACAGCCTGGAGTTGTGTTTGGGGTCAATGTCCTGTTGAAAAATAAATAATGGTCCAACTAAACGCAAACCGGATGGAATAGCATGCCGCTGCAAGATGCTGTGGTAGACATGCTGGTTCAGTATGCCTTCAATTTTGAATAAATCCCCAACAGTGTCAGCAGTAAAGCACCCCCACACCATCACACCTCCTCCTCCATGCTTCACGGTGGGAACCAGGCATGTAGAGTCCATCCGTTCACCTTTTCTGCGTCGCACAAAGACACGGTGGTTGGATCCAAAGATCTCAAATTTGGACTCATCAAACCAAAGCACAGATTTCCACTGGTCTAATGTCCATTACTTGTGTTCTTTAGCCCAAACAAGTCTCTTCTGCTTGTTGCCTGTCCTTAGCAGTAGTTTCCTAGCAGCTGTTTTACCATGAAGGCCTGCTGCACAAAGTCTCCTCTTAACAGTTGTTCTAGAGATGTGTCTGATGCTAGAACTCTGTGTGACATTGACCTGGTCTCTAATCTGAGCTGCTGTTAATGTGCAATTTCTGAGGCTGATGACTCAGATAAACTTATCCTCCGCAGCAGAGGTGACTCTTGGTCTTCCTTTCCTGGGGCGGCCCTCATGTGAGCCCGTTTCTTTGTAGCATTTGATAGTTATTGCCACTGCACTTGGGGACACTTTCTAAGTTTTCCCAATTTTTCGGACTGACTGACCTTCATTTCTTAAAGTAATGATGGCCACTCATTTTTCTTGTCATAATACAAATTCTAACAGTCTATTCAGTAGGATTATTAGCTGTGCATCCTCCAGACATCTGCACAACACAACTGATGGTCCCAACCCCATTTATAAGGCAAGAAATCACACTTATTAAACCTGACAGGGCACACCTGGGAAGTGAAAACCATTTCCAGTGACTACCTCTTGAAGCTCATCAAGAGAATGCCAAGAGTGTGCAAAGCAGTAGTCAAAGCAAAAGGTGGCTACTTTGAAGAACCTATAATATAAGACATATTTTCAGTTGTTTCACACTTTTTTGTTAAGTATTTCATTCCACATGTGTTAATTCATATTTTTTATGTCTTCAAAGTGAATTTACAATTTTCAGAGTCATTAAAATAAAGAAAACTCTTTGAATGAGAAGGTGTGTCCAATATATATATATATATATATATATATATATATATATATATATGTTTCTGCCATGTTTTGGAGCTGCAAGAACCTACCCGCCTTAAAGTTATTTATTGCAATGTTTGTTATACTAAAGGCTGATTTGGTCAAAGCTAATTTTAAAATGGTGGTCTGTTTGTTGGGAAGAGATTTGTCAAAGGGGGTTACAAGGTAGATAGTGAAATGTTCACTGAATTGAAGACTCTAAAATATTACATTCATGTCGTTTTCACCCTGCCCTTCCCTTGTTAACTAAGAAGTATAGATTCAGGGTCATGTCAGCAGAAAACTTATACATTACTTTTACTTTATATTATTAATAAATTCAAATTGATAATTACCCTTACCCGGTAGTAGTCTGTGCTATACACATCTCTCGACATGCCAAAGTCACCGATCTTCACAAGAAGGTTTGCTCCCACCAAACAATTTCTGGTTGCCAAGTCTCGATGAACAAAGTGCTGAGATGCAAGATAGACCATTCCTGAAGCAATCTGTGTAGCAATGTGTAGCATCTGGGACAAACCCAAGTCTCCTTTAGTCTGTCTAGGCTGACCATCAACAAGAATCATAGCATCTGGTCCATGGGCTCTGAAAATGAAAAATTGGAAAATAGTCAGTCATTTGTTTTCAAAATATGTCCAAAATTCTGAAAGCGGTTACTTTTTTATTCTACTGATAGAATTTAAAATTACAAGCATATACATAACACCTCAGAAACTAATTAATGAATTTTAGAGAGCCAAACAAAAAGTTCTGCATTAATTTAAAGAAAAAGCAAAACACTATGATAAAATAGCATTTAATCATCATTTGAAGCCAATGTGGCTGCTATGGAGCTTTGGTGAGAAGTGGCTAATCCTGCATGTTGCCGACCTTTTGAGTGTTGACAATTCTTCTCTAGAGAATCTACATTGTTTAAAAACAGGGGGTCAAAAATAGGCATAAGGGTCTTTAAAAGGGAACAAAGGGGCAAATCCTTCTGTTTTTCATAGTAAAACTGAGAACCATAATTGGGGGATCATTTTAAACTTTGGTTTAGGGTCACTGCTTTTCTTTGTACCTCTCTGATTTGACTTAAACATCTGACTTGTTCTTTAAGAGTTATTTTATGGCAAAAAAAGTTTTCAAACATTATTATACTGATCTAAACATTTGTGTGATCCTACAATGAATACAAATTTCATTGCTTCGTGGTACTGCATTTTGAAAACTCTACAAAAACCGTATCAGTGAATTGTATCTCATTGGCAATTTACTTCCATATATCCCAAGGGTTCCTCTCAATCTCCTAACAAGATGCAGCGAGAGTATTTCATACAAACAAGCACTCTCTAAAACCTATACAAAATCAGATGAACAGCACTAAGATATTACTAAGGACATACTGCCTAATAAATCAAACAACAATTCCTTTATGTGTCAGCATTTTTTTTTTTTACACATTTTGCCCATCATAAACCCATTTCCCCGAGATGGAAAGAATTGAAATTGCACTGAGTATACTATACAATACATTTAAGACATGAAACAAACTACCTTTGTCAGCAGCAACAAAACATATTGCCTCAGTCCATGTTCCTAAGACACTGCACATTCATATATGTGTTTTACGGAGAGTTGTATTCCTTCTTACCGGACTGAAACGCTACTTGGAAATACCAACTATCTAAAAGTAAAATGCATTTGAAATGTGGAGGATTGTCTTCATTGATGTATATTATTTATTCTAATAAATGCCCACAGAATGAATGATCAGAAGCTTTCAGTAAATAACATTATTAAGAAGAATTTAAACCACAGACGTCAACTAAAGATTAACCACCACTGATCAGCTACATGTTTGTTGCTTAGTGGTTGTTTTAAAGCCTCTTTACTAAAGCCCGCTACACACGCTTCAATATATCTCACAATCCGTCGTTGGGGTCAAGTTGTAAGTGACGCACATCCGGCATCGTTTGTGAGGTATCTGCGTGTGACAGCTACGTGCGATCAGGATTGAACGCAAAACCAGTGATCGCAAACACATCGTATCATTCTCTAGAATTGAGCGTTTTGTTGCACAAACCTAGTCAATTGTAACGTGTGACATCCCTCATACGATTTTGGTGTCTGATGCTATGTGCGCAGGTGTGCGCTCTGCACCGCAGCTTAAAAAAGGTCCGCTTCAGAGCGCAGCTGAAAAGCTGCGTTCTGAAGCGCCTCACAATGTCTGTCATTCACTAATCTCTGTCAGTCGGTCACTATCTCTGTCCCTCACTCTCTGTCCATGTCAGTCTATCCCCCTCTCTCATATACTCACCGATCCCCGGCGCTGCACGGCGTTCACACTGCTCCGGCGGCTTTTACTGTTTTGAAAAAGCCGGCCGACCATTAAACAATCTCGTATTCCGTGCTTTCCCCGCCCACCGGTGCCTATGATTGGTTACAGTGAGACACGCCCCCACGCTGAGTGACAGGTGTCACACTGCACCCAATCACAGCAGCCGGTGGGCGTGTCTATACTGTGTAGTGAAATAAATAATTAAATAATTGGCTGAAGGCTGGTATTCTCAGGATGGGGAGCTCCACGTTATGGGGAGCCCCCCAGCCTAACAATATCAGCCAACAGCCGCCCAGAATTGCCGCATACATTATATGCGACAGTTCTGGGACTGTACCCGGCTCTTCCCGATTTGCCCTGGTGCGTTGGCAAATTGGGGTAATAAGGAGTTATTGGCAGCCCATAGCTATGTCCCCTTGCTATGCTGATAGTTCTGCTTCACATAACTTGTCTTATTTACTGCTCCATTCTATGTCCTGTTGGGTATAAATATGTGACTCTTCAGATTTTGTGTTATACCATGCCTGATGAAGAGACCTGAGTAGTCTCGAAAGCTTGCTATTATTACCATCTTTTTAGTTAGCCATTAAAAGGTATCAACCACTGAGGACTCTTAGTTCTTTTAAACTATTTTTTTATCTCTACTGGCTAACATGCTACAAAGATATATTTAACTGCTCTATCATAATAATCATGCATTGAAAATTCCCCTTTAATCATATGACAGAATTTCTTGGGGGATCTTGCACCTCAATAAAGTTTGTGCGATGTCAGAGATAAAATATCTCATTTAGTTTGTATCCCAGGTGATGGAAGGTAGAGGACATTGCTTGTAAGGGCTTCAGACACTGCTTTAATGATGTACACAGCATCTCCATGTTTCTAGAACGTTAAGAAAGAGAATCTCCGGTGATGGGGGAGTGGAGATGGGTCTGATCTTTGAATCATATATTTCTTCTAATTGACAAATTTAATATTATTATCAAGCAATTGGCAACCTCTCAAACAATGGGTCTAATTTAACTAACTAGATTCCTATATTTTAGGTGCATAAACTTTATTGTCATATATTGTTGTTTTTATGTATTTTTGGACATTTAATTAATGAAGTATCCTGTTGCTTTGATAGAAGTACATCCTACAGCAGAGCAATGAAAAGAGTACAAATGAATTAGAACTGGATCGCTAGTCCATGCTGTTCTTTAGACCACATAATTAGAGATGAGCAATACTGATTGCAAAGATCAGAAAATGTTAAAATTGTAAGATCTTTGGCTCGATCGGATCGGAATCGAACATTTGCTTCAAAAGTCAGTGATCTTGCTAAGGATCGGTAAATTTTTGGATGGCAAAAACCATCCCCTCCCTGCCCATCACAGCCATGTCAGGTATTACCATGGCTGTAATTCACAACTGTAAAAAAGGAAGCAAAAGGGTTAAAGCAGTACACACTCATTTAGTCTCTATGTGGCTGCAGCCTATTTCCAGGGCCGATAATTATCCCTAATGTATATTCACTGCTTTCCCTGCCCACTGGCATCTCTGATTAGCTGCAGTCAGATCATGCCTCCATCATCTCTGACAGCATTATACTCAGGTTAGTTGCAATCACAGCTGGAGGTTCCCACAACCCTCCACATTTGACCACAGGTAACCTGACCTCAGGCGATCTTCTGAGGTGAGGTCACTGAGTTCATTGAGGTCTCCTGAGGTCAGGTTACCTGTGGTTACAGGTGGAGGGCCATGGGAACCTCCAGCTGTGAATGCAACTAACTTGAGTGACATCACCGCTGATTACTGCGGCTTATTCACTGCCTGAAGCCCACAGTGGCTACGAAAAAGGGTGTGCACACAGTGGGTGGTCATGCTCTCTAGCCATACACTGTGCCTTCAGATGTAGCAGAGCTGGAATAGTCAAGGGACATTGTAGTGTAGATTACGTCTGACCTGGGTATTTTGAAGGTTAATAAATTGGTAAAAGAGTTTTTTTTAATAAAAAGATAAAGGACTTTTCTGTGTGTTTGTGTTTATTTCCTTTTTCTTATAGGATTAGTGGTGGGGGGTTTCATAGATGCCTACCCATCACTAATCAAGGGCTTAGTGACAGCTAACAGCTGTCACTAATCCCTTATTACCCCGATTGTCACTGCATCAGGGCAATCGGGAAGAGGCAGGTAAAGTGCCGGGATCATTTCATCTAATGGCTGCGGCAAACCTGGGTGGCAGCAGGCTGCTATTTTTAGACTGGGGAGCAATAAGTATGGGTCTCCCCAGCCTGAGAATAGCAATACCAGGCTGTCAGGCTATATCTTGACTGGGTATTAAAATTTGGGGGAACCGCACACCATTTTTAATAAGTATATCTTTATTCAAGTTTTTTAAAAAAAAAAAAAAAAAAAAGCTGCATGAGGTTCCTCTTATTTTGCTACACAGCCACAATAAGCATTTGGCTGGGGCTGCATGCTGCAGTCATGGTTTTCACTGTGCTGGTATCAATACAGGGGGAACCTACAACATTTGTATTTATTTATTTATTCATCACCAGTATAAGGACACAGATAGAGTTTGTAATTGCAACCAATCACGTACGCTTTCTTAGGCTAGTTTCACACTTGCGTTGAACGGCATCCGTTGCATTGCGTTGTGTGACGGATGCAACGGATGCATTGCATATAATGGCACAACGGATGCAACGGATCGTACAAAACAATGGAAAGCTTTTTTTTTTATTATTTTTTTTCTTCTTTACAGTTTTACCGGCAGCAGACTATTGTGAACGATCAGCTGAGCGCTCTCACATGCCGGTGGCCGGGCGCTCAGCTGAGCACACTCACATGCCGGCTGCCGGGCGCTTAGCTGAGCGCTCTCACATGCCGGGCGCTCAGCTGAGCGCTCTCAAATGCCGGCGGCCGAGCTCTCAGCTGAGCGCTCCCACATGCCGGCGGCCGGGCGCTCAGCTGAGCGTTCTCACATGCCGGCAGCCGGCTGCTCAGCTGAGCGCTCTCACATGCCGACGGCCAGACACTCAGCTGAGCGCTCCCACATGCCGGCTGCCGGGCGCTCAGCTGAGCGCTCTCACATACCGACGGCCAGATGCTCAGCTGAGCGTTCTCACATGCCGGCGGCCAGGCGCTCAGCTGAGCGCTCACACATGTCGGCGGCCGGGCGCTCAGCTGAATGTTCGGCCAACGAGAGACAAAATAAAGTTTCTGTGATTAAAAAAAAAAGAAAAAAAAAAAGAAAGATGAGCATGCGCAGTAAAAAAATAGAGGATTCCACCACTCAAAAGAACGTTACATGCTGCGTTGCTTCCGCCCGGCGGACGCAACGGAGCGTCGGCCAGCGGAAGCAACGCAGGTACTTTTGGCACAATCCGTCATCCATACAAGTCTATGGGAAACAGCGGAATCCGTTAACGTTATAGGGTAGGGGCATGGTCCAAAGGCAGCCAATCAGGGACACAGGAAAAAGAGAAACAGTTAATATGGATGATGGATAATTATCAGCCCTGGAAATAGCATTGCAGGTGCGGGGAGACTGTAAGTATGTACTGCTTTAACCCATTTTATTTTCTTTCTTTACAGTCCCCCTACACCATTTTACAACACATCACTTTTGCCTTCCATTGAATTCAATAGGTGTGAGTAAGTTCAATGATCGGATTGGCTAGGATCGCCATTCCGATTGGCGATTTCAGGTGGGTTCGGAGATCCTGAACTGATCTAATACGGGGTAGCAGTGTAAATAGCATGGCAATTGATGCAGTTAATAAACGTGTTAGAGCAGAATTTGCACCAAAAACAGTTTTAGGCCTCTGCCACACTCACGTGAAATTCACGCACGTGCCGAGAGACACGTATTTTCCCTGCGTGTTGCGTGCAGGTAAGTACGTGTCTCTGGTACGTGCGTGACACGTGTGTTCTACGTGTGCTATCCGCGATAGCACATGTAGAATCGCTCATTATTATACTCACCTGGTCCTTCCTGCTGTCCGCGCTGCTGTCCGTGGTGCTGATCTTCGGTCTCCAGCCCTCCCGTCTCCCCGCTGCTGCTGCTGCCAGGCAGTGAAGTGAATATTCAATGAGAATAATGAGCGGCGGTCGGCAGCAAGTGGCAGCAGCGGCAGAGACAGGAGGGCTGGAGAAGGTGAGTTAATGTTTTGTTTTTTTTTCAATGACATGTGTGTTTTCTCCGGCGCGTGTCACACGGGACCGCATCCACACTACACCCGTGTGGTACGGGTGCGGGCCGTGTAACACCCGTGCTGCCGGTGAAAAAACGGACATGTCAGCGCTTTCAAAAACGCACACACGTACAAACGCACACGGACACACGTTCCGTGTGGTTTTACGTGTGTGTGCCTGCTACAATAGGGTAGCATTGCTTAACGTGTCTCCGTGCCGCCGGTACGTGTAAAAAATGACAAACACGTGCCGGAGGCACGGATGTGTGGCGCAGGCCTTAAAAGCAGTTCTAGGGAGATTAAGACAGCAAGACCATACTTTTCTTCAGATTTCTTTAAATGATCAGATACACTTTAAATGTTTAATGATAATAAATGTTCTATCTTCAATATTTCTTCCTTGAACTAGTCAAATATAAATGTATAAGGCTTCATTCATACATCAGGATTTTTATTAGCATTTCACCAGCATTTATATACCAATACCAGGAGGATCCCCAAACCACAGAGCAGGTGTCAATATTTCTATAATAGTTTTTCTCTGTAAGTTCCACCACTAGCTTTGGAGGATGAGCTGTGGTAGAAAGCACAACTAGGGTCTTATCAGGCAGGGCAACAGATAAGTGTAGCTAAAACACACTCACCTGATGGGGTTGTGCCAGTCACAACTCCTATATTCACGTAGAAAAATGGCAAATTAGCCGCAGCCCCAGACAGAGGCAATAAAATTGAGGCAGGAGGAATCAGGTGTATGCCACGCTATCACTAAAGGAATCGATGTTGATTATTTAATCTCTTTATTTCTTTGTACAGCTCAACGCGTTTCAGTGATCAAGTCTCCTTTATCAGGATCTCTGAAAAGCATTGACCTGTACAAAGAAATAAAGAGATCAATAATAATCAAAGTACACCTCAAAAAATCAAACCCCACCATAAAATTCAATACTTTATTCCATTAAACCAACAAAGTGCAAATTAAAAACAGAGTGGTTTGATGCATTAAGTTACGGTCACAGGGAGGATCCCGGGCAGATTCCCTATTCTTTCCCTTCCTGACCGCAGGGGTCGGCACCTTCTTCACACTTAAGAACAAAAGCACTAAAATGCCCCCTCCGGGGGAATATGATAGTACAGAGATATTCTGTAAATTGGTGACCAGGGAACTGACTAAAATTGACCCTAAATGTAATCCCACCCCAACTAACATGACCAGGCAGAAAAGAGAAGTCTTAAGCAACTTGGAAAAAAACCTGGAAATCATAATTAAACCGTCTGATAAAGGCGGAAACACAGTAATTATGAATAGATCAGAATATCTACGTATGTGTTTGGTACTCCTAAATGACAAAGACACCTATGAGGTTCTAAGAAAAGATCCGACTGACACCTTCAGTGGTGAACTGAAGGAGCTCTTGAACAGAGCAAGAGATGATAAACTAATTTCTAAAGAGAAATTTGAATTTCTTTTCCCCAAACACCTTAGGATAGCCACATTTTATACAGTGCCTAAAGTGCACAAAGGGCTCGATCCCCTGAAAGGACGACCAATCGTCTCGGGGATCGATGCCTTTTGCCAAAACAGCAGCACATACATAGATTGCACTTTGTTGGTTTAATGGAATAAAGTTTTGAATTTTATGGTGGGGTTTGATTTTTTGAGGTGTACTTTGTCTAAAGACCCCCCTGAACATTTTTCTAAGGTTTCTAGATCAATAATAATCAACATTGATTCCTTTGGTAATAGCGCGGCATACACCTGATTCCTCCTACATATGTTAGATTGTCTTCCTGGTGTAGTGGCTATAGGGAGAAAATAAACTTATATCCTCCCTGCAGCTGCTCACTCCCAATCATTGCAGCAGTGCAGGAAGCTTTAACAGTTACCTGTGAAAACAGGTCTAGGTGACCTAGGCAGTGAGCGTAGCTGTAATCACACCCCAGCACTTTGATTGACAGCATGTTGCACAACATTTGTCTGCAGAGAAAGCTGTCAGTGTGCTGGTGGAGCAATTATATATGAAGGATATAAGTTCATTTTCTCCCTTCACCTTCAGCCACTACTACATTAAGGACACCTAACATGATTTTAATATTAAATCTGCTGGTAAATAGCATTATGGACATGACAGATTCTCTTTAAGTCTTATTTGACTTTTCCAAAAGCAAAAAAAATATATATATATATATATATATATATATATATATATATATATATATATATATATATATATATATATATTATTCTTCACTAATACTTGTAGCATTTCCTAATCTGAAATGTCTACTGAAACAATTCTGACAATGGACAGATGGGGAATATCGTAGTGTGTCTTGCAAGATAGATCTGGAACTCTCACTATTTTTCACTCTAGAATGATAGTAACCAGTAAGTCAACAATAGATAGAAGATTATGCCTGGTGTTGGGAGATTTGCTCCATCTGGATATATATTATTCAGTGAAATACACAAGTGACTTTTCTGACTTAAAATGTTTGTGTCACATCTTTTTCTCCTCATAAAGTTACATCCCAGCTGCCAGTTTTACTGAGTTTTGTAATAAAACAAATGGTACTATCACCATTCAATTACATAGCATAACATTATTTTTTAGTAGATGCTGAGCATCCTTAGGGAGCATAAATTACAAGACTTGCCTGTCAAAGATGTCAGATTATGTTCTACACTTCACAGGTAAACATAGCCTTGTTTAATAAACCACCTTTGATTCCATGTATCTCTCCAAACTCCATTGTAAATATACATGTCTGACTGAGTATGTCTATATAAAATGGAAAAAGGAGATTAAAGAGATTCTTCACTAGTAGAAAACCCTTTATTAACTGCTTAAGCGTCCTACATAAAAAACATCTATACCTACCTGTCCGACTAGCGCCACTCCTAAGTAGAGATGAGTGAACCTAATGTTCAGTTTTTGATCTGAATGCTGACTTTACTTTACAAGAAAACCAAAGTTCGAGTTTGGGTGCTTTGCGTATCCTGATCACTTGCGTGAGCATCACTGTGCTCAGGTAAGGTTGGTGCTCAGCCCAATGCGAGCCTCTTGCAGTGTTTGAATGGCTTGCACTGGAGGTAGCAACAGCATAATTAGTTGGAGTGTGCACCCCCCAAAAAATATCAGAAACACACCGCCCACCCTCCCCCGGAAGTGTTTTGCTTATGGCTGTCTGCATGTGGATGGAGACTCGAACTGCCAATCAGTGACTCATTGCATTGGATTATGTCAGACCTTTAGGGGTTTTTTGGGGGTGAGCAAATAAAGTGGTCAAAGAAAGACTGCTTCTTGTTTTTATTTATTTAACCTCTCTCTTTTTATGTCTTTCAGGTCCCATTATTGGATTCCATCTGATTCCGTGGACTATGTCGGATCTTCATGTTTTTTTTTATAACAAGGGAGTTGGGGAGTATTTTTTAAAATAAAATCTTTTTCCATGTATCTATCTTTTTAACTCTTCACTTGGTGGGTTAGTAATGGGGAAGTCTGATAGATTCCTCTCCATTACTAACCTATGGGGGATAGATGCCAGATGACATTACACAGCTAACATCAACCTAAAAAAATAATTTGAGTGCCAAATCACCAGGAAAATCAAAAAGAGGAGAGCAAAGTGCCAAAATTGGCACCTCCAATGAATGTGCCACTTCTGGGGCAGCTATGGGCTGGTATATTTAGGCTGGGAAAGGCCAAATATCCATGGCACGTCCCACCCTGATAACACCAGCAATCAGCTGTCCACTTTACCTTGGCTTGTTATAAAAAATAAGTGGAACCTCATGCCATTTTTTTTTAAATAATGTATTTAAGATGTGGAGTGCCCTCTTTTTTTGATAAGCTGCCAAGGTAAAGCTGACAGCTGGGGGCAGCTATTATCAGGGTGGGAAAAGCCATGGATATTCTCCTGTTCTCAGCCTGATATCAGCCTGCCATTGCTTTACCTTGACTGCTTATCAAAATAACGGTGACCACACTTCATTAAAAAAAAAAAATAAAATTAAAAATAAAAATGTGTATTTTTTTTAAACTATAAAATAGCAGACTAACTGCAAACAATCACTAATGTTAACACAGAGACTGGGAGAGGAAACAGTGAATATTAATTTTGTTTAAACATTGGGCCAGTGCAGCAGTCTGACTGCTGTGATATCTTTCTTGCTCTTAATCCCATTTGCTCCCTTTGAAGCCCCCTAGCCCTTTCTGGGACCAATTTACAGCCATTTTACAGCATTTAAGTTTGGGTTTTCACTTCATTAACTTATATGGAGTTCAGGTCCCGGTTCCAGTCCAGATTCCTGGACTGAACCTTGGACTAAAGTCCGTCTGAACCCGGCAAACCCGAACATCGACGGTTCTCTTATCTCTACTCCAGTGCAAAAATAATATTTGGGTTATTAAACAATTACCACAAATCTTAGAACAGAATGCGGCAACTCACTCCATTACGTGCAAAAATATCCTTTATTCTGCGTTATTGCAGACAAAATACAGGAGCATGGGGAGAGAGGGGGTGCAGGGGACGGTGAACGGACGACAGCCTGTTTCGCGCTGACACGCGCTTTGTCGAGTCAAAGTCCAGAAACATTGATTCCACACAACTGTGAGTACGGCTCCACTGTTTGGCAGATTTTGCTCTGCAGTGCCCGATCCTGATAATTTTTATCTATTAAACAATTATCAAATGAAGATTAGCTCATTATTTGACGCCCTGGCCTATCAGGTCTTCACAGGACATTGTGCAATCTGCCCTTCTGCATGGTGTCCATCTCCTCCTTGGTTACCGGTCCCTGGCCTTTGGTGTTGCTAAGAGCAAGCCAATCAAAAATCATAGAAACACTCTGCACCACACCCACCAGACACACCAATGGATAACCTGAAGTGAATAGGGCCGCCCACTTGGTGGGTGGGTTGGTTGGGAGGGTCAGGAGTTTAAGGAGTAGTCAGTCAAGTGGTGACTTTCGAGAGGAGAGGTCACAAGTAGATGGAGGAGGTTAGGAGCTGGGCTCCTCAGTTACCAGGTGGCAGACGTTGGTCTGGGCCTGGTAGGAGCTGGAACCTCGGTTACAGGGGATCATGTCAAGGGGCACGGAACTGTCGAGGAGGGCAGCCGGTGGCCTTGAGCCATCTCCGGGCAGGAGCCAGGGCACGGTGGGGTACGTGGACCCTAGGCCGGAAAGTATCTTCAAGCGTCCTGGTAATTTACCCGACGAGGGCGAAGACTTTATGATTCGTCCTCCACCCACTCCAAAATCGAGGTACTAGCGCAACGAGGGGGATAGAACTTTCCCAAAATGCAATCCAGAAAATCCCAAGCGTGAACCCTGAGAGCAAGTTCACTCCGTTAGCCATACAGGTGAGTGGGACCCGACAGTTTTACACTACAGGGGCCAGCCAATAAAAAAAAGTGCCAAGGAAAAGGTCACAGGCTAACAAGCAACACCATCGGGAACAGGATCCCAGCGCACTCCCTCCCTGCTACAGCGGTGCTAAGAATTCCGGTTTACAAGTTGTTGGTGTAAGCGTTATTGGACTGAGTGAGTTCGCAGTGACCCTTTCCTCCCCAACGGTACTCCCCTGTCACCCTCACTAAGCCCCGGGGCACTCTCCCCCTACCCACGGAGGGGTAAGACACCTAGCTGCCATACCATCGCCACCGGGCACTCTCCACAGCAACAGTGGTATTACACCTTACCACACACCGTGGGTGGCGTCACAAACTCTAACAACAAAACCCCTTGTCAATACCCCACTTTTATTTTGGGTGTACCCAAGGCCCCTCCCGGGTCCGGAGATCCCGCGAGCCACCGTAGATCCTGATCCGAGCAGCAGCCCGGCTGCTGGCGCTGTGGCGGTACAATTATAAACCACCTTACTTTAGATTCAGTCATTTATCTAATAAATCATAATCTAGCAATAATGTTGAATGAAAAGAAAAATGTGTGTGCTTCTTAATTATGGTGGTAGGCCCTTTTTCAGCTGCAGCCAAAATATTTATGGTATGCACATAAGAATGAGAAATCTAAATCTGCATATAAGTGATATACACTGCTCTAAAAATTAAAGGGAACACTTAACCAACCGAATATAACTCCAAGTCAATCAAACTTCTGTGAAATCAAACTGTCCACTGAGGAAGCAGCACTGATTGACAATCAATTTCACATGCTGTTGTGTAAATGGAATAGACATCAGATGGAAATTATTGGCAATTATCCAGACACACGCAATAAAGCAGTGTTTCTGCAGGTGGGGACCACAGACCATATCTCAGTACCAATGCTTTCTGGCTGATGTTTTGGTCACTTTTGAATGTTGATTCTGCTTTCACACTCATGGTAGCATGAGATGGACCCTACAACCCACATAAGTGGTACAGGTAATGCAGCCCATCCAGGATGGCACATCAATGCGAGCTGTGGGAAAAAGGTTTGCTGTGTCTGTCAGCGTAGTGTCCAGAGGATGGAGGCACTACTAAAAGACAGGCCAGTGCACCAGGAGATGTGGAGGGGGCCGTAGGAGGGCAACAACCAAGCAGCAGGACCGCTACCTCCACTTTTGTGCAAGGAGGAACAAGAGGAGCATTGACAGAGCCCTGCAAAATGACCTCCAGCAGGCCACAAATGTGCATTTGTCTGCACAAACGATTAGAAACTGACTGAGGGCCCGACGTCCATAGATGGGGGTTGTGCTCACTGCCCAACACTGTGCAGGATGTTTGGCATTTGCCACAGAACACCAGGATTGGCAAATTAGCTACTGGCACCCTGTGCTCATCACAGATGAAAGCAGGTTCACACTGAGCACATGTAACAGACGAGACAGTCTGGAGATGCTGTGGAGAGTGATCTGCTGCCTGCAGCATCCTTTAGAATGACCGGTTTGGCAGTGGGTCAGTAATGGTGTGAGGTGGCATTTCTTTGGAGGACCGCACAGCCCTCCATGTGCTCGCCAGAGGTAGCCTGACTGCCATTAGGTACCGAGATGAGACCATATGCTGTTGCAGTTGGCCCTGGTTCCTTCTAATGCAAGACAATGCCAGACCTCATGTGGCAGTAGTGTGTCAGCAGTTCCTGCAAGATAAAAGCTCTAGACTGGCCCACCTGTTCCCCAGACCTGAATCTGATTGAGCACATCTGGGACAGCATGTCTCGATCTATCCAACAATGCCACATTGCACCACAGACTGTCTAGGAATTGGCGGATGCTTTAGTCCAGGTCTGAGAGGAGATCTCTCAGGAGACCATCTGCAACCTCATCAGGAGCATGCCCAGGAATTGTAGGGAGGTCATACAGGCACGTGGAGGCCACACACAATACTGAGCCTCATTTTGATTTGTTTCCACTTTCATTTTCTCTTGTTTTGTCTTGTTTTGATTGTCATTTTTCCTTGTTTACACTTTAATTTTGTGTGTGTCTTCAAATCTAGGCATCCATTGGTTAAAACATTTAATTTCCATTGATGATTTTCATGTGATTTTGTTATCAGCACATTCAACTTTGTACAGAACAAAGTATTCAATGAGAATATTTCATTCCTTCAGATCTAGGATGTGTTATTTGAGTGTTCCCTTTAATTTTTTAAGCAGTGTAGAAATCATCACAATGGAAATAAACATTACCTAGGATATAGGGGCAATAAAAAATGTGTAGAACTGCAGTTTTAATAAATACATTGGGCAAACCAAATAGTATAATAATCTGTATTTCTATAGCACCAACATAGTCCGTAGCCCTTTACAATTTAGAGGTTGATATACAAGCAATCATAAGTAAAACTTACAGAAATTACAATAATTAAAATGTGTAATGCTTTTGGGTGCAGTGTAGTTTAAGAAAGAATTATGTTCTGAGCAATAGTGGAAGGAATATATATCTGAATTGACTTTGATTAGGGAGGGTGATAGGCCACCGTAAAAAGATGTGTTTTTAGTGAGCATCTGAAGCAGTGTAAGTTGTGGATCAACCTACTTCTTGGGGGAGAGCATTCCAGAGGATTGAAGTAAAGGAAGAAGGTGGCATCTCACCATGAGGTTTTTCAGCTTTATTCAAAGCATGTGAATTACAACATGTGGGGGAGAGGGGAGTGCAGGAGCGGGCAAGGGGCCAAACAAACCCAGAGGATTGGTGCAGTTCGGGAGAAGTCTTGGAGCCAGGAGTGAGAAGTTCAGATTAGTGTGGATAAAAGTCGAAGTTTATTCGCGAAGCATAGAGAATGTGTAGAGTAGGAGATGAGAAGGAGATGGCAGGTTTAGGGAAGTTAGAAGACAGAGGTAGTAGAAGAAGTTCAGTTTTGCAAAGGTTAAGTTTCAAATAGAGAGCAGACATGATGTTGAAAACTGCGGACAGACAGTCACTGATGTTCTGTAGTACAGTGTAGGTGAGGTTGGGGGAGGAGGTGCATGTCATCAGCATAAAGATGGTACTGGAAGCCAAATTTGCTGATGGTCTGTCCAATTGAAGCAGTGTAGAGAGAGTGTGAGAGGAAAAGAAGATATGGAGCTAGCAAATAATACACTGAAAGAGCGATCAGAAACATAGGAAGAGAACCAGGAGAGAGTAGTGTCCTTTAGGCCGATTGAGTGGAACATAGAGCGTAGGAGATCGTGGCCAACAGTGTCAAAAGCTGCAGAGAGGTCAAGAAGAATTAGCAGTGAAGAGGTCATTGGTCACTTTGATAAGAGCAGTTTCTGTAGCATATAGGGGGCGAAGTCAGACTGTTAGGGATCTAGAAGAGAGTGAGTCGAAAGGTAAGGGGAAGGCGGCAATAGACGAGACGCTCAAAGAGTTTATAGATGAAGGGGAGATTGGAAATTAGTGCGTAGTTTTTGTGCAGGATGGATAAAGGGAAAGTTTTTTTAATAATGGAGTAATAATGGAATTTTTGAAGAAGGAGGGTGAAATACCAGAAGGGAGAGAGATTGAAGATTTTACACAGGTGGATAGTGATAACCAGACAGAGAGACAAAATTAGGTATGAGGGAAAGGGGTTAGTAATACAAGTGATAGCACAAGAAGAATTGAGGAGCCAGGAGATTTCTACTTCTGTTACTGGGTCAAATGAGGAGAGTGAGCCAGACGGAATGTGGATAGGGATTGCAATCACAGCACTTGGTGGCCAGGAGCCAATTTCCTGCTGGATATTTTCTATTTTCTCTGTTAAATAGAAGGCCAGATCATTATCACAAAGGTCACTGATAGGGGGTTGCACTTTAGGACTGAGGATGGAGTGAAAGGTATCAAATGGCTTTTTTAGATTGTTTGATAGGGAGAAGATCAAAGTGGTCAAGTAGGTCTGTTTAGTGAGGTGAAGGGCAGAGGTATAGGTTCTTAACATTAATTTATAGTGGCTAAAGTTTTTTGGTGTGTGAATATTCCCCCATAGGTGTTCGGCACTCCTAGAGCATCGCTGCAAAAATAAAGTTTGCAATGTGAGCCAAGGCTGTTTTACTCTGTGTTTGGAGGTTTTGAGTATCACAAACTGGGGTACGGGGGCTCCTCGTTTGTCTTCTGGATCTGTTCCTCCCCATGCCCAAGGTCGCACGGCCCGGTCTCCTGAGCCACGGATGGTGACCAGGACATTTTGGAATTTTGACACTAAATGTCAAAAAGAGCCTACTGAGCCTGTGTGGGACTCCTATGGGCCTTTTGCTATTATCTGAGCATGTCAGTGATGTGGAAAGTTTCTATTGGCTGCAATGACATCATTAGTGACCTGGCAAGTCTCTATTGGCCACAGTGACATTATCAGTGACCTGAAAAATTTCTATTGGCTGCTATGATATCAGTGATGTGGCAAGTTTCTATTGGCCGTGGTGACAACATCAATGATGTGGCAAGATTCTATTAGCAATGGTGACGTCATCAGTGACATGTAAGGCTCTCATTGGCCAAAGGGGCTGACTGCACGTGGTTCCTCCATCTTGTGGGCGGTACAGAAGTGATAAATAGCCCTGACGCCCACATGGAGGAGCGCACCCATCATTGTACATACAGCAATACACAGCTACCTTAGATAGGGATACGCGGAAAAGTCCTACCAGACTGATTGAGGGTCAGCAGGCAGGTTAGGGTGAGGAGTTGCGATCACATCTAGACCGAGTTAGGGTTAGAAGCCAGCTAGGCTGGGCTCCAGAGGTATCAGGGTTGTGCCTCTAAGGGACCGGTGGTTAACCGGAGATACCCTATTACAACCCGATATAGGAGCAATACCCTACGCGATCACCTTTGCATTTATCCAGTGCGTATACTAGCAGAATACGGGTAGTGTTCTGCATATATATCCCTATCCATGGTGTGTATGCTGTATATATCTACTTTTGGGAAGTCACAGGAGAGCATAGCACCCATTCTGGTCCTGTGAGTAAACAGGCCCAGTTCTTATTATATTAATTCCCTTGTCAGGTCCTGTTAAGCAACAGGGTCCCATTAACCTATAACCTATACTTCAGCTTCTGTGTGGTTTAGAACGCAGAGACTGTACATGAAGGTTCTTTTTACTTACATAGAGTCTTTGTAAAACTGCGCTAACACTTGTGTGACCTTTAACACAGGTGCCTATTTACTTTTGAGTTTTTGTTGAATATCAGTACAGCCTTAAGCTATCAGCTGCAGTTTACCACCACTGCACGGTGGACCCTGACCACTGATATCGGTTTACTCACACCTTTTACCATATCAGTTGGTTCATCCGTAACACTGAGGTTGAGGGGCACTACTCGGGCCACTGTGCTTCTGAGAGTGTCATTAGAGTTATTCCCAGCAAGACATGGACAGGAAAAAGAGAAGATTGGGGACACTGATGAGTGTAGAGGGTCTTTCAGTGTTTGAGTGTCAATGGCCTGTAGATTTCAGAATGTGTGATAAATGGGAGTGTGCTGGTGTGGGTGAGGATTTGTGAGCATGAGGAAGAGGATGTTGTGATCAGAGAGAGGAATAGGTAAGTTATCAAAGTGAGAGATAGACCAGAGGTGGACAAAGAGCAAGTAAAGGGTGTCACCATCGTTTTGTGTCTCAAAGGTTGAGAGCTGTGAGCGGCCAAAAGAAGCAGTTAGAGATAGAAGGTGGGATGCAGATGGGGAGGTGGGGCTGTTCATGGGGATGTTGAAGTCTCCCAGGATAATGGTTGGTAATTTTGAGGACATGAAGTGCAGCCAGGCAGAAAAATGGTGAAGGAGCTGTGTGGGTGACCCTGGGGGATGGTATACAATCGCTACTCTGAGGGAGAGAGGATGCAAGAACCTGATGGTGTGGACCTTGAAAGAAGGGAATAAGAGAGATGGAGCTAGGGAGAAGACCTGGAAAGGGCATTGTGGGGACAGAAGTAGGCCATAACAGTAAGTATTACTATTGCTATTATTATCATCATACAGGTACTATGTAAAATGAGTTATTCTTTAGGAAACTGCTAACCACAGAATACAGATGCAACTTAGAAAAAAAACGTTTTTTAGTTTAATGCACGAACAAAATGTGGTGTGAATTTACTAGTCAACCATTTACATTTTTATACAAATGTGTATATATATAATTTACAGCTCCATGCCTACTACACTATCTATCTATGTACTATATTCTCCAAGTTTTCATATTGCTGAACTGCACCACTGTTTTGTCATTACACTGTGATTATGTTATTGCCGTGACATTGCTGTGGACTGATCCCCCTTTTCTTATTGTTGTTACCACAGTGTTGGGTCCCTCCCACCTCTTTGTAGCAGTATACTTTTTCATTTTGATGTAATTTAATAAAGATATGTTTTTTTTATTGAGGATCATGGTACGCTAGTTTTTGTTTTTAATTATGTCTTGGCGTAGATCTCTTATGGTCCTAATTTACACCGAAAACAATGAACATTGTTTGTTGGTTAATTGAGCTTTTCTGTTGCATTGATGCTTTTCTGCTGCATTTTCATGCATTATCCCATGAGTTGCATTTGTGAAAGCTTTTACCATGGCTGCTGTATAGTCTAAGAGATTGACAAGATTCTTCTACTTGGTCTCTCCTGTCTAGTGATGGATGAACCCGAAATAAAAAGTTCAGGATCTGCACCAAAAACCTATTGTTCGTGCACACGATCCCAAACACGAGTTTTCCTGGGAAACTTGTGTTACAGTTCGGGTCCAGGGGCTGTAAAAAAAAGCACATTAGTAAAAAACATTATAATTATACTTACAGGTGCCGCGACGCATCCTTCAGACTCTGTCTCCCGCCTGCTTCTGCTTCCGGGTCCGATCATTAACTTCCGGTGGTATTCACTGCACTGCTCGTCGGCAGTTTTCGGCTTTTTTCACCATGTTCGCGGTGACGTCAGTGTTTACCCAAGTCCATGAGCCATGGACTCAATTGAACTTTGACTGTCACTGTGCGAGTCTTGCATTGGTATCACCCGACACGGCGCACACTCTCTTTACAGGAGCGGGTAAATTGCATGTATTTCCATGCAGCTGAGGTGCTCCTGTCAGGAGAGTGTGCGCCATGATGGGTGATACCGATGTAAGACTCACAGGAGTCATATACAGGCTTCAGCTGTGAGTGTCTTCTTTCACAGATATATCAGAGCTGAAGATGCTCTCCCGCCTTTGGACTACATTGGAGGATTTTTTTGGTAGTAAAGATGGAGTCCTAAATGTCTTCTGTTTTATTTGTAATAAAATATTTTTTTCTCTGTTGTTGTTTTATTTTACTGTTAAAATAACAGACAATCACAGATGCTGTCACAGAGTAGGCATCTATGATTGGATGCTGGAGTAACCTGAAACCAGCCCATACATTCTAGCATCTAGAATATATGGGCAGATTCCAGGTTACTCCAACAGCCAATCACAGATGCCCATTCAGCGTGACAGCATCTGAGATTGGCTGTTGGGTCCCTCACACATATGAATAAAATAAATAAATAATTTTAAAAAATGACGTAGCACTCAATGGTATATTTGGTTCTCAGTGCAGATACAGTAAAACAGAAGGCTACGGACTGTCACCCCCATCTGCCTGGCTTTACCTTGGCTGGCAATAAAAATATAGAAAAGCCCATTTTTTTTAAATTATTTTAAAAAATAATAATAAAAAAAACCGTGTGGGCTCCCGCCATATTTTGATCGCTAGTCAGGTAAAACCAGGCAGCTGGGGGCTCGGATTCTCTGCAGCCTGCAGCTGCCCCTGGAAAGGGCACATTGTTTCTTAGCGCCATTTCCAGGTGCTTTACCCGGCTTGTCCAGCGGCACTGATGGCAGTGGCACGCTGGGTAGTAAAGGGGTTAATGCCAGTTTTGTATTCTCAGCTGGTACTAAGCCCGAAATTCATGGTGTCATGCCAAATTAAACATGGTCACCATGAATTTCTAGTAAACAGTAGAAAGAAAAACACAACACATAGAATTTTTTTTTATTAGAAATAAAACAAAAAAAAGTTTAGAGACTCCATCCTTATTAAGAAAAAATAATTTATCCAAAGTAGTCCACAGGTAGAGCAATGTCAGCTCTGCTTCATCGCTCTGTACAGACAAACGTCTCTACAGAGCAAGAATCAGGCTGACACTGACGGTATGATTCCACTAGCACATGACCCTTGCGAGTCTCGCATTGGTATCACTCAGCATGGTGCACACTTTCCTGACAAGAGCATCTCAGCTGCATGGAAATACATGCAGTCGACCCACTCCTGTAAAGAGAGAGTACACTATGCCGAGTGATACCAATGCGAGACTCGCACAATGACAGTCAAAGTTCAATTGTGTCCATGGCTCATGGACTTGGGTGAACCCTCACGTCACCGTAAATATGGCCGAAAACAGCCGAAGACTGCTGAGTGACAAGCAGTGCAGTGAATACCCCCAGAAGTTAATGATCAGACCCAGAAGCAGAAGCAGCTGAGCGACAGAGTCTGCAGGACGTGTCGTGGGACCAGTAAGTATAATGACAATATTTATTATTAACTATCTTCTTTAATTTACAGAACCCCGCCTAATCTGATAACTGTAAAGTCCAAGTTCGGGGTTTGGATGCAAGTTCGTGTTATCTCAAAACCCGAACTTGAACTTTACAAACATTTCATCCGAGTCTCCCGAACACGAACATCGGGGGGATTCGCCCATCACTATTCCGGTCAAAACAGGTCTATTCTTCCCCATGGTTGTAGACTGTCATCATTTTTTTTTAATTAGTTCAATTAGTTAATTCTTAAACTCTTCTGAATTCAGTAAAACATAATAAAATTGTAACATTCAGAGACTGATAGAAAGGGCTGTGCATCCCACAATAAGATATGACACCCCCTGTGCCTCACCAAGAAAAAAGGATTTCACTGGTGAGATCTGCAATTTATCTGATTGGGAGCTGAGATACAGTACCTGCGAGTTGCCACTACAAAGAATAGTGTTATTTTGGCTTTTCACACTGTGCATTGTGCACCATTTTCTCCATGGCAGCGGTGGTTACTGCTCCTATGTCATGCAATCATTTGCTATACTTCTAGGTAATTTGGGTTACTGATGAAGATCTGTTTTGGACCAAAACATTTGATGTTTTTGGATTGCAACTGCAAATAAAGCTATTATAAGTTGTCCTACTTAATGCTAAGTTTTACATGCTTTGAAAAATGAAGGTTTGCTATACATTGTGATTGTTTTGACATCTTATTCACTCATAGTTAGTTGCATAGGAAGACATACAGAAGGACAGTAAATGCCACTTTACACACAGAGATAAATCTGCGGTAGATCTGTGGTTGCAGTGAAATTGTGGACAATCAGTGCTAGGTTTGTGGCTGTGTACAAATGGAACAATATATCCATGATTTCACTGCAACCACAGATTTGCCAAAGATTTATCTCTGCGTGTAAAGTGGCCTTTAAGGATAGAGTTAGATTGAGATGGCAGGAGACGGAAATTTGCTAGGAAGGATGTGGACACTAGAGATGAGTGAACCGGTCCCGGTTCGGCTCGAGGCCGGTTCGCCGAACGGGGGTCCCGTTCGAGTTCGCCTCGTCGAACGTTCGACGAACCGAACTCGAACGTATAGGCTAGAATGGGAGGCAATCACAAACACATAAAAATGCATGATAAATGTACACAAACAGTTAATAAACATTGCCATAACACTTACCGGTCCTCGCGATCCCTTCTGCACTCTGTCTCCTGCCGCTATTCCATCCGATGATCGCTGAATCCTCCCGGTGATGGCACTGCCAGCAGAGATGCAGGACCTATCGTGACGTCAAAATAGCCATGTGACCAGTCACGTGGCTATTATCTCATTGGCTACAGACTGGTCACATGACTATGACACGTCGTGTAGGACCTGCGAGTGCATCTCTCCGGTACACGGTGCACATTTGTGTATCGCCGTGTACCGGCGACATGCTCTAGCACACGGTCGACTCCCCGTTCCGTTAGGGACCGGCTGACACAGCCGGTCATTAACGGAGATCACCGTTGCCATAGCAACGCAGTTAGCGGTGATGTCACCGCTAACCGCGGCTCCGAGAGCACCGTTGCTATGGTAACGCGTCTGTCAGCGTTACCGCTGTTATCGCTGACAGCCAGCAGTGATCACTCACGGAGTGAAGGCTGCACGCTGCTTCCCGATTGTAGTGATGATTGTAGTGAGGATGGAGGTTCCCCAGCCCCAAGTGATGAGCTGGTGAATCTCATCCTTCCTCACTACAATCGTCACTACTACTACACTAGTGAGGATTGTAGTGAGGATGGAGGTTCCCCAGCCCCAAGTGATGAGCTGGTGAATCTCATCCTCACTACAATCGTCACTACTACTACACTAGAAAGAAAGAAGACAGAAGAGCAGGATCGTGGAGGGCTGACAGGGGGTAATAAAGATGGAGTCTCTAATGTGTCTGTGTATTTATTTCTATTAAAATATTTTTTCTCTGTGTGGTGGTTTTTTTTAACCCTTTATTGGAGATTCTTAATGGCCGGGTCAAACGTGCCTGACATTAAGAATCTCTGGCTTAATACTGGCTAGTAAAACAAAGCCAGTATTAACTCATGATTACCCAACAAGCCACCCGGCTCCAGGGCTGTTGGAAGAGTTGGATACAGCGCCAGATGATGGCGCTTCTATGAGAGCGCCATTTTCTGGGACGGCTGCGGACTGAAATCCGCAGTAGAGGCGCCCAGAAACCTCGGGCTAACCTGTGCTGCGGATTCCAATCCCCAGCTGCCTAGTTGTACCCGGCTGGACACAAAAATGGGGCGAAGCCCACGTCATTTGTTTTTTAATTATTTCATGAAATAAGTGAAATAATTAAAAAAAAACGGGCTTCCCTATATTTTTGGTTCCCAGCCGGGTACAAATAGGCAACTGGGGGTTGGAGGCAGCCCGTGGCTGCCTGCTGTACCTGGCTAGCATACAAAAATATGGCGAAGCTCACGTCCTTTTTTTTGTAGTTTTTTGGCAAAAAAAATAAAAAATGCTTCCCTGGATTTTCCATTGCCAGTGAAGGTAACACCAAGCAGTGGGGGTTAGCAGCCAGTACCTGCTTGGATTACCCTTAGCTAGCAATACAAAAAATGCAGCGGGAGCCCATATATATTTTTTTTAATTATTTATTTAAATAACTAAAAATAAAATGGGCTTCCCTGTATTTTGATTGCTGGACATCACAGTGCTGTAAAAATAAATCTTTAAAAAAATGACGTAGCGCTCCGCGGTATTTTTGATTCTCAGTGCAGATAAAGCAGACAGCTATGGGTTGCCACCCCCATCTGCCTGCCGTTACCTTGGTTGGCAATCAAAATACAGGGAAGCCCATTCATTTTTTCTATTTAAAAAATAGTTTAAAAAAAAAATGACGTTGGGTCCCCCCATTTTTGATAGCCAGCTAGGGTAAAGCAGATGGCTGTAGCCTCAAAACCACAGCTGGCAGCTTTACCGTGGTTGGGGATCCAATGTGGAGGTCCCCTCAGGGTCTTTTTTATAATTATTTTATAAATATTAATAATTACACAATAAAAGTAGGGTCCCCCCCAAATTGGATCACCAGCCAAGGTAAAGCGGACAGCTGTGGTCTGGTATTCTCAGGGTAAAAAGGTCCATAGTTATTGGGCCTTCACAGCCTAAAAATAGCAGGCCGCAGGCACCCCAGACGTGGCGCATCCACTAGATGCGCCAATCCTGGCGCTTCACCCCAGCTTATCCCGTGCCCTGGTGCAGTGGCAAACGGGGTAATAAATCGGGTTGATACTAGCTGTAAAGTCACCTGAGATCAAGCCCAGCAGTTTGTGATGTCATGGCGTCTATTAGATACCCAACATCATAAACTGTCAGTACTAACAAAAACAAAAAATCGACAAAAGAAATTTATTTGAAAAAACAGTCCCCAAAACATTTCCTCTTTCACCAATTTATTGTAAGAAAAAAAATAAAGGGGTCCCACGACGACTCTGGACCGTCTAGAATATGGGGGGGAGACACTCAGGGAACGTATCCCCCATTTTCTAGGAGTGCGGACCCTTCATGTGAGGAGTGTGGGTGCAATGAATCTGCACTCACTCTCCCCGGGTCCACAGCAGCAGAGTCCATGTCATAATGGTTGCTACCAAAGCTGCAATGCCCTGCTCATGAGGTAAGGGCATGCCTAATCAGGAGAACTACTGTAGAGGAAGCTCTGCTCACTGGTATATAGGTGCTCAGAGATAATAATAGATAAAATTAGTGAGTAACCTCGGCACTCTAAATCTCCCAGACTAAGTCAGTAAGTCACAACGGATAGTAATGCAAAATCACTCTTTATTGGTCCGTATTAAGAAAAAAAAATTTTTCATAAGCATATATGTTTTTGTCCAAAACAAGTTACAAATGACGTTTCGGCCTGAGCCTTCGTCAGATTGGACTTATCTGCATGTAATCCTGAAAAATGACAATAATCAGTATCACATAAGAGTGAGAGAACAATAACATAAACTCAAACAATGTAGAGGTACAATTGGGATGCATCAAAAAAATTGCAACACAGCAAGAAATGAAACACATGATACAAATGTCATAATACAGTACAAGGACAATATAGTAATGACAAATATGGGGTCAGAGTAGACTTAGACAGCTCTGGTACGAAAGAGATGTCAATCATAAAGTAACATGTGCAGTAGGTGTAGAGCTACAGTATGCATGGCAGAGCTAATGGGTAGACCGACCATAGAAAAAGAACGGAGAAAAAGTGGAGAAAAAGTGGAGAAAAAAATGGAGAAAAAGTGGAGAAAAAAGTGGAGAAAAAGTGGAGAAAAAGTGGAGAAAAAGTGGAGAAAAAGTGGAGAATAAATGGAGAATAAGTGGAGAAAAAATGGAGAAAAAGTGGAGAAAAAGTGGAGAAAAAGTAGAGAAAAAGTGGAGAAAAAGTGGAGAAAAAGTGGAGAAAAAAGTGGAGAATAAGTGGAGAATAAGTGGAGAATAAGTGGAGAATAAGTGGAGAATAAGTGGAGAAAAAAGTGGAGAATAAGTGGAGAATAAGTGGAGAATAAGTGGAGAATAAGTGGAGAAAAAGTGGAGAATAAGTGGAGAATAAGTGGAGAATAAGTGGAGAATAAGTGGAGAAAAAGTGGAGAAAAAATGGAGAAAAAGTGGAGAAAAAAATGGAGAAAAAGTGGAGAAAAAAGTGGAGAAAAAAATGGAGAAAAAGTGGAGAAAAAAGTGGAGAAAAAGTGGAGAAAAAGTGGAGAACAAGTGGAGAAAAAGTGGAGAAAAAGTGGAGAATAAGTGGAGAAAAAGTGGAGAATAAGTGGAGAAAAAAGTGGAGAAAAAGTGGAGAAAAAGTGGAGAAAAAGTGGAGAAAAAGTGGAGAATAAGTGGAGAAAAAGTGGAAAATAAGTGGAGAAAAAATGGAGAAAAAGTGGAGAAAAAGTGGAGAAAAAGTAGAGAAAAAGTGGAGAAAAAGTGGAGAAAAAGTGGAGAAAAAAGTGGAGAATAAGTGGAGAATAAGTGGAGAATAAGTGGAGAATAAGTGGAGAATAAGTAGAGAAAAAAGTGGAGAATAAGTGGAGAATAAGTGGAGAATAAGTGGAGAAAAAGTGGAGAATAAGTGGAGAATAAGTGGAGAATAAGTGGAGAATAAGTGGAGAAAAAATGGAGAAAAAATGGAGAAAAAGTGGAGAAAAAGTGGAGAAAAAGTGGAGAAAAAGTGGAGAAAAAGTGGAGAAAAAAATGGAGAAAAAGTGGAGAAAAAATGGAGAAAAAGTGGAGCACCCTTTGGTGCCTTTCATGTGGCACTAAGGGGTGCTTAGCTTTGTATTTAGCCAAAAAATGAAAAAAAAATGACGTAGGGTTCCCCCTAGTTTTGTAGCTAGCTAGGGTAAAGCAGACGGCTGCAGCCTGCAGACCGCAGCTGGCAACCTCACCTTGGCTGGTAATCCAAAACTGAGGGCACCCCACGCTGTTATTTTAAATTAAATAAATAATTTAAAAAAAAAAACACGTAGGGGTCCCCCAAAATTGGATCACCAGCCAAGGTAAAGCAGACAGCTGGGGCCTGATATTCTCAGACTACGGAGGTCCATGGTTATTGGACTCTCCCCAGCCTAAAAATAGCAGGCCGCAGCCGCCCCAGAAGTGGCGCATCCATTAGATGCGCCAATCCTGGTGCTTCGCCCCAGCTCATCCCGCGCCCTGGTGCGGTGGCAAACGGGGTAATATATGGGGTTAATACCAGATGTGTAATGTCACCTGGCATCAAGCCCTGGGGTTGGTGAGGTCAGGCGTCTATCAGATACCCGACATCACCAACTCAGTCAGTAATAAAAAAAAATAGACGACAACCACATTTTTATTTGAAAAAACACTCCCCAAAACATTCCCTCTTTAACCAATTTATTAGAATGAAAAACAAATCCAGGTCTGGTGTAACCCAAGGGGTTGCCATGACGATCCACACTGTCCCAGTCAATGAAGAGCAGGATGTTCCCCATTGGCTGGGAGAGCAGTGCAGTGACCTGAGCTAACATCAATGGGTCAGCCCAGGTCACTGCAGGGCATGACAAGTGCTTCTGTCAGCGAGGTACATTACCTGCGCTGATCTCCAGCACACTGACAGCCCCTGTCACTGAGGTCAATGACCGGCGCCTTCACATCAAGTATCGCGAGAGGACCGTGACGTCACCGCTAGTCAGTCTCGGGTCGGAAGCGAGAGGTGATGTGACAAGCGGCGGCCATGGAGGACAGTGACAGCGCTGAGGTCGGGATGGCGGGACTTCATCACCGCAGGTAAGCCGAGCGGGGGGGGGGGGTGTATGTGTGTGTGTGTGTGTGTGTATGTGTATGTATGTGTACATGCCGCGGGCAGGAGGGGGCGGAGCGAGCTGAGCGGGGAAGTGTGGGCTTCCTGCACGTAACTAAGATAAACATCGGGTTACTAACCAAAGCGCTTTGCTTGGATACCCGATGTTTATCTTGGTTACCAGCTTCTGGCAGGCTGCCAGCGATGGCTCCTGCTCACTGTAGCTGTAAAAAGCCCTGCTTTTTGCTGCTAGAACCGTTTTCGAACGTATCTAGAACTATCGAGCTTTTGCAAAAAGCTCGAGTTCTAGTTCGATCTCGAACAGTCCCAAAAATCACTCGAGCTTAGAACTGGAGAACCTCGAACCGCGAACCGCGCTCAACTCTAGTGGACACTGATATTGCCATTCTACAGATCACAGGAAGTGAGAGACTGACTTCCTGTCTGCACATTACACATCCTTCACCGGTTTCAGACTGGTGATCACATGACCTCACTTCCTACAATTAAAGGGAAGAATGCACAAATGTAACTAAGATGGGATATCATGAATGAAATAATGCAAATATTGATTATGACTAAGCATTAAAGTACGAAAAAAAAAATAATGGAGTCATTATTTAGTTCAATAGTAGCTGTATACATTTATATATCTGTATATAAGTATATATATACTGCATATAAAAAAACGCTCAGAATATGAACCATTAAAGTAAATGTATAAGTCAGTATTGCACATTGGAGAATTAAATTTCTAAACATATTAAATTTGTCATAAGTCATTTTGAAACTTAGCAAATAATTGTGCTTGAGTGTAATGGTCAGTGAGTCATGGTGGAGGTGTTCATGTGCTGAGTATGACACATCTATGGCAGATTAGGCTGTTTACTTCAGTAAGAGCAAAAGTAGAAGAAATTGTATTACTCTTGTGTTTCTGTGATCTAATTGACAACCACAATAACTACAAAGTTTTTGTTTGGAGAGATTTTAACACTGTGAATGTCTAATTAAATGGCATGAAAGGGAAACTGTCAAGTCCCTTATGTCCTCCAACCCAGCAGTATCTACATGTGTAAGTCAAAATTCCCTGCATAACTAGCCCTGTGTAATGCTATTTACTAAAATCAATGTTTAAAAAAGTATTTATAAAGTGTGTTGTTCTTATGTTACTTAGGGCTTTAGTCAATGGGGGTTTGTTTCCACAGATTAGTTGCCCTTCTTTTCATGTTATCATGCCCCTCTTGGCGTGATCTAAGAAAAAGACTGATGGCACGTCCTATCTTTCTAATGTGAAAAGGTGCACTGAATATGAAACATAGTAACAAAAAGGAGACAGTTGCACTCTGCAGTGCAAAGATATGTGGAACTGAAACAATGAATATGGGAATATAGACATGTATTACTGCTATGAAAAAACATGTAACAATTGAGATACTTATGTGACGCCCCAGGGCTGTGGGCTACTCGGTCCCGTGAGCTGTAGTGCTCGGTGGTGTCAGTCGTGGTCGCAGCCCGGTACCGTGGCCCTTGGGGTGCCATCCCTTAGGAAAGAAAAAGGGGTTTTTGGTACAAATAAAAGAAAATAATAAAAGTGTTTGTCGACTACGCCACTTGCGGTGTGCGGCAAGGTTAGTTGGGGCTGCCGCTGCAGGTTTCTGCTGGGGCTGATGGAGTGATGCAGCCTGAATGTTTGGAGCCCTCTTCAAGCAGGGACAGGCTCCAGCAGTGAATGATGGGGGTGATAGTGGGAAACAGTCTATGTGAGTGCACACCATCAAGGAAACAGTCTACACCAGTGTTGCAGTTTAACTTGCCTTGCTTACTTTTGGTGATGGAACCACGGGTGCCGGTTCCAGGTGTTCCCGCTCCCCTTGTTCTCTGTGCCAGCTGTGACCTGGGTTGGCTGTCCTCCATGCACACTTGTTGTGACTGGACTCCCGTGGCCTGGAGCTACTTGGAAGTCCCTTCTCTTCAGTCTGGGGCATAATGCAGGCAGCCTGGACTATTTAAGCTGTTCAGTCCCCGGTACCCTCTTTGCTGCTGGTGCTTAAGGCTTTCTTAGATTGGCGATTGACCCTGGATATCTTCTTGCCAGACAGAGTTAACAGCTGACCATAAAGTGTCCCACTGTCTGCACCCTGCCTTGTGCTGAGTCCTGTGAGCCTTGGTTCCGAACTTCCACAGGCCTTCCGTGGTTCCTGGAGTGTGTTGCTTCCACAGGTAAACCATGGTGCCTGGAGTCCTGGTTCCATACTCCACAGTTCTCACTCCTTTTACAGCTCTCTATTGTCTCTACAGGTCTCTTTCTATACTTTACGCTTTATACTTTTTCACTTCACTCCTCTCTCCTCCTCCTCCTGACTAAACTCCTACTACTCCTCATCTGAACTCTCTACTTCCTGCCAGCTTCCCAACTGACCACTGGCCCCTCCACCTCCCTTGGTCTCTCTCTACGGACTGGGTGGCTACATCCAATCAGTGCTCTCCACTTTTTCCTGTTAGTAGGCAGTCACCCAGGTTAGTGTTGGGGTTTTGTATGTGGCCTGAAGGTGCTGGTGTACTTACTGGCATGGATATTCTGTGGTTTGGGTTTCCATGGGTTACATTTGTGCACCTGGTACCGCAGGGGTGCTTCACTTTGCACACAAAATTGGATAGTTTTTATGTGAGCCCAACAGCCAGCGGCAAGGTGAACTCATTTTTGTTGAGTCCCTATCAAACTAATGCCTCTGTTTGGGTTGAAAATAACCTACAAAAGACTGATGGGCTTTAACCCAAACAGACGCATTAGTTTGATAGGGACCCAACAAAAATGAGGTCGCCTTGCCGCTGCCTGTTGGCGTGATAACATGATTTCCAAATGAAAAAACTTTATAACTCCAGCGGACAAATTTGAGGATGCAGATATATATTAAAAAAATTTTTGCATTTGCAAATTTTTATTTTGAAAAACTTCCATAAAATTGAAGCCACACTTCTGGGTGGTGAAGGAAAGAGATTAGGAGTGGTAGCCTGCTTGGACTACGCGTTTCGGCGTACAAGCGCCTTCTACATGGTTCATCAAACTAAAGGCTAGACTGCCAAAATATAGAAAAAGGGGAGGAAAGGAAAAAGTGAAGGAAAGGGATTAAAATCAAACATGAAACCTCCCATGTTTTAACCCTATGATGGCAAAAGCTCCTTCTAAAACTATTTAGTTTTTTGTATAACATGATTTCCAGGAACATAGGAACAGCACACTTTATAAATTCTTTTTTTAAACATTGTTTTAGTAAATAGCATTATAGAGGGCAGGGTAGGCAGTGAATTTTTGCAAAGACATGTGAATGCTGCTCGGTTTGAAGACAAAAGGGCCCTGATAGGCTCCCTTAAATGTTATTGCTACCATATTCAATTCTTGCATTACTTTGTATACATTCACTACCAGACTGGATTTTACTTTAAAAATCTTATTTTCACAAGTTTCACATTTTATGTAAATATCAGTAAATTTTGCTGTGTAAAAAGATTCATATTTTGGTAGTAGACATATTTATATCAGAAAAAAAGTGGCATACAAGTCAATATTTCATCTTAACTCAGATCATAAAACACCCAGACCTACAACAGAGTTTTATTTTCTGTTTTTTTCAAGAGGAAATTCTTTTGTATGCTTATTCACATTTTATACATTAAATATGCCTACAGAAAACCTACATCACCATCGCCAGGTACTTGAAAGTGAACATGAGGCGTGAAGAGATTTTAAAAACCCTTCATAAATATGGAGATTTAATCTGTCATATGGAAATCATAACTTTGAAGCCATTCGGAAATACATGTTTTATTTCAGGTTTTAGGATTTTCATATCCAAGGGCAGGAAATGATGTGCTTTGAATGATGTGATTTTGTTTTGGTGCAACAGTACTGTGCTAGTACAGATTTATTTATATATTTTTTTGCATCAGTAAACTACAGATATCAAATTTTTAAGGTTATTTCTGCATTTCTTTATAAATTTGCATTCACAAGAAAACTTAGTGCTTTTTCTAAATGTCTACGTTAGTTCTGCGTGAATGACTATTATCTTATCTAGCAAATAAGATGAAATTCTGTTTTGGAATACTAAGAATTTATTCATGCTGCATTTTAGGTGATTGCAATTGTATGCAGTATACTGTAGAATGTGCCCAGTGCGTGTATCAATTTATTTATTTTTGTATCAATCAATCATATCAATCAATATCAATCATGTCTCTAGTTCCATATGGGTTCAGTGAACATAAGAAAATCTTCTTTTGCCTAAAAAATGTATTACACTAATGGCATTTGGGTAATTTTTCATATTTGCATGGCATAAATACTAAATATTTCTAATGCATAAGTCATAGATAAACATAGAGCATTGATGAGCAAATCAGTCCGTGAAGGATCAATATCGAGTTGCAATTCCTGAAATTCAAAGGTCATCGAACACTTTGTGATTCAATTCATGATGATGGTAAAAACAAATGCCTGGCACTATTTCCATGTGCACTACAATTTAATGCCCTGATCCTATGGCATCACATGGTTGTAGTGCAGCCAATTAGGAGGGCTCTTTCAGCCAGTATTAATTAAGAGGCCTAATCAAGGACTCCCATTTTATACTTGTATAGTGTAGGAATATGAGGTCAGAGTGCACAACTTATAAAAAAATAAGAAAACAAAAGGACCTAATCTGATTGGGGAGTACAAATTCAGTGGTGAACCCCATTAGAAATAGAAGTGATTATCTCAGTCTGTGAATACTAATCCAAAGTGAAATATAGGGAGGTGCTGTAGCTCTATAGTCACTCAGTGGGACAGTAACTTGATTGTTCTGAAACATACTGCAGTATCAGCATCTTAAGAACAGCTTTGTAAAATTCACATGCTCTAAATGTAAGGAGGTGGTCATGTCCCCATTTTTTCCCTTTGAAGACATGCATTATGAATATGTGA
Source organism: Anomaloglossus baeobatrachus (assembly GCF_048569485.1). Lineage (NCBI taxonomy): Eukaryota > Metazoa > Chordata > Amphibia > Anura > Aromobatidae > Anomaloglossus > Anomaloglossus baeobatrachus. The sequence goes on along the minus strand of NC_134356.1, from coordinate 539,839,785 downwards.
AATAACGAATTATGAGAAATGTTAATGTTAGGAGTAATTATATAAGTAGCGTATTGTGAACTGTTATGTTTGTACGGCTCATGTGTAAATTAATGTCAGATATGATGCATATTAAATAGCAGTTGTATATGTAGGATAAGATAGAGTTAACCCCTTCACCCTGTCTGGTTGACACCTTCAATTCTAACTAGTGTCAATATATGCAGTAACAGCTCTTGACATCTTCAATGGATCCAAGTGACTCTGAGATTGTTTTTTCATGACGTATTGTACATCACGTTAGTGGTAAATTTGGGGAAATATTTTTTGGAGTATATTTGACAAAATATTTTAAAATTGGTAAAAAAAAATAAATTTTGCAGTTTGCAAACTTTTAATGTTTATTTCTTTAAATGAAAGAGTTAATAATAAGAGTTAATAATTAACATTTTTCACATCTACTTTACATTAGCTCAATTTTTGAAGCATAATTTTTTTGTTAGTGAGTTAAAAGTTAAAAATTATCATCAATCTCTTATTTTTCCAACAAAATTAAAGAAACAAACTTTTTTTAGAGACCACATCACATTTGAAGTGACTTTGAGAGGCCTATGTGACAGAAAATACCCATTCTAAAAGCTGCACCCATTAAACTGCTCAAATCAAATGTGTATTAACCCTTCAAGTGCTTCACAGGAACTAAAGCAATGTGGAAAGAAAAATATGAAAATATATTTTGCCACAAAATGTTACTGCAGTCCCAAATTTTGCATTATTGAAAGGATGACATAAAAAAATTCACCATACAATTTGTTTGTGCAATATCTCTAGAGTACGCTCTGATACCCCATGTGAAAAACTACCGTTTGGGTGTGTGGCAGTTCCGTAAAGGGAATAAAATAAGAGAAACCAGATGCTGCATTTTTTTAAATTATTAAGACGGTGTGCGGTCCCTCCAAAAGAACATAGAACATGACCAGCCGCTTTGAGCTTCAAGCAGAGAATGAGCTGCGCAATTAACAATGACGTCACTCAAGTTATTTGCGATCACAGCTGGAGGTTCCCATAATCCTTCACTTGTGATTGCAGATAAACTGACCTCAGGTGACCTCATTAAACTGACTGAACTCAAGTAGTGTTACCTCCAATCACAGGTGAAGGACCATGGGAACCTCTAGCTATGACCGCAAATACTTAAGTGACATCACTGCTCATTGCGTGGCTCTTTCTCTGCCTGAAGCTCACAGCGGCAGTCATGTTCTTTGGCTGTGCACTGTCACTTCAGATGTAGCAGCGCTAAAACCGCTATGGTACCTCATGTGGGTTACAACAGAACTGAGTGTTTTGGGGGACAACAAAAGTGATAATGAGGGTTTTTTGTATTTTAATTCAAGTAAAGGATTTTTTGGTGTTTGTGTTTATTTCTTTTCAATTACAGATTAGCAATGGGGGGTCTCAGAGATGCCTCCTATTACTAATCTAAGGCTTAGTGGTAGCTGTAAGCAATTATTAACCCCTTATTACACTGATTACCACCATACCAAGGCAATTGGGATGAGGCAGGTAAAGTTTCAGGATTTTTGCATCTAATGGATGAGTCAATCCTTGATGGCTGCATGCTGCTATTTTTAGGCTGGGGGCCCAATAAGCATGGGCCTCCCCAGCCTAAGAATACCAGCGTTTAGCTATCAGGCTTTAGCATGGCTGGGTATCAAAACTGGGAGGGATCACTAGCCATTTTTTTTAAATTAATTATTTAAATAGTTAAAAAAAAGCCACATGCAGTTTCTCTGAATTTTATACTAATTTTTAAAAGCACATGGATGGGGGTTGCAACTTGTAATTATATGCTTTACCTGTGCTGAGCATCATAATATGGGGGGACCCTACATATTTTTTTTATTTATTTATATTTACACTAATATAGACATAAACAGCATCTCTAATTGAAAGCAGTCAGACACAGTCACACTGGGTGGGGGCTCGTTTGACTACAACCAATCACAGATGGCAGGTTTGCCAGTGTGTGAGGTAAGCAGTGAATGTGTGTATGAAGATATTGAGCCACCTCAGAAGTAAAATGAGTTGCCCCGGAAGCAGTTATTGCCACATCCGAGACTCAGTAAGTTAAGCGCGCTTGCTTTATTCTTATTTTCTTTATTGTTCCTTCCTTTTATTTATTACCAGAGTTGTCGGACCTGGATCATTGCCCGGAGTTCACTGAGAGCTCTAGACCCAGTACTCGGGTACTTTTGAACCCGCACAAATCCAAACTTTTACAGTCCAGGCCCACCCATCACTATTGTCTAATGTTATTACATCTCAATATTGTATTTACATTAAGTAAAATGTCCAACTTCCAGAAAATTTATCACATTAGGAAATTTGAAGCAGAATCTTAATTCTCATCGTACATTCCATATACAGGGTGATTTTTTTTTTTAAAAAAAAAAAGGCTGATTCATCAAAGTTTTTAAATTAGAAAACTATGTAAAAGCTTTGAAAAGTTGCAATTTTTAGCAGAAAAATGTAGCGACTTTTGGTGCTTTTTTCCTCAACTTAACTCAGTTCTACCGCAATGAGTGGACCTTATGGTCTAGTCAGGTTGCAACAGAGTGTGGTAATACCCGTCCATCAAAATGCTGATGCTGTGTATGACAGAAATTTTACTCCAGTCTTTCACTGGATTAGCATTTCTACAGCACACACTTAGTGACACACCACTTAAAAGAGGTGGTGAATTCATTAAGTAAAATGCACCTTTCAAAGAATTTTGTATGTTCTATTTCAGCAAAACTAATGTAGCACGATTGTGCGCTTCACCAGTCTTGAACAAACAGCCCAAATTGATAAATATGGTAACATTAATAGCCTCAATATCATTACATTGTAATCTAAAAAGCACTATGTGGTTATTTTGTAAATAGTAAAAATAATAATAATAATAATAATATTAATATATTTTTTTATAGAGCACCATTAATTCCATGGTGCTGTACATGAGAAGGGGTTACATACAGAATACATATACAAGTTACAATAGACAGACTAGTACAGAGGGAAGAGGGCCTGCCCTTGGGGGCTTACATTCCATATGATTTTGGGGAGGAGACAGTAGGTGGAGTGTAGGTCAGGCGGCAACTCTGCATGATGGTGAGGCGGCAGCTCTGCATGATGGTGAGGCAGTAGCTGTGGTGGTGGTGAAGCAGTGAGGTCATTGTAGATTATAGGCATTTCTGAACAGATGAGTTTTCAAGTTCCGTTTGAAGCTTGCAAGTGTAGCAGATAATCTGACGTGTTGAGGCAGCGAGATCCAGAGGACAGGGGATGCTCGGGGGAAGTCTTGTAAGCTGTTGCATGAGGAGCAAATGAGAGAGGAGGAGAGAAGAAGATCTTGGGAGGACCGGAGATTACGTGTTGGTGTGTAGCGGGAGATTAGTTTGGAGATATACGGAAGAGACAGGTTATGGACGGCTTTGTACGTGAGTGTTAGTAGTTTGAATTGGATATGGTGGAGGATTAGGAGCCAATGGAGATATTTGCAGAGAGGAGAAGTGGGGTGGTATTGAGGAGAGAGGTGGATCAGTCGGGCAGCAGATTAAGGATTGACTGGAGAAGGGCGAGGGTGTTAGCAGGGACAAAGGAGGATGTTGCAGTAATCGAGGCGGGAGATTATGAAGGCATGCACTGGCATTTTTGTAGATTGAGAATTGAGGAAGGGACGGATTCTGGAAATATTTTTGAGTTAAAGACGGCAGGGGGTGGTGAAGGATTGGACGTGTGGTATGAAGGATAAGGCAAGTCGAAGGTCACCCTGATTCATCGAACTTTGAGTACTGGGGAGAGCGGGATAATATTTATTGTAATAGATAGTTCAGTTTGGGATATATCATTTAGTTTATTTAAGATCATCTGCTTCTCTGGATCGGTCTTAATAAAATTAAAGATATATTTTGCATGACATAAATGTGATTTTTTTTTTTCCCAGAATCTTACACTGTAGCTGAACTGTTTTGCCGATGTAATAAAATAGCTGCAAATGACTATATATTAAGGATCTGACCTCTTGAAATAGTGCATTTAGCAGATTATTGGTTCAATTCATTTGATTTACTGAACAGATATACATTGCTTAATCTTATTGGTCTGAGCCCTAACTGCAGCTCTCGCATCAGACTAATTTAGCGTGAACTACTGTATTTAGACTCGTTCACTTCAGTGAACGTTATCAAAATATTGTACAAAGAGACAGTAATAGGGTAAAATGTATCATTCAGTAGTATACCCACTAGGAAAACAATTTATGAGCTAATATTAACTATATATCCCCACATTAGTAACATAGTGGTTTAATTCAAGAGTTGTTTTGTAGCAAGTGACAGCAAAGGATTAGAAATAATGAACACTATAGTAAGGAATGAATTATATTTTCTTGATCTAATTCCTGCTTTGATTAAACTAAATAAATGAATAAAAACTGCATGGCATAAAAAAAAAACATTGCATGTTAAACCACCCTTCCAGTTTTGCTATTACCAATTTTGGGGGTGTATTGGGCAGTCTTAAAATTGTAATGCAATATTCCATTAACAATTTTGCACCATTAAGGGGGCTTTACACGCAGCGATATAGCTAGCGATATCGTTAGCGAGCGTACCCGCCCTCGTCGTTTGTGCGTCATGGGCAAATCGCTGCCCGTGACACACAATATCGTTAGGAGCCGTCACACGGACTTACCTGCCTAGCGACGTCGCTGTGGCCGGCAAACCGCCTCCTTTCTAAGGGGGCGGTTCGTGTGGCGTCACAGCGGCGTCACAAAGCTGCCGCCCAATAGAAGTGTAGGGGCGGAGATAAGCGGCCATAACATCCCGCCCACCTCCTTCCTTCCGCATTGCCGGCGGCCGCAGGTAAGCTGTAGTTTGTCATTCCTGATGTGTCACATGTAGCGATGTGTGCTGCCTCGGGGACGACGAACAACCTGCGTCCTCAACAATCAATGATTTTTTGAAAATGAATGACGTGTCAGTGATGGACAATTTGGTGAGTATTTTCCACCGTTAACGGACGCTCATTGGTGTCACACGCAACAACGTCGCTAATGATGCCGGATGTGCAACACGGAATCCTTGACCCCGGCGATATATCGTTAGATACATCGTTGCGTGTAACAGGGCCTTTAGCCTTCCAGAGTCTGTCAATTACTGGCTTCTGAATGAGGTAGCTAAGCATCTGTCAGCTTTTTATAACCTGAGAGTTTGTTACTTTCTTCATATCTGTATTATTTTTTAGCTCCTCTCAGATCTATGAGCACAGACCACACCAAATTTGAGCGAAACTTTGTGGTCATAAATCATCTAAGTGAAAAAAAAGACATATTAAGGAGTTACAAACTTTTATATCACTTCAAACTGACTGACTGATTTTTATATAAATCGCTCAGCAATTATAATAGCAGGGACTAAAAATTAACTTTTAATCTGACAATATAATGACAAAGAAAAAAATTTTTTTTAAAGAGTTAATGGTATGTTTGTACCACCCCGCGCTCGTCTACAGCCGAGCCGCTCGGATCCGTGCTCGCTTCTGGTGGGTGGCTCGAGCCCCTCCCTGACCCAGGGGGGTCACGTCGCTCTGAAGAGATGCTGGCGCTACGTGAGGGGTGGTGTTTGGTGGGCAGGTCCACGGCCGGGGCCGCGGTTGTTTGGGGATAAATTTGTGATGCCACCCACGGGTTGTGGTGAATGGATGGACACCACCAGTGACATTGACTAGGCTCCCGGGGATGGTGTTGCGCAGCTTGGTGTTGACCCCTCCGTGGGTAGGGGGATGATGGTCCCAGGGGCCCGAGGGCCCGAGGGAGGTGCTGAGGCAGGGGAATGGATGCATGCTGGCGTGTTGCTGCGGTGCGCGCCCCGAGGGCACTGTTGTACTCCCTATTACAGACACACTGGAGTCTCTGGTAAGCCAAACAAGATGGTGGACGGTGCCCGCAGCCAGCTGTGCTTTTCCCCTTTTCAGGTTGGTGGTTTCCACCTTTCTCCTGCACCTCACTTTTGGCAGAAATGATGACTCCTATGCCTGAGCAACGGTAGTCCGCTCCCCAGCCTTGTGTGTGCCGGTAGAGCCCGTTTGCACGCAAACGCTGGCCCGTGGGATCTCGATGCCTGGGCGGTGGCTTTCTATCCCTATGGTTGGGCTGTTGTCTTCAGTCGGGTCTTAGGTGGGAAAGAACCTAAAGTCCAGTCCTCAATCAGTGGATTCGACTCACTCCAGTGGTTTCTGGGCCTCGTACTGGGTCTGAGTACCCCTCCTGGTGCTCCGGTTTCCAATCGGTTCCCTGGTTCAGTACCGGCGGGCCACTACCCGGTCCCGGTCCCTTACAGTTCCACCGGCTGTAATCCCAGCTCCTGCAGGCGGCCACCACTGTCTGCCTCCTTCCCACGGTACCAGGGCTACGACCCCAGCACCGGTCAGTGTTGACGCTGCAGACCTGACGCCTCAGTCCTGCTGCACTTGAACTTGACTTCACTCCAAACTGACCAAACTCAACTCACTAACTGTTTCCTGTCTCAGGCTCTCCAAACTCCTCGGTGGGCATGGCCAACTGCCTGGCCCCACCCCCCTGGTGTGACCATTGAACACTGAGAGAGGTGACAAGGGTTTTGTAGGTTGGCTGCTGTCACCTTATTAGGGGGTGAGGTGTTTGTGTAAGGGCCTACCTGTGACTACCTGGCTAGTCCAGGGCATCACATGTTCTCGCTGGTTTCATGCACTAGGTTGCATCCTTACTACAACATACTATTGGATTTAGGAACAAATTCATACTATCATAGTTTGTACGTAAGTTTTTATTATTGTAAGGCCCCTTAACATGTCCGTGAAAAACGTTCATGTTTGGCACGGCCGTGTTGAAGGTGCGTATAGCCCATCCGTGTGCCATGATTTTGGCACACTAGTGTTCACCGTGTGCTATCCGCAAAAGTACATCGAGAGCAGGAACATTTTACTCACTTGTCCCCGGTCATGCTGTCCCCAATGCTGATGTCTCCAGTGGTATTGCTTCTGAGTCTGCTGTGCATTGAATATTCACAAGCATAATGAATGGGCCTGAAAACAAGTGACAGCAGCACCAAAGACAGCAGCGCTGGAGACAGGTGAGCATAGAAAATCATTTTATTTAAAAGACGTGTTTTCTCCGGTACGTGTCACACGGATTAGGATTACATCAGTGTGTGGAACGTGTGATATCAGTGCTACTGGAGAAAAACAGACTTGTCTCGATGCGGAACATATGGACACGTGTGTGCTCTATACGGACACACGGTCCCTGTGAAAACACTAATGTGTGCTCAGACCCTTTGATATTAATGGGTCTGCGTATATCCGTGTCTCCGTTATGTATGAAAACGAATGTCATATGTACCAGAATCACTGATGTGTGAAGGGGTTTAAAGGCTGCTTTACACACAGCGACATCGCTAGCAATGTCGCTAGCGATAGCACCCGCCCCCATCATTTGTGCATCACAGGCAAATCGCTGCCCGTGGCGAACAATATTGCAGGTACGTGTCACACATACTTACCTTCCTAACGACGTCGCTGTGGCCGCTGAACAACCTCTTTTTTTAAGGGGGCGGTTCGTTTGGCGTCAAAGCGACATCACTCAGCGGGCCACCAATAGAAGTGGAGGGGCGGAGAGCAGCCGCATGAATGATACGCCCACCTCGTTGCCGGAGGATGCAGGTACGCTGTGGTTCGTCGTTCCCGGGGTGTCACACGTAGCGATGTGTGCTGCCTCAGGAACGACTAACTACCTGCATCCAGCACGAGCAACGATATTTTGAAAATGAACGACGTGTTAACAATCAATGATTTGGTGAGTATTTCTGACCGTTAGTGGTTGCTCGTAGGTGTCACACGCAACGACGTTGCTAACAAGGCCGGATGTGCGGCACGAATTCCGTGACCCCAGCGATATATCGTTAGCGATGTCGCTGCATGTAACGGGGCCTTTAGACAGTGCAGTTGTGTGGCCTTTTCCATATTTTTTGCACTACATTCACATGAATTCGAAGGTTAAATCACAAGCTAAATATAGGATTTAAAAAGGAAAATTACAGCAAACCCAATAAAAAAAACTGTACAAACAACTTCTATAGCAAGAATATGGAAGGCAAAGTGCGTTCCAGCCTATTACACCACAATATGCAGTTTTGTCCATGTGAAGCATTTCAGTCTTTATTGTAACATTCACAGGTACATTCTAAATAGGAGCAATTTCATGTAGCTGCTTTCCAACATGTCCCTGAAATTAAAATAAACTCAGTACATAAGCATCAGAGATACAGCCTGCTACATTGTAATATAAATGGAAAATTCAACCACATTAAGGGTCAAGCTAAGAATTTTCTATGGTTTTGGTCCATTACTCTGTCCAAAATGACTATTACAGCATTTAACAACTCAGTGTCTTTTCCAAGAGAGGAGATGGTGGCCTCTTAAAAGACTATAAAATGAATTTGTCCGAGTTTAATTGTGACTTTCAATAAAAATTGGAAAAGCAGTAAAATGAGAGAAGCTCACTTTATAACCAGCTTCTCTTGGAACAGCGTCATAAATAAAGTTCCAGAGGTTTTATTGCAGTTCATTGTGCCTTGTGGAGAAAACATTGAACAATAAAGGTGACCGATGCAGCGGGGAAGTCATTTTAATTTTAAACTGTCTACCACGTTGGTGATTAAATGCTTCGGACGTCTCTTGGGACGGAGCTTCACAAGGTCCCAGTCAGTGTCCACATTTGAAAAGTAGACATTTTTTACAAGTAATGTCAAAAGATGAAGGAAATTTTTAGAGATGTGACTGGAAATATGAATGAGAAGAAACTACGGAGGATCTTAGAGAATCTTCTATTTATAGCATGATGTTACTATATCACAAGAGGAAAAAAGGACATGTTTCTGGTTTATTTAGTGGCTTTGTATCATTGATATGGAATTAAAATATTTGTACATATGTTTGTGGTTTTATTTAGTCAAAAAAATTTGTCTGCAGGTTTTTACTATGTAATCTGACAGCAGCATGAGGTAGAGCCAGAGATCATGATTCCAGTGATGTATCACTTAGCTTACTTGGTGCAGCAGTTGTAATTTCTGTGTTGCAGATTTAGCAGACCTCAGATGTTCAGCCCCCCACACCACAGCTTTGTGTGCACATTGTATAATGACAGAAAACTGCTAATCAGTGCTATGGGCATGGATGGACAAAGAGGCAGAAGACCAGTTGACCTGTAGTGGTAATCTGCGGTAAAACACTGATTGCATTGCAACAGTAGAACACAGCCAGATAGTGTCACATCACTGTCATCAAGATCTCATCCTCTACATTATGGTGATCTCACATTACTTGGCAAAAGCCTGATGACAGATTCCCTTTCATAAAATGTCAGTCTGCAATTCTCACTAATTTGCAGACCCTATGATAAGGAATTTGCAGCTTAATTTAAGTTTTACAGTTCTTGTTGACATGTCTATCTCAGTAATATACAGTAGGTGGGCCATAAAGTCTGCGTGTATCAACGGTGCTGTTATCGTCTATAGTTCATATATCAGTACAGCTTCTATCCTGCACTAATTTACTCTTTATGTGTATTCCTTCTAATATATAGCTCTGCTCTCTCTAAGACATTTAATTTACTCTTAATTCTGTGAAGATCCTAGTAATAACAACATATCAACAAGCTTATCCACATCCCTGCTTATGTCTCTAAGGCTCTCACCCCACATTAGTGTTTTCACTGGATTAGGCCAAGGATTATCAAAGATAGAAATCACTCTCTTGCTGGATTCACACAATGGTATGGCATCCAATGCGAGTGCATCGGATGCAATACACAAATGAACTTTGGCTCCCGCTGTGCAGTCAGTGTGAACCATGTTTCATGCAACTGTGATCCGATCCTCCGATCAGATCACAGCTGCAGAGGAGAGAGCGGGATTAATCTCCTCATCTCCTCCATTGTCAGCTGATGCGATTATTGCACTGCACTCGGATATCAACTGAAATTAGTGAAATATAAGAATTAATGTGTCACATATGGCGATCTAGATAATATAGCAGCAAATACTAAATGCAAATAGCACCAAACAAATAAACACCTAGAAACGAGTACCACACCACAAATCCCAGAGTGCTGTCATGTGAAATATGAGTGTATTATGTATTCGTTAGAACATGGGGATGTATATATATATATATATATATATATATATATATATATATATATATACAGTGCCTACAAGTAGTATTCAACCCCCTGCAGATTTAGCAGGTTTACACATTCGGAATTAACTTGGCATTGTGACATTTGGACTGTAGATCAGCCTGGAAGTGTGAAATGCACTGCAGCAAAAAAGAATGTTATTTCTTTTTTTATTTTTTTTTTAAATTGTGAAAAGTTTATTCAGAGGGTCATTTATTATTCAACCCCTCAAACCACAAGAATACTGTTTGGTTCCCCTAAAGTATTAAGAAGTATTTCAGGCACAAAGAACAATGAGCTTCACATGTTTGGATTAATTATCTCTTTTTTCCAGCCTTTTCTGAGTAATTAAGACCCTCCCCAAACTTGTGAACAGCACTCATACTTGGTCAACATGGGAAAGACAAAGGAGCATTCCAAGGCCATCAGAGACAAGATCGTGGAGGATCACAAGGCTGGCAAGGGGTACAAAACCCTTTCCAAGGAGTTGGGCCTACCTGTCTCTGCTGTTGGGAGCATCATCCGGAAGTGGAAGGCTAATGGAACTACTGTTAGCCTTTCACGGCCTGGACAGCCTTTGAAAGTTTCCACCCGTGCCGAGGCCAGGCTTGTCCGAAGAGTCAAGGCTAACCCAAGGACAACAAGGAAGGAGCTCCGGGAAGATCTCATGGCAGTGGGGACATTGGTTTCAGTCAATACCATAAGTAACGTACTCCACCGCAATGGTCTCCGTTCCAGACGAGCCCGTAAGGTACCTTTACTTTCAAAGAGTCATGTCAAGTCTCGTCTACAGTTTGCTCATGATCACTTGGAGGACTCTGAGACAGACTGGTTCAAGGTTCTCTGGTCTGATGAGACCAAGATCGAGATATTTGGTGCCAACCACACACGTGATGTTTGGAGACTGGATGGCACTGCATACGACCCCAAGAATACCATCCCTACAGTCAAGCATGGTGGTGGCAGCATCATGCTGTGGGGCTGTTTCTCAGCCAAGGGGCCTGGCCATCTGGTCCGCAACCATGGGAAGATGGATAGCACGGCCTACCTGGAGATTTTGGCCAAGAACCTGCGCTCCTCCATCAAGGATCTTAAGATGGGTCGTCATTTCATCTTCCAACAAGACAATGACCCAAAGCACACAGCCAAGAAAACCAAGGCCTGGTTCAAGACGGAAAAAATCTAGGTGTTGCAGTGGCCTAGGCAGTCTCCTGACCTTAACCCAATTGAAAACTTGTGGAAGGAGCTCAAGATTAAAGTCCACATGAGACACCCAAAGAACCTAGATATCTTGGAGAAGATCTGCATGGAGGAGTGGGCCAAGATAACTCCAGAGACCTGTGCCGGCCTGATCAGGTCTTATAAAAGACGATTATTAGCTGTAATTGCAAACAAGGGTTATTCCACAAAATATTAAACCTAGGGGTTGAATAATAATTGACCCACACTTTTATGTTGAAAACTTATTAAATTTTAACTGAGCAACATAACTTGTTGGTTTTTAAGATTTATGCATCTGTTAATAAATCCTGCTCTTGTTTGAAGTTTGCAGGCTCTAACTTATTTGCATCTTATCAAACCTGCTAAATCTGCAGGGGGTTGAATACTACTTGTAGGTACTGTATATATATATATATATATATATATATATATATATATATATGTGTACACGTAGGGTGCAGGAATAGACCACATGAAAAACTAAAAAACATCCAGTTTTATGGGACACGTAAAACCGGAAGTGTCATTTTATTGGATCTTCCACACGTTACTTTTCAGCATGATACCATATCACCTAGTATATTTGGGCATCATTATGAAGTACCTATTATTTGGGAGACGAATTTGGATGTTTTATCTGGGGTTTGTGGTAATATCCATATTACCGTGGGAGTTGTTCAGTTTATATAAGGTACAGCTACCTCCCTCTATTTGTGCTGCATGATATGTGGTATGAAGCTCGTGGTGCTTCATCACACGTCGGGAAGGAGGAGAGCGAGCTGGGACTGCTTCCCTGTACTTTTCGGGGGTAATGTGTTGGCATATTACCTTTAAGTTAATACCAGCTTTTTGCTGACAGTAGGGGTTATGTGGTGAGAACACTCCGCTGTCTTTGCAGTCATTTCTTTTTGAATACTTTATTTATTGTATAATATCACCTTCAGAGTGCATATTTATATGTGGTATATTATTTGCAATATCACATATTTGTTTATTTATGCAAGTCATTTATAGCTATATATTTGCCGTCACAGCTGGGGCATTCAGTTTTGTAGCTTGGTATTTCATACTACCTAGCTCCAGCTGGAGTATCCGATTTTTGGTTGATTTTGGACAGTATTTTGTCAGTTACGGTCTGCACACTGTTATAACATAAGCAAGTTGAGATACAATCTCTATAGGGCATGGTGCATTAGTTTATATAACCTTTATTTTTCTCTATTCCAACACCCTACATATATGTATTTTACATTTACATCCCCATGTTCTAACAAATACGTAATACACTCATATTTCACATGACAGCACTCTAGGATTTGTGGTGCGGTACTTGTTTGTAGGTGTTTATTTGTTTGGTCCTGTTTGCATTTAGTATTGGCTGCAATATTATTAGATGGCAATATGTGACACATTAATTCTTATATTGTGATATTTGTCACAAAGGGTGATTTTTTTTTTACTTTATCTTTAGGGGTTTTTTTGTTTTTTTTTAATGTCCTTTTAAATATATCTATTAAAAGTTAAATTTTAACATACCATTGCTTTTTACTTCTATAGTATTTCCACTTTCTCTATATTTAACCTGCAAAGGTAAAGCAGACATCTGTGGGCTGACATTATGAGTCTGGAACGGTCCATGGCTATTGAACCCTTCCCAGCCTAAAAATAGCAGCCCACATCTGTCCCAGAAGTAAATAATCATATTAGATGTGCCAACTCTGGCACTTTGCCTTGGCTCTTCCTGATTGCTCTACTGCAGTGTCAATTGGAGCAATAGCTTTTGGGATTGACTTTGAGCAGCACCCACTTCCAGCTCAAGCAGCGCAGCCTATGCTCTACCGATTAAAGCTGGGCTGCTCCATAGCCTTTGATCTACCAACTGAAGCTGGGCTGCTCTATAGCCATTTATCTACCGACTAAAGCTGGGCTGCTCCATAGAGTTTGATCTACCGACTAAAGCTGAGCGGCTCCATAGCCTTTGATCTACCAACTAAAGCTGGGCTGCTCCATTGCCTTTGATCTACTAACTAAAGCTAAGCTGCTCCATAGCCTTTGCTTTACATCATGGTAACTGCTGGACAGATGGGGCTTCTGTATTTTGAGCAGAACTCTTATTATAGCTACCACAGGAGCTGCTGACTTACTTTACGACATTCAAAAGCTCTTTTAGATGGCACATAGAAAAGAGTTATCTAAAGGGGGCTTTACACGCTATGACATCGCTAATGCAAAGTTGTTGGGGTCACGGAATTGGGGACGCACATCCGGCCGCATTAGCGATGCCGTTGCGTGTGACACCTATGAGCGATTTTGCATCATCACAAAAACGTGCAAAATCACTCATCGGTGACATGGGGGTCCACTCTCAAATATCGTTACTGCAGCAGTAACGAAGTTGTTCCTCGTTCCTGCGGCAGCACACATTGCTCCGTGTGACACCGCAGGAACAAGGAAGCTCTCCTTACCTGCCTCCCGGCCGCTATGCGGAAGGAAGGAGGTGGGCGGGCATTTACGTCCCGCTCATCTCTGCCCCTCCGCTTCTATTAGGCAGCGGTTCAGTGACGTCGCTGTGACACTAAACGAACCGCCCCCTTAGAAAGGAGGCGGTTCGCCAGTCACAGCAACGTCGCCGGGCAAGAAAGTATGTGTGACGGGTCTGGGTGATGTTGTGCGGCACGGGCAGTGATTTGCCCGTGTCGCACAACAGATGGGGGGCGGGAACACATGCTAGCGATATCGGTACCGATATCGCAGCGTGTAAAGCGGCCTTTAGTCTAAAAGCCTTTTAAGCCAGTTTGTCTCACATTCTAAAATTTGTCTGGTTGCCATATCTATGCACAATGGAATGGTTACCTTATCATATATATATAAAAATACAAAAATGGCTGTCAATGATGTAAAATATCAAAACCAATACTACATCACTAATCTGACCCTCCTGCAGTGCTCTTGGTTTATATGCAACTGGCATGTACCCACTACTGCCATTCGTAGGCTGCAGCAGTCACAGGTCATAATACTAGCATCACTACCCATTGCTTGAAACCATAATGCCAGTAGTAAGTGGTGATGAGTGATCACTACCATGCTCAGGTTCTTGGTACTCGTAATGAGCAGTTAATGCTCATATGGGTGTGACTTGAGTAACTGAGTATAATGGAAGTCAATAGGAAATCTGAGCATTTTTCCAGAAGATTTCCTGGGAAAAAATGAAGATGGAAGGGAAGAGGAAGAAATCGGGTTATGTAGCCGCGATAGTCACCACCTCCGGAACTTATGAATGATTAATGTCTTTTTATTTTCATGCACAGGTCAATGCGTTTCAGGAGTACTCAGCTCCCTTCATCAGGACATTTTGCCCTATGTCCTGATGAAGGGACCTGAGTACTCCTGAAACATATTGACCTTTGCATGAAAATAAAACGGCAATAATCATTCATAAGTTCCAGAAGTGGTGACTAACACAGCGACATAACCCGATTTTTTTCCTCTTCCCTTCCATATGCTATAACCGGAGCTACGGCTTTTCACCTGAATACTACATGCGGTTATAGAGGTTGTGTCTGGCACAACTCCTAGAGGTGAGTTTTTACTCTCATTATCACCTTAAGTTTATTTTGGTAGGACCCTATTGCACTTTTTCTTCCACAGTTTATGCCATTATATTCCCTTGGGAAAAAATGAAGGACAGCGCCAGATCCGTGGTGGAAGGAAAATGTAAATAGTTCTGCTTTAAATATTTTGCATTATTGGAAGCTTTGCTATCAATAAGAATATGTGGAATTGGTTTTTAAAATAAGTGTTTTCATTAAATAGAAATGTATTTACAAATGATGTGCACACCACATAGCAATGTAGTAATGTTACCGCTCCTTGTGTAATTAGGTAAGTACTTATCATTTAAAACAAGGAAAATATCAAGAGTCCAATTTACTAAATACCAGCACGGAACACTCGTAATTATTTGAAGAGGTAAGTACCACTCCATAACAAGTTTAAAAACATGATTTCTATGTAATAGGAGAATACCATTATAGCGAGCTTGCTCAAGCCCTTTTAATTATCTGTTCAGTGCAGTTTTGCTCGGTGAATGCACTCATGAAGAGAATGTCATAAATGAACATTATTATTACAACAACGTATCATTGTGATACAGAGGAATCTCTAGCATTGCACTTACAAACAATTTTTACTGCTCTAGAGAAAAAAACACAAAACTAGTATCAACAATTATTTTTTTTGAATGGAGTTGTCCAACCACCCCCTTTTTCTTTTATATCCAATAAATCATAAATCATACTTTTTATAAAATTAAAAATCAAGCGCATTTTTGTCCGACTTTCAAACCAATGAGTAAAGGACCCACAGAATTTTTATTTTTATAACTTGATGACTACAAGATAAAAAAAGTAAAAAAAAGACTTGTTGTAGGAACACTCCATTAACATTTCTGTTACAATGCAAAATGTGTAATTCGTAGAGATGAGCAAATATATTGCGTGGAATTGAATTCTACTCAAATGCTACAAAAAATCTGTATTCGCTAAAATATAGATTTTTATCATTTGCTTCCACGTGGCTTTAGAAAAATGGATGCTTTTTGTTAGACTGGAAAGAGCCATCAAAAAGTTTAAAAAATAAACACTTATTCTCACTTTATTACTCTCATCTCATCACAAGCCTTTCCAATCTTCACCATCCCCCATTCAGTCCTTTGAGGATCTTCTTATTAGGCTAGAGTCACACTTTCGAGTGACTAGAACGAGTCTCACATCGGAATCACACGGCACGGCCGCACACTCTTCAGATGTATCTCCTGTCAGAATAGTTTGTGGCCGTGTTGGGTGATGCAATGTGAGCCTCGTGCGAGTCACTCGCAAATGTGACTCTAGCCTAAGAGCTGCAAAGTGCTAAAACTTTGTGCTTCTTCATGTTATGCTGGGACTACTACGGGTCTACTGTATACATTTATGAGCCTCCACATAGCCTCTTATATACATTATGAGCTCCACATAGCTTACTATATACATTAGAAAGACCCATATAGCCTCTTATATACATTATGAGCCTCACATAACCTCTTAATTACAGAAACAATCCTACATAGCCACCTATAAACAGTAAGTGCCCCAAATAGTCGACTATATACACGTCTGAGCCTTCAAATATCCTCTTATATACATTATGAGCCCCACATAACCTCCTATATACATTATGAGCCCCATATAGCATCCTATATACATTATGAGCTCCATGTAGCCCGTAGATCACACCTTGCGCAGTCCTGGCCTAAGGTGACAAACCTTAGTATCTGAAAATCGCTACCAACTGGCAAAGGTTCAACAGATAATTTATGCAGTTGATCCTTGTCATCAACTCCATGATATTTATTTCTATTTTCCTTTTATTATATATTTTTTTTTAATATTTTAGGCTTAATCTACTGTACATACTTTAAATCCTCATACCTGCATCATTTTTTTTTCAGGAGAAAAAAATCCAGCATCCAGTTCCAGATGATATTAATTAAAAATATTTCTTTAATTTCAGACATTCATGGTTTTAAGTAAAAACATCCATTTAGCCTCCCGGCGAAGTAAAATTTCACCGGGAGGCTAAATGGATGTTTTTACTTAAAACCAGAATGCCGACCGGTATGAATGTCAGAAATGAGATCGCAAACGTCTTATAATTATCCCACCTTATTTTGAATCATGTGATCAATACGAACTTTGATTGTTTCATCATTTCCTGTTCTGCCTTTTATAGTGGTATGTCACTTTGTATAGTGTGGCTTTAGACTAAGGACATATTCGTCCGAAACACGTCTCCAATAGACACTGCTATGATGTGTTTTTTATAAATATTGAAGAATGGAATTTTATCTAATTTTTGATTAAAGAAATATTTTTAATTAATATCAACTGGAACTGGATGCTGGATTTTTCTCTCCTGAAAATTATCTGTACTGAAGTCCTGCTACCTACTTTTCCTTGCACCGTTCTGGCTATAAGGAATCCCCTGATGAGTGAGCTGGTCTTTTTCTTCTTTTTTCTGCATCAAATTTTTATATAAGACTATTTAGTTACTCGGGTGGTACTGTTTGATGTTACCTAGTAGCTCTAAATATGGCTACTATGAACATGCTTTGCACTAACTACTCCACTTTTCAAACTCGGGGTATTGCCCTGGCCTTCACCTTTTAAGACCTACGCAGGGATCTGGAGTTACAGAGGGATGCTTATGCAGGGGCCACAGAGTAAGCTGCTGTTCGGTGGAGCGAGCTAAAAGGATGAAAGGTACAATAACTGGGTCAGAACAAGGAGGTCAGTATAGGGACAAAATTGTAAGAAAGGAAACAATTAAAAAAAAATGAGCAGAGGTCAAAATCAGTATGGTCTACTAATGTCAACTAGAAATTCAAGCAGGGCACTCAGATGATCACTAAGGTTAGAACAGCAGGTTTTCAGAAGCTTAAATAGTTTCCAGCCCTACCCAGGCCACAGAGGAAAAAACAAACACTGACAAATGTTAACTCTTGATTTCCCAGCATAGACAGAACTAGAAGTCACAAAGGACAATGAACTAGAGTTGTTTCCTCGAGTTGTCTGCAACAAGAGTTGGGCGTCACCTGGCAATAGAAGCAGAGAAGGGGAGGCAGGCACCGATACAGATGTCAAAGGAAAACATATTTTTTTTATAAATCTGACCCCATCGTCTAATACAGAATCATGTAAAAACATGTTTGGTTATAATATCAATCCAGTATGACACATCTTAAAAGTACTTACCTTAAGAACTTGTTTAAATCTCCATGTTTCATATATTCAAACACCATTATAAGTGGATCTCCATCCCCACACACACCATAAAACTTGACAATGTGGTCATGTTGTAGGTTTGTAAGAAGTTCTGCCTCTCTTTGGAAGTCTTTACGTGCTGCCAATGTAGGATCTTTCAAAGCCTACAGATATATAAATGAAAAACAGACAAAAAACCATTAATTGTTATTATTTTCAGCTCTAGATACATTAAAAACTCCTATCATATGCCTAACTTGTTACATTTGGAAATCTGTTCAGTTGCCAAAGCAATAATATTATATAAATGATTTACATATATAGCATTTGTTAACTGAATGTTACAAGGTGAGAACTCTACAATTGCACAAAATAACATGATGCAGAAAATTGACACTTTAAAAAGGTTATTTAAAAAGTTATAGATTTTTGCAACATCATATATTAGTACATTGTGGCATGTGACAAAATAGAAAATTTTACATCCATATACAGTATTACACATTAGAAGATGAATTAATATGGTTTGCTCAAGGCTTCTGCTACTCAAGAAACTCATCGGATTGTCACATCGGATCTTTACAGAAAGTATATAATTTCATATTTTCATCAATTTATCTTTATGTAATTGGCTCTTTATGTGCATAAGAGAATTATGAGATAATAACATATGTATTGTATCCTGATTAGGAATTCTTGCCTCATTTGAAATGAGCTGGTACACCTGGACTTTATTAACAAGTGGATGTTGTTTGAATAAAGCTTTGGATATTTTATCCCAGTGATTGGGGACATATTGATTTTTAATTACTGTTGCTGTCTACCAGTTACAGCAAAATGTTAAAACTGGTAGCCAGGAGATTTACCAAGTCTTTCCCAGTAGTTCAAAATGTTTGATAGCTTTGACGCAATTTTAGTGCACATTAAACCTAAAGATGGGTCCACCCAAGTAATAATTCTGAAAAATAAACACTTGGGGGTTTATTAACCCCCAAACTATGCAGGTCCAACGTAATCCACATGAGGTCCTACAAAGATCCTTGCTCTGCTACATCCTAAAGTCAGCACACGGGCACAGAATATGACTGCCCTCTGCAGTTTCAGGCAGAGACTGAGTTTTTATGCGGTCACAGCAGAAAGCTCCTACGGTACCCCACCTGTGGCTGCATGTAAACTTAACTCAGGTAAACTGATTGAACTCAGTGGCCTCAACTCAGGTGAACGATCAATTAGACCTGCATCTCATGTAGAAACTGATTTTGTGCATTTCTTTGCCAAGAAATGCAGATTTGGTGCTGAAATTTATACACCAAATTCGGCATCTCCTGGCAAAAAATCGCATCAATACTGCATCAAAACCGCACCTCGTTTAGATGCAGGTTTTGGCCAGAAGATGCAGATTTGACGCATGAATTTGGTGTATAAATTTCCAAACCAAATCTGCATCTCTTGGCAAAAAAATGCACAAAAACAGTTTTTTACACTGTTTTGGTGTGTTTTTCTCTCAGGAGATGCAAATTTGATTCTGAAATGTCTGTACCAGATTTCTGCCCCATATTTGCATCTCCTAGCAAAAAAATGCACCCAAACAGCATCAAAACTTTTTTTTATTTGCTTTTTTTTGTCAAGAGATGCAGATTGGGTGCTTAAATATATGCACCAAATTCCTGCACCAAATCTGCCTCTTCTGGCAAAAAAACATATCTAAACGCAATTCAATTTTGATACATTTTTTTCCCCAGAAGATGCAGATTTGGTGCAGGAATTTGCTGCATAAATTTGAGCACCATATATGCATCTCTTTAAAAAAAAAATCACAGGTGTCTGAGTTCAATCAGCTCTCCTGAGGTGAGTTTACCTACTGTCACAGGTGAGGTACTGTGAGAACCTCCATGTGTGACCAAACAAACTCATGACATGACCACTCACAACTGTGGCTCAGTCAGTTTCTGCCTGAAGCTGCAGCAGGCAGTCATGTTGTGAACCTTTGTGCTTAGACTTCCGGCTGTAGCTGAGCCAGAATCGTCGTCGTACTTTGCGTGGATTATAGAAGACCTGGATGTTTTGGGGTTAATAAAATGGTGAAAGAGGGTGTACTTTTTGTATTTTATTTCAAATAAAGGATCTTTTGGGTGGTTGTGTTTATTTTTTGTCATCTACAGGATTATTAATGGGGGGGTCCCATAGACCCCCTCCCATTATAAATCTAGGGCTAATTAGCAGCTGTGAGCTGTCATTAACCCCTTATATTACGCCGATTGCTGCTTCACCAGGGCAATCGTGATGAGCCAGGTAAAGTGCTGGAATTGTTACATCTAATGGATGAGACAATTATGGGTGGCTGTAGGCTACTTTTTTTAGGCTAAGGGGACCAAAAAAAATGGGCCTCCCCAGCCTGAGAATATCAGCTGCCAGCTGTCAGCTTTATTAAGGCTGGGTATCAAAATTGCAGGTTGAACGCATGCTGTCGTTTCAAGTTATTTTTATAATTTTAAAAAAGCAAAATGGGGTCCCTTGTATTTTGATACATAGCCAAGATATTGTGCACAGATAGGGCTGCATCCTGTAGCTATATGGTTTATCTACACTGGGTATCAATATATAAGGGGCCCACTTGCCATTTTTTTTTTTATTTCTACACTGCACTTGGGCAGACAGAGAGCTACTGTGAGAGCAACTAATCAGAGATACTGGCACACCAGCAGTCTGACTGCAGCCAATCACAAACGTTGGGAGGGGGAAGCAATGATTATGCATTTGGAATAATGAGCAGACCTGGAATTAAAGTTACAGCTGCTCAAAGACTAGTAAGTATATCCTGCTTTAGGACTCATTTAGACGGCCATTCCGTCTGTCCTGTTCAGTTCCTGTTTTTTTGCGAACCTACTGACAAGACCATCTTTTCAATGGCTTTTGTGTAGGATCGGATGGCACACAGAAGCACTTCCATGTGCATCATTTCCTACAAAAAAACACATCGGATGCCGTATGTCCGTTCCATTATTATGGAACATTTCCTATTCTGTTCCGTAATAACGGACCATGACTCAATGCAAGTCAATTGGTCCGCAAAATCCCCGGAAGCTGCATGGAAGCACGTCCGTGGGACCTCCGTTGGGTTACCCTGCAGTCTGTGTCCCGCTTCCACACCAGCCCCGCAGCTGCTCGCACTGCAGTGTGTCAGTATCTGCCCGCACTGCAGTGTGTCAGCATCTGCCCTCACAGCAGTGTCACCAGCTGCAGGGATGACAATCGCCGACACTAGGAGGTAAGCAAAGTTCATTACCTGCTGTGATGAAGTCTGCTGCACTCCTGAAGTCAGTGCTCTTCACTGATTTCCATGCCCGCTGCGTACTCACATCAAGTCTCAGGAGTGGCCCGAGACTGTGACTAGCAGTGACATCATGAGCTCAGGCAAGACTTTGCTTGTGAACGCGGCAGACAATGGATGTCAGTGACGAGCGCTGATCTCAGGAGTGCAGCAGTGTCCATCACCCAGGTAATGTACCTAGCTAACCTCATGAAGTCAGCGCTCATTATCTCCTGTGGTGACCTGGCCTGACCTAATGATAGCTCAGGTCACTGCACTGCTATCCCAGCCAATGGGGAACATTCTGTTCTTCATTGACTGGGACAGTAAGTATGAATCATCGTGAGACCCCCTTATTGGATTACACTGGACCTGGATTTGTTTTTTCTGTCCAATAAATTGGTGAAAGAGGGAATGTATTAGGGAGTGTTTTTTCAAATAAAATTTGTTTGTTGTCTATTTTTTTTATTACTAACTGGGTAGTGATGTTGGGTATCTAATAGACGCCATGACATCACTAACCTCTGGGCTTGATGCCAGGTGACTTAACACAGCTGTTATCAACCCCAGATAGTACCCCATTTGCAACCGCACCAGGGCATTCAGGGCGAGCCAGGTAAAGTCCCGGGACTGTTGCATCGAATGGATGCAGCTATTCCAGCCGGCTGGTGGTTGATATTTTAAGGCTGGGGGTTCCTAATAACATGGGTCTCCCTGCCTGAGAATACCAGCCAACAGATGTGATTCTTTATCTTGGCTGGTATCAAAATTGTGGGGGACCACACGCTGTTTTTTTAAATTATTTATTTATTTATTGTATTGTACGATTGTCTGCACACCGGCGGCTGTGATTGGTTGCAGTCAGACAGCTGTCACTCAGCTTGGGGGCGCATCTGGCTGTAACCAATCACAGAAAGGGGGAGGAGTGAATATGTATGAGCCTAATGAGTGGCCGGCTTTGGAAGAACAAAGAGCTGTCGTGGGAGCAGTGTTCAGTGATCGGTGAGTATGTAGCGCTTGCTCCTCTCCCTTTGCTCCAGATTCTGTTCCCCATAGACATTATATGGGGACCAGCATCTGGCCAGATACCCTGGACTGTATGCAACTCTCCTTCTGTTTTATTTTTTGTGGACTGCAAAAAAGACGGAAGTCAAACGAATGTCATACAGACCATATACAGAACGGAACTGGACCGATGTGGTTGTCACACGGATGCATCCGTGAAAAATCAGGACCATTTTTTGCGGACCGCAAAAACGGAACAGCTGTGTGAATGTAGCCTTAACCATTTTGCTTCTTTTTTTACAGTTGCTTCCCTGGCCAATCACAGCCATGCCATTATTTAACATGGCTGTGATGGGGCTGGAAGTGGATGGTTTCTGCAATAGTTACCGAACAAAGCTGAACTTTGCCAATTTTTGAGAAAAGTGTTAGTGAATCTGATCCTAACCCGACAAGCCAAGGCTGATGCTAAATTTGAGATTGTTGAACCTTTTTCAAACAAATTTTCTAATCTCTTCTCTGCCGTAACTGAAAGAAAAATACTATTAAAATGTAGTCAGCGATGATGGGACTAGGGTTGGTAGATAAAAATACAGGTCCCCTCCAGCTTCTCCCAAACCTGCTCCCTTTGACTGATATCCCTCTATATACACATATTGGGAGAGACATGTCTTTCTAGGAATGAGGAGCAGGAAGAAGCCACTGGGATCCAGCCTCTTGAACTAGTCATCCTGGTTCTACTATTCCCTGCAGTGTTTCAAAGTAAAACACACAACGTCTGTAATGGAGCTAGTCTCCAATTCAATATTTATTTCTTTATTTCAGTACCATGTTGTCTGTTTTCAGAGTGCCAGAAATTCCAGGACTATTCTTAAAAATGGGGTGCTTTTTTGCCCAGTCTGTAAAAACCATATTTAAGGATATTATATAAATTATTATGACTAATTAACATTTTACAATTTACAGTGAAAGAAGCTGATGTCTAGATTTCGGAATAATGGATTTTATCTATGGATCGCTTATAATCATAATAATTTGTTATGATTTTCCAATGTGACCATAAAAAAATATAGTCTATCCATGAATTTTTAATTAGCTGTCCAGAACAAAATGAAAAGGCAATCTTGCATGTTATGTCACTGAACTAAAAGATATCCTTTAAAAATTCTATGTAATATTTACATGTTAGGTAGGTTAAAATGTAAATTAAAACGTAAATTTTATTATTCCACCAAAAAGCATATGCAACAAGGCATACACCATATAGCATAATGTCACATTTAATAACTCAGGATTAATCATTGGATTTAAACCTATGTGCATGGGAGATTAACTTCATATTAATGTTCAAGAATATAAATATTGTAACATTTTTTACATATATTTTGTTTGCAGAATAATAAAAGTTATGTTTCAATTCTGTATAGTATGACATAAATAAATTGTAGATGGGTTTATAAAGGGTACCTATTAATTAGTTCAGTAACCCTTAACAGGGAGATGAAATAGAAAAGCTTAAGTAATTAGCTACCGTCACACTCTTTGGGGCCCTTTGCACACTACGACATCGCAAGCCGATGCTGCGATGCCAAGCGCGATATTCCCCGCCCCGTCGCAGCTGCGATATCATGGTGATAGCTGGCGTAGTGAACATTATCGCTACGCCAGCTTCACATGCACTCACCTGCCCTGCGATATCACTCTGGCCGGCGACCTGCCTCCTTATTAAGGGGGCGGGTCGTGCGGCGTCATAGCGATGTCACACGGCAGACAGCCAATGGAAGCAGAGGGGCGGAGATGAGTGGGACGTAAACATCCCGCCCACATTCTTCCTTCCGCATTCTGGCCGGGACGCAGGTAGGAGATGTTCCTCGCTCCTGCGACTTCATACACAACGATGTATGCTGCCGCAGGGATGAGGAATAACATCGTAACATCGGTCATTCCCAATTCATGGAAATGACCAACACTACACCGATGATACGATTACGACGCTTTTGCGCTTGTTAATCGTATCAAAAATGCTTTACACACTACGATATCGCCTGCGATGCCAGATGTGCGTCACTTTCAATTTGACCCCACCGACATTCGCACCTGCAATGTCGTAGTGTGCAATGTGCCCCTTTGGGTCTTGAAATACTTAATTAGTCCCTGACTCAAGCTGCCTGTGATTTGGACATAATGAATCAGCAGTCAGGTTCCCTTTAAATGTATATTCGGATTAGTATAGATTAGTAATAATAATGTTTATGGACTCTGTATGTTACATCACCTCGAAAACAATCTTAATCGCTCAAAGCCAAAAATTGAGTTTATTTGTTTGGAGTGTAAACATAGCATTTAGCCTATTTCGGCAACAACGTATATATACATAAGACTCAGTAATTCATTTTTAATATTCCGCTCCATTTTCCTGCTGTGCTTAGTAGCTGATGGATGATATACAACTTACAGTTTAGTCACAGAGGTATAATTAGGTAAGACATATTGGTTTGTATACACATTTTCTCTAAACACTCTTACATTTTATAGTGGTTTTAAGATAAGGTAAAATTCCTCTTTTTTATAATTAAGACATTATGATTTGTTTTTATGATGGATGAGAATCAGACTTGCACTATCATAGAATGTAAAGCATCCCTGGAATAAGCTTCGTCCTAGCTTGGAAATACCGATTCTCAAAAGAGCGTGATCCAGATTTATTGTATTCATAATCTTAAAACCCATCGACTTTCTGAGTCTTATTTGGCAGTTTGTATTCTTCTTGGAATTGCTTTTTATTTCCATAAAAGTCTATGATATGCCAGAAACCCACACTTCACTAAGTATCATATTTTCGTGTAGTTTTATGCTGATTTGGATCATGATCTGTGAAAGTACATTTTTAATCCTAGCTTTAAATCTGTCAAGACTACATAAAGGGAGTTGATTTCTTTACAAACTTATTGCTTCAGGGCTTTGGAGTCTATTCATTGCAACAGGGTAACCAGTCCTTCCACTGGTTAAAGATGTTATTAAATCAAATGTAAGATACAAGTGTAAATTGTAGCGGTCATAGGAAAAATCATTTATTTCCACACATAACCTATTTAGATAGGTATGTATAGCATTATACAGAATATATCATCTCTTTTTTTTTTCTCTATGCCAATAAAGGTAATTTTGGGGTCATGTATAAAACACATATGTATCTTCTTGCTAACTACATATAGATCTGCATGTGTTTTCGAGACTTAATGAAAGCCACTGGACTTTTCTAGTGCAAATATTGATTATTGAGTCCTTCACTTAGATCCTTTATAACCATATAAACCAATAAAGAGCTTTGTGCTCCTATGTATATCCACCTGCGGTCACAATTGTTAAAACTACAGTTGTCTTTCTACATTAGGGGAAAAATAGGTCTGCACCAAAACAGCAAGTTTTAGATAGTTTTTCCCATGCCAGTGTAGTATGGAAACTAAAAACTACAATTTTCAATATATACATCCATGTGTATACTATATTATTCTAGATAAGTCAGAACAACCTCTTAAAGTATATCTACACAATTATCCTTAGGCTTTGTTCAGTTCTTTAAGTTCCAATTAAGAGCCTTTTTTGCAGGTTAGTTAGTTTTTGATGGGAAACATAGCTATACCACACTATTTTCTGCTTGGGCCAGCTAGGACAGGCTCTAAAAACCTTCCATGTTGTTGCTGCTCTTTGCTTTTGTCCATGTAGAGTTTTGTAGGTTTCCCTTTGTGTCTTGGTAACACCATATAAAGCCAAATTTGAGACACACCTGCATCTATGTATTGAGATTCTAGAGTCTGTTTGCAGATTGGAGTGATCCACCATATATTCATATTGTCTGTTCATATTGCAAAAGCTCTATAATTTTGCATACTCTCAGGCTAACCAGTTTTTTTATTGCAAAGCTATCTCCAATATTGACCCATCATGTTAGTGGACTTTATTCATAGTGTGCATTAATTTGTGCTAATATGCCTGTGGTTCCTCAACCTTCCTCTTTCTGCTCCCCCAACCTGCTGCTTCCATCTACGTCTGTCTTCTACATCTATGGTTCCACAGTGTCCAAATCCTTGTTCCTCCATTTGCCCTCCAGCCATCTCCACCTACTCCCTAGGTCCGTGTGCCCACCCTAACA
Source organism: Anomaloglossus baeobatrachus (assembly GCF_048569485.1). NCBI lineage: Eukaryota > Metazoa > Chordata > Amphibia > Anura > Aromobatidae > Anomaloglossus > Anomaloglossus baeobatrachus. Next base: position 539,813,062 of record NC_134356.1, on the reverse strand, counting down.
TGGGTTTGATTAATCCACCTCACCAGGTGAGCCTAGGAGTCATTTGTCATCAACATTTGATTCCATAAAAATCTGCTGGTGTCTATCGTGGCATGGATTTGTCATGGCAGCTCTTTTCTTTGACAAATACTAGAGAAAGCACTACCAAATAGTGACACAAACTTCATTCTTAAAATCATGTTTACTTATTTTTATTATTTATTTATTATTTATTTATTTTTTTATTCATTATGTATTTGTATTATGTTTATTTATTTCTAGAACTAATCCTTATGTAGAACGAGAACAGGTTAGGGCACCTTTTTGCCTATCTTATCCTAGGCACTGATTACACAATGTGTATATTCTAGTTTCATATTACTTGTATCCTTAATTTGACAACACCTTGTGTCATCATATCTTGTAAACTATTTCTGAGGATCAGCATTACCTCAATGATTGAGGCTTATATTGTAAATGGTATATAATGTAATGGGCTTTACAGATAGTAGTCCAATACCCTAAATAGAAATATGAAAAAAACAAGGCATAAGACACTCCATAATTGAGAAGTATTTAGTTTACCATGTAACAGGAAGCGGAATGACAAGAAAGCCGCGGGTAATTGCAGGGTTCATTTTTGCTATTGTTTAGAATCTCTCGATGTGTCATTTCCAATATGGGATCTCTGTGAAGCTTGTAATTTAATAAACAAAAGATCAATAACATTTTGTGCTGTAAGTAAGAAAGCTGACTGGCAAGCAGTTCCTTTTAATTATTAATCATTGTATGGAACTGGGAGCCCTAATGACAGCAGCATGCCACACACATCTAGCAGGGCACAGGCCGTGAAATGCAAAATAAAGACGGCTCTTATTACTCAGAGGAGCTGGTGTGATAGTGATTAGACAGAGATGAGCATCCGTAGGATGGAAACATCAGTCAGCATTGTTAATCTAAAGATTCCCTGCTATGAATAATAACTTCAAAACATCAGATTTCTGGCGTCAATCAGGCCCATACTACAAGAAGGTTTCATGTGGTCCCACAGCACAGACTAGAGCACTGCCAAGAGGATCATACATGAGACATGGGACATGATCAGAGTCAGGCGATACCCTCAAGACTGTTCATGGCTTTCACATAGGATACTTGGCTAACTGTGTACATATTTACAAAAGCATATCTAGTGGCACTCAATAATATAAGGGTACATTGGAACTGCGTTACTGCTATAAGAATATTAGAGAAAAGAGAAAAATACATAGGTAATGTAAAAAATGTGTAAAAGATATAGGCATTGCATTACTGCTTTGGAAACATTGATAAAAGAGATTTCTAACTTATGTATTGGCCAAATCCATGTGAGCCCGATAACCAGCGGCCAGGTGATCTCATTATATTGGGAACCTAACTGTAAATGCCTTTATGTGCAATTAAAAATCTGCGTTTCTGGGCAGATAGGTCCCTGGCTAAATAAGATGGTGGACATACCCTGGCTATAGGGCGGAGTACTAGGTCAGAACAATTGCATTACAACTATATCAGAAAACTGACCAGCAGCTTCCACAAATGTAAACAGGCACCAACCGAAAAAACAACATAACTACAAAAGCATATCCAAGGATACATTGGCATTGCATTATTGCATGCCACTGGATATGCTTTTGTAGTTATGTTGTTTTTTTGGTTGTGCCTGTTCACATTTGTGGAAGCTGCTGATCAGTTTTCTGATATAGTTGTGTACATATCTATACTGGAAAGTTTCCATCTTTCTCTGTACAAGATTATTTCTCTGTTTACAATTTTATCAGCAATTTCTTGTGGGTTTACTTCCATTGCACATTATGTATGTGTGTTTTATTTATATTGTTTATCACAGAAGCTGTGATTGGTTTTATTTTTTCCCTTTCTTACCATTTCACTTTGTATTTACGTAGCTGATGTGCTTGTTTTTATTTCCCCTTTATATGTTTTTACTGTTTATCATTGTTAGTGATGCTAAATAACACGTTTCAATAAGCTGGGTGAAGGTCAAATTAACCCAATATATAAATTTGATTTTACAATATGTCCATTAATAGCTTAACATTAATTTAACTTAATGAATGTGCTGATTGAACGGCTTGACCTTTTTTGCTAGTTTATTGATGTGAGACATGGTGATGCTTCTTCATGACATGAAAAGAGGTTTCTCTGATCACAGACACATCTTTTGATTTGACGGCTTCTGAAACTCCTGGCAAACAGCTGGTATTGCAGGGGTCTCTTTTGGTAGAAAGTTTGTTTTTTCTGTCCTGTTAAAGGATAGGAACCAGATAAATCCTGATCTCAATGGCAGAAGGGCTCAAGTGGGCAGGATCATGTTTCATCATCAGTTCCTGACGTAGGACGTACCAGTACATTTTTTATCAGATAGGAGTACATGGGTCAGGCTCAAGACTTGCCAGTGTCATTCATAAAAGTCCAAACCATCAAAATATAAAACGAATATGGTAAATAGAGGAATAGCCATTTCTGAAGCAACAGAAGAATATGAAGAAGAAACCCCACATGACCCAGGGAAGGATATCAGATGATCTGCACAGATGCTTAGACAAGCAACTAAGGTCCTTGTCCCCCGACGAAGCATACCACGCGAAACACGTGTTGGGACGCCGGTCCCCACGTGTATACCTGGGTTAAAATTGGTGATATGCCAGCTGGGTAAGCCATTCTGCCTTGTTAGGCTATGCATCAAGACTTTGCCTTTCTCCTTGCTAGCAACTCTTTTCACTTGCATGTGGGCATTTAGTTGCTTGTCTAAGCATCTGTGCAGATCATCTGTGAAATCTGATATCCTTCCCTGGGTAACGTGGGGTTTCTTCCCCTTCATCACTCCTCATACTCTGGTTCTTTTCTGTTTATTTTCTATGTTATACCCTATAAATTTATTGAAAATAAAATGTTTATACATTTCAATCACGTTGTCTCTTGGATATTTTCATACTTGGTAAATTCAAAGACTCTTTAATTTAAGAATTTACCTTTTCTAATAAAGCAGAATTTTACACTATGGCAATGGTGAGTGTCGCTTCCTTCTTCTACAAATGGACAGAATAGCCATTTTTGAAGCAACAGAAGAATATGATCCTGCACCACCAGATATTACCTTGTCAGGAGCTGTCGGAAAAGGAGTGCGCTCAGGTGCTCCATGGAAGGCTGGTAAAGGATGCATGCTAGAATGTAGGCAAGCATCCGATAAATTGTCCATGTGGAGAAGAAGGAAGCGGCACTCATCATTGCCATAGTGTAAAATTCTGCTTCATTAGAAAAGATGTACTAAAATCATGCGGGGAAGAGGCCGGGTACAGGCACTCCAGGGGACTAACCCCTGGAAACCCCTGGATTGCCTGCACCCAGCCTCCTCCCCGCATGATTTTAGTACACCTTTTTTAATAAAGCAAATTATAAGCTATGGCAATGGTGAGTGCTGCTTTCTTCTTCTACGCATGGACAGAATAGCCATTTTTTGGTCAATAACATTGTATGCTTCCTAAAATGTAAAAATAAATTTTAAGCAAAAATAAAATAAGCCCTCAGATACTCATACAGTGCCATAGACAAATAAATAAAAACGTTATAGGTCTTAGAAGCTGGTGACAGAAACAAAAATTTATAGGTAGAGAAAATAGAAAAGCAATCCAGATTCTTACAGGTTTGCCTCAACCATAAATGTATTGAAATATTCCAGTTCCAACAAAAACACTGTATTTGTCATTCTTTTTTATGAGGCAGAGTAAGTCAAAAGGTCAGCTAAGAAGGCGCTAAGGGTGGTGACTTTTGTATTATTGACCAGACAGTATGTAGAATAGTGTGTAGCTGTGAATCCAAATTTTATATAAAAATTCAGCATATTTTAAAACCAGTAAAATAAAAAGTAAATAGGTTTGCTATGGCTGTAATCATACGAACCTGAACAATAATGTTGAGAGATCGTTTTTAGCGTACATTTAACACAGTAAACACTAAATCTAAAAACCAATGATGGAATTGCATTTTTCCCTATTTCCTTCCACTTGGAATATTTTTTCAGTTTTGCAATACATTACAATTTACAATAAGTGATATTATTCATTGCCACTATTTGTAATGCAAAAAACAATTCCTATTATCTCTGTACATGGAATAGAAAAAAATATGGCTATCGGAAGAAGGCTGGGAAAAAACAAAAACTCAACATGGACCAGTCATGAATAGGTTACTGGCATAAATATAATTTAAAGGAGCCACTGGTAAAATGATGGGCACTGGAAGAAAACTGCAGCATAATTAGCAATTACGGAAGGATTTGTCCAGTATCTGGACTACCCTTTATTCAATAAAATAGCCCCCCATATAAAATAAAGATAATATAATGAGCCCCTTTATCGACACAAGGTCTCCCAGTGCTTGCTTGACATTATTATGCAATGTGACCCTTGTAGTCAATCAACAGCTGCTATTGGGCTGCTGTGTTCTTACTTTTTCCAGTAAATCAACATTCATCCAAGGCAAGTGAGAGTGCAGCAGCCCAATTGTGGCCAGTAATTGCCTGCAGCACTCACGTGGCATGACATTGTCATGTGATTCCTAAGAAATTTGACATCGACATAACTGGAATGGCACCAATGTGGAAAGTGGATATATTTTATTTTTATTTTACAATGGGGACTTCTTCATTTTTCATGCCCAGGTAATGGAAAACCCCTTTAAATGTATGGATATTAATACCATATATCAGAGAACCAACATAATTGTGCTAAAGTTTAGAAACCCAACAAATTGTCTATCCACATAATGGAGGATTCTTTTTACATGTGGGCCCCCTTAACCACTGGGTCCAATGCCTCCTGTCCTAGCTACAGGGCCAGTTTTAAATAAATTGTGGCCCAGTGTAAAAAATTAATAGTGGTACCCAAATGCTAACATATTGCACAGAGAAACATATTGGATGCATTTAAAATAGCAAATGTTATACTGTTAAATGAGTGGTATTTGACTATGATCAAGTAATTTGGCACTTGGCATAGGCTGACAAAGAATGCCCATTCTGTGCACATAATAGGATAGACATACGTTTGGTGGCTCCTGTGCAGCCAGGGGCCTACTTTAGCTTTAATACAAGTGGAATTGGGCATTATGAGCTATTGAATTGCAGATGGCCCATTTACTGTTCTTGCACAGGGCTTATCTTCTGCCGGTGTCCACTCCTGATGTCACAAAAGGTCAATCAAATTGTCTTTTCAGGGAGGAAAGAGACGAACTCTAGTGCCACCTATTGGAAGTAGCAATCCTAAAAGTCAAAAGTGGCCCTTTAACAACCATTTTCATATGACATGGATTTATGCCAGATCACAATCTCAATTTACAGACACGGTGTTTCGGGGTTATTGCCCCTCATCTGTGCAAAGTGTGAGATCAATCTACACTGCAATAATAATATAGGCTGACATTATCAGTGCAGTTTTTACCTTGTAAAGTCTGTTGGGGATAGAGGTTCTCGGTAACTGACCAGTTTTCCTCATTCTATCATAATGATGGTCTTGCATGCCTGCTTCACCTATAGTTATGCCCAAGTATGATTTATTTTACACATATTTGATTTTTTGTGTAAGAAGTAGCCACATTTTATATTCCCCAGACCAATGATTTCTATGTGATACATTTAAGGAAAACAGTTTTTCCATGTTAGATACTGTATAAAGGAGGGCTTGCCTAGACAGCTATTATTAAAGATTTAAACCTTAATATCTTACTGCCTTTCCTTTAGCTTATGTTTCAATAGTTAGAATAGAAAACCAACATTGCAAAACTACTGAAGCATATCTTTATTTAGTGAAATGGATGTTGAAACTTCTTCAAGCAGAAATGATCTTTATTGTTGCCCATTCAAACACCAAGCTTATAGTTGCCTCACATAATCCTTAAAATTGTCCAATTATAGATCTGGAATAAGGTCTATAAGATGATAGACACATCAAAAGCTAAGAAAGGTACTTGAACTTAAGCTGGGACATAGTACAGAGAAATGGGGTTTTATTTTGTAAGCCTTACCTGCACGCAATATTGCTTGTATTCAGTTAACTATATATTTTAGTCAAATACTAAGTGATTCCATATACACTAGATAAAAAATGACTAATGAGTCAAATGACCAATTTTAGCCAAAATGAAGGATCATCGGCTAATCAATTAACGTAAAACCAATGAAAATTGGTACTCTTTCAATGCACCAATCAGACATGAGGAACTTTGTTTTATGTGTTTACCATTGACAATTGACTATTTTCAAGTAATGTGTAATGCCGGCGTCACATGGGACGATCTATCATGCGATCGCACGAGCGATCGTACCCGCCCCCGTCGTTTGTGCGTCACGGGCAATTAATTGCCCGTGGCACACAAAGTCATTAACCCTCTGTCACACGCACTTACCTCCTGGGTGACGTCACTGTGGGCGGCGAACATTGTCTTCCTGAAGGGGGAGGGACGTTCGGCGTCACAGCGACATCACACGGCAGTCAGCCAATAGAAGTGGAGGGGCGGAGATGAGGGGGACGTAACATCCCGCCCACCTCCTTCCTTCCGCATTGCCGGCGGGATGCAGGTAAGCTGTGTTTGTCATTCCCGAGGTGTCACATGGAGTGACGTGTGCTGCCACGGGAACGATGAACAACCGGCAAACAGAAGGAGGACCGACATTTTGAAAATGAACGACGTGTCAACGAGCAACGATAAGGTGAATTATTTTGCTCATTCACAGTTGTTCGGAGTTGTCACACGGTACGATATCTCTGACGATGCCGGATGTGCGTCACTAACGATGTGACCCCGACGACATATCGCCCGATAAATCGTACTGTGTGACGCCGGCATAAGGAGGCCTTAAAGAGGAGAACTGGTATGTATCAGCAAGTGTCTCACCTGACGAGACCATTCATTTATTTCATTGACACAGGATAAGCTGCTGTATCTTTTCCATGTTGCTGAAGGACCATCTAGTTCAGTATGCAATTTGTGCTTTTGGAAAATAAGCAGTGTATATTCTGGCAAACTTCAACTAAGAACTATTCAACTCCTTCAGCACATAAAATATCATCACCTGCTCACATGGGGAAATTAAAATGACCAGCTAGAAAAGGAACGCTAAGCCATCCTCTTCCTTCTCTTCATGATTGTCTTTCTCAATTACACTACGCACCCGAAAGTAGTGTATTTTCATTGTCATCAGCCCCAGTATCATTCTCATCTACTGCTTTCTGTACTCTTCCTCCTCTCACTCCATTGCTTTGGCAATCAGTTATGCTTTTAAATGTTTTTAGTCACTTGGCTGTTTTTGCAAATAAAGTATTTTTGATTATCATTCAGTAGTGATCCCAACTTATTAGCACACGTTTCTCTTCCTTGTTTGTTTATTCACTTTTTGTGCTATCGGAGATCCCACTTTGGGTGGTGCCCTCCTATTTCATGTTTTTGCTACGTGGTATGAGCACGGCATAACTCCCTTTCTTCAGAACACACACTATTGGTTATATTGGGGAGCTGCAGCTATCCACCGTAATCTAGCTAATATAATGGTTGTGACTGGCACTTCTTTTCCTCCTAATTTTTTTTATCGGTTAACATCCTATTGCACTTTTTTTTCTGCAGTCTATTACTACACTATGTTTTTGCTCTAAAAATACCAAAAAATAAGAGGGGCAGAGGAATAGAAATGTTTCTACTTTGGAAATATAACTTTAAAAAACAAAAATGCTGATAAGTTATATTTTCTTTTTTATTGTAATTTTTTTATACCAGAAACCTTTACAATATGCTTTGAAGATATTACTATTATATTTACACAGGTGGGAGCCCTGTGACAGGGATTTAGCGTTCGTAACCAGGCATTTCAAGTTAAACCTCTGTCATTGTCATTCATTCTCCAGCTCATGTTATTTTTAGAGATGAGCGGATCAGGTGAAGTTCAAAATCGCCTGTCCGTGCAGATTTTCCGAGGAAATTCAATTTTCAGAGAAGCTATTCTCTGCAAATTTAACATCTTTTATTATGCTCTTTGATCTTTTGAGACCCTACAGAATAATAAACATAAGATTTATGAAATAAGAAAAATCCTTGTACTCGCCTTAATGCTCACCTCTCTGGTCTCTGCTCTCCTCCCTATCACCCATCCGGTCTCCCCTGCGTGGCCTAAACACCACTACTCACTCATCAATCTGTGCAAGTTCATGGAAGGTCACAATATCTTGATATCACAACAGGCACCGTTACCTTGAATGATCATTTACAGAACTGTCCCAGGCTTCATCAGAGTCCTTGGATTTTCAGCACGAGAGGTGGTGATCAGAAAATGCTGAAGGAACCGGTGATGTTGAGGAGCAGAGGGGCTGAAACGATGACCAATAGGGTAAGTATAAGGATATTTTTTAACCTTTTGGAGGCCCCTTTTGGTTTAGTAAAATGACAGCCATCGGCCGCTGCTTTGCTTAATCCGCGAAGAAGGGAAATGCCTATAAAAATTCTACATTTCGACAAGTGAAGATTCTTGAAAAATTCCTATAGAATTGAAATCCACCTGAATTCATTCCTTCATATCTAGTTATTTTACATGACCAGTAGAAATCTCTTTCTAGAACAATGAATGCAGACGCCTAAAATGTATTGTTATTGAGATTATATATATATTTTTTCATTTTTGCTTTGTTTTTACTTTGAGGGACTTCTATCGACCTTTGTTCAATAGATTGAAATTGGGAAAAAAAAGTTAGTTACTAGTTTTACAGAAATGGCATGGCCAATAATATTTAGATAAATGAAAGCTACAAATTGCAGATGGGGAATCATCCAACCCTGACATACATAGTCTATTAGTTCTAGTCAATTTGTACCTTTATATTGTTGACATTACAGTATTTCTTTCGAGAACATTTTTGTGTTTCTTTTGTGATGATCCTGTGCTATTTTAAGGTATAATGGAGCACTGAGTTTTGGTGCTATGATTTGTTGTGCTCTCACTTTCTACAAAGTTGAAAGCGAAAAATTATTATAATTTATGTTTTTGACATAGAAAAATGGTCTGCAATGTTAAAAATAAAACACTTTGCTTCTTTTATTTGTGTTCTATAGAAGTGAATGACTCAGAACGTCAACATTTTATCTTAGTAAAACAACAATACAAAAACAACAATGGTAATAATTAGTACCATTATTTTATAAATTGGATTCCTTGCTCTTTGTGTTATGTTATTAAAAAAAATTATGACACCTAATTTTGCTTTATTTAACTTTGTTCTGCTTTATGTTCTAAACATCTCTGCTCTGGATTATTGCATATGGCAATATATTTGTGCCAAGTTGGCATTAAGACCTTGAAGCTTTTGCTGTGTCTATTTCGATCTCAGACTCATATTGGTTTTTGTACAGTTTGAAAATGGAGTTGAGAATGTAAAGGCCATTATCCAATGGTGGCATAAATGAGGATACCAGTAAAGGAATAGAGCTCCCAGACCTTATGAAGCCTTGTAGGTCTTTGTGTTAAGATGCAATGTCATAAGTGTTTCTTCTTTTAATTCTTTCTTTTCTCATTGTGAACATTAATGACTTGGACAAGTGGCTCAATGACAACCTGTCATAAAACATGACTCGGATAACATGAGTCTATACTCATAATTAGGGGGTGCTGAAGATAATTAGAATTGGTTTGCCCTTCCTTAAGAATATTGTAATTAGCTTGTCTCAATGAATGACTCAAAAGGTTGTTTCAGGCAGCAGTGGAGAAATTACTTTAATAGTGGTCATAGGATTCATCAAAGAGATTACTTATGGGGAAAATAATTGAACGTACTGTATATTTTCAAGATTCCTTCATTGTAGTATGTATTTCTATCATTAATGTTTTGCCATATTAACAGTTACAATACCCATATAGGACAAAAAGGATCTGGTAAATTACCGGTATATACTGTATGTACTGAAGAAATTCCATAGGCAACACAAATTTCCTTTTAAATATATTACATAATATTATTTTATTATATTGTGGTATGTATTTGTTTTTAGATGTAATAGTGTAGAATATTCTGACATTTCAGTCTGAATGACCTTCCTCATATATAAAATGTCATAAGTGTTCGGCAGGGAAAGTGCAATCAGCTCTAGAGTGCTGTATATAACAGCTAAGGGATCCAATCTGGTGTAAGAAGTGAGCGCTGCATGCCTATGGATTGATTAATCGCTGTGGTAGATGGCATGTCATCAATGAGGGGCTGCTGATAAGTCTTTGGTCTTGTGATGTTTTCTTTTTTCTATGGTAAAAAAAGGTAAGATCACATGAAAGCCTTATGTGTCTAATATATATTTTCAAAATTTTGTGTTTGTTGTTTATGGCAACAGTATTCTATGCATGTGGTAAAACAAAATGACAGAGTCTAATGCAATAGTCACAGCAACTGAGAGCAGAGGAGTGATAAAATTCTTGTTTGTGCAAGGAAAGTCCGCGAAGGATATTCATGGTGATATGTTGAAGATATTGGGGGATCAATGCCCTTCATATTCAACAGTTAAGAACTGGGATGCCAAAAACAGGCCACTTCAGCACCAATGATGAGGACCGTCCTGAACAACCGAGAGTGGTTGTTGTTCCGGAGATCGTCGATGCTGTGTACAACCTCATACTGGAGAATCAACAACTTTCAGCAATAGCAGACACCATGGGGATTTCCCATGAACATGTTTGTGTCACTATCAATGAACATTTGGACACGAGGAAGCTATCTGCCAAGGGGGTCCCCAAATGTTTGACAACAGATCAGAGAAGCATGTGATTGAAAAATTCACGATCGATTTGTCAGCATTTCCGGACTGATAAGAAGTTCCAGGATCGACTGGTCGCTATGGATGAGACCTGGATTTATTTGTATGACCCTGAAAACAAGGAACAGTCAAAAGAGTGGAGGCACAATGATTTTCCTTGTCCAAAGAAGTTCAGGGTGCAAAAATCATCAGCCACCAAGGTGATGGCGTCTGTGTTCTGGGAAAAGGATGGCATGCTGCTAGTGGACTACCTTCAAAAGGGTTCCACAATAAATGCAAGGAATTACATTGACCTTTTGGACCAATTGAAGGCAGCTCTATAGGCCAAAAGGTGCGACAAACGGTACAAAGGAATCTTATTTCCACAAAACAACGCCTCTGCTCACACTGCACAAACAACCACAGCAAAACTGGCAGAGCTGGGCTTCCAGCTGGTTGACAACCCACCTTATTCACCAGATCTAGCTCCTTCCGACAATCATCTGTTTCCAAACCAGAAGAAACAGCTCAAGGGTACCAAATTTCATACATTTCTGATTCCATAGCTGCAACGGATGGCTGGTTTGAGGCACAGCTGAAATCCATCTTTTTGCTAGGCTAATAGAACTTGAAATACTGATGTAAGAAGTGTGTTGACATCAGTGGAGAGTATGTGGAATAAATGTAAAGTTTCATCATCCTATCTCGTTTCTCTCTGGGTAAAGCTAAAGACTTAGCAGCCCCTCGTACTACAGAGATTCCGCAATCCACGGCATGCAGTGCTTATTTCTTAAACCAGATGTTATCCTTTAGCTGTTATATACAGCACTCTACAGCTGATTGCACTTTCCCTGTCCAGCACGTATGACAGTGTACATATGAGGAAGGTCATTCAGACCGAAATGTCGAAATATTATACACTACAACTTTGTCTACCAAATTAAAGGGATCTTTTCTTTCATTTCATTTTTGAGTACTAGATTCTTTTTCTATATGAATACGGTTTTGGCACCTATCTGAGCACCAGTCATAAACGTGCCGTACACCCAAAGCTTTGTTTTTAAATGTAAATCACACTGAAATACGAAAACATATAAGAAGCCTTATTTACTAATGTAATGTAATTAGTATTACTCTCTATAGAAAGTAGGCACTAAAAAGAAATTGCTGAAGATTAGAAAAAATGTGGGCCCTGATTCATCATGGCATAAGTCGCTTTAAATTCATTAACAGGTGCATGCCAGATATCTGGAGAAAACACTTTGATGAATTGGGGCCATAGTTCATTTTTTATAGACATAATTTCTTTTTATGCATTATGTATGGAAATGCAGCTTAGTTTCACTAAAGTGAACAAGGCATAGTTGCAGTTTCACACACAACCTGTAGAAACGTGTTACTGTTTTTGGAATAAATTAGGCATGTTCTTCAATATCAGCAGAAATACTAACAAAGAATTTCCCTTTGACTGAAAAAGATGCTTTCTAACAGGAAAAAAATGGCAGTTAGATGCGCCCATGAATATTTTTCGCAGACAGAATGTTCGTTAATATGATTGTTTTTCTGTTCGTATAGAACAAGTTATGGGCAGCACAACACCTGTTAACATAGAGCAATGTGCTGTCGGGATCCATTATTTTGAAGCTTCTAAGAGTATTGCACCTGTCAAAAGAATGTTTGTTCTTTCATCAGATGCATTTGAATCTTTAATACTGGGCTGTTAGATCTGGTCATTCTGTGGTCCTCATAATGTTTTTCCACTGATGAATCCTCGTTGGGAGGATGAAACATGTCGGGAAGAGACAAAGATGGTTATCTAGGGTCAGACCACAGGGAAAGTTGTGGACTGCCTTGTGAGGGCAGGAGCTTTGTTGGTGAAAAGAATGAGATTAAGCCTTCATGAGGGACCTTTAGGTCTAACGAATTCCTCCATGAATGACCTGTTATACACCTGAGAGTAGTTGTCTCTGCCGGTAGGACTTTCCTCTGGATGAGTGAAATCATTCCGATTTCTATAGATGTCACCTACCCATCCTTTATTGAAATGGACTGTTTAGGTTTGTGACCACTGTCAGGTAATTAATTGCCTGACTCCAGTGATACCTATTGGGAATCTTCACAATTATCTACTCCTTATGTATTATTAGGTCTGCATTAAGATAAGGCATTTATGACACAGGTATATCTTGTTATGTTTTTTTTATGAGCAGTATTAATTTTTGATTAAAAAGAATGTGTTGGTCAACCTGAATATCTCATTCTTAACTTTTGCTTTTATGATATGGTCGTCATTTTTTTAAAAAAAAGTCACGTGTTTATAATTGTTTTTAAAGGTATAAAATTAAAGGTTATAGTTTAATTCTCATATCTTTTCCTGTATATTGAAATTAGGGAGTCTCAGACTGGTGTGTATACAAGTATTTCTTTTGTGCTATATACTTCTTTCATTAGATGGTTGCGGATAGTTTAGACTAGCTGATACTCCATACTTTGATAACTAATTTTATGATCGGACCATAGGCCTTAAAACAAAGGCTATGACTAAAGATGAAGACATCTGAAGTCTGTGTTCTTAATGATGATGATGGCATTAAGGATTAAACTTTTCATACCAGGTTTTATTTACCTTTTTGTTTTGAAGATAACTTATTGTGGATTGTATTAGTTCATGGGTTTCTGACCAACCAACAGCTTGCAATATAGTGTATCACATCTTTATGGCAGACAGTATACTACTATTTAGTTTATTATGAAGACCTTGAGCCATTACTCTCACAGTTTTAAATACCAAACAAAGGTTATTTACTTTCACAGATGTATACTATAAAGAACAGAACATTATATTATCTTTATTTTTAGAGAACTTGTTTTTTAGTTTTGTTACCTTGACAGCTACTAGCATCTTGTCTTTGGTTGGGCTGAGGTTGTAGCACTCGGCAAGGAACACTTTCCCAAAAGCTCCTTCACCAAGTTCCCTCTTCAGGACAATGTCTCTCCTTTTAATGTACTGCACATCTGCATGAGAAAAAAACAAAATATATTTTTAAGTCTTACAGAAAATAACACAGAATATATTCAGACTATATTTCAAATAAGTTATTGAACTAAACACCAGTAGATTTTTTATGTAATTACTGTAGCTAAAAATGTGAACAATCTATCTGATTGTTTTTATTAAAGTGATGAGTTTTAATGATGTCCACTTTCGTTGCTGGTGAGTAAGTCACAAGTTCAAAATTGAGATGTGTGGTAGACAGTAAGGCGGGCTTTGCACACTACGACATCGCAGGTGCGATGTCGGTGGGGTCAAATTGAAAATGACGTACTTCCGGCATCGCATGCGACATCGTAGTGTGTAAAGGCTCGATGATACGATTAACGAGCGCAAAAGCGTCGTAATCGTATCATCGGTGCAGCGTCGGCGTAATCCATGATTACGCTGACGCGACGGTCCGATGTTGTTCCTCATTCCTGCGGCAGCACACATCGCTGTGTGTGAAGCCGCAGGAGCGAGTAACATCTCCTACCGGCGTCACTGCGTCTTCCGTAGGATATGCGGAAGGAAGGAGTGGGCGGGATGTTTACATCCCGCTCATCTCCGCCCCTCCGCTCCTATTGGCCGCCTGCCATGTGACATCGCAGTGACGCCATACGACCCGCCCCCTTAATAAGGAGGCGGGTCACCGGCCAGAGTGACGGTCGCAGGACACGTGAGTCCATGTGAAGCTGCCGTAGCGATAATGTTCGCTACGGCAGCTATCACAAGGATATCGCAGCTGCAACGGGGGCGGGAACTATCACGCTCGGCATCGCAGCATCGGCCAGCGATGTCGCAGCATGCAAAGTGCCCCTAAATGGCAGCACAGATCTAGTGGAGTTTATCTTGTCACTTGGCTAAATAAACTGTAAAGGGAATTTGTAGGATCACTCAAGTTGTCCAAAACACATAAATGAGAACCTGGTTGCACAATTACAGCCAGGTAAGTTCTCCTCTGAAATACACTGGCCTGTAATTTTCCAGGTGATTGACAGGTCTCCTGCTATGGGAAAGACCTGTCAATCACCTCTAGCGATGCTGGGATAAAACAGCTGGGATTCGAGTTGTCTTCTCTAAGGCAATGGTCCCAAGTTGGATCTCCTATCTATATTTTCTCTTAAACATCACAGTGTTGCACATAGCTGCAATCATTCAGCCAAGATCTGATTCATTCTGTCTGTGATTTCAGCAGCATAAGTCACCTGATAGTTTCCCTTTAATCATTGTACTCGAGCTTTCAAAATGGAAGATTTACAAAGTAATGGCCGTTGATGTGAAGATATTCAGCCAACAAGCTCATACAGGTATTTTCACACTTAACTTTCCTTGAAAATTGTTAAAGGTGTAGTCATGTCAAATTGATGACCTCTCGATAGAAAAGCTCATTAATATTGGCTTGATGAGGTTTTGAAACCTGCACCCACACTGATCAATTGGTTTTTGCTCCTGTGTCCAACGGATATAAACACATTGGCGATGCAAAGCTCAGCTTATTTCAATGTGTGCCTAGATGTTGTAGAACAGCTGCTATTCTTTTGACTAAGTTCTGTTCTGCTGTGCCTTGCAGTGACTGCTACACATTGAATGGATCTGGGCTTTGTATCTCCATTCAATGTGTTTACATAGGACATAGGAGTAAATAACAGCTGATTAGTCATAACCAGAATTTTGTAAGCATTTTAACATACAATAATAGAAATTGAATACATTATTGCAGCATGCTAAGAAAGAAAACCCACTCCAATTTAAATAGCAACACAAAAACAAGTATTGTATAAACATTTCCTAAGACAGTATCAAAAAATTGTTCTTTTTAATGTCAGAGTTGGGCAATTTGCACAATTCATCTTAGGATTTGTCGAGAATAGTGTAAAGGTAAGACAATGTATACATATTTTGATGACATGTGACCTGCAATGTTTAGCCAAATTGAATATAACTATGTATATACAGTTGAAACCAGGAGTTTACATACACATCTGCATGTTTTTCTCACTATCTGACATGAAATCAGAATAAACCCTTCCTGTTTTAAATCAATTAGGAACCAAAATTATTTATAGTAGCCAAATGTCAGAATATTGAGAGAGAAATAATCTTTTAAGGTATTTTTATTACTTTCTGAAAAGTCAAAAGTTTAAAAACATTAATTTTATTATGATTTTAAACAATATGGGACAGCTCATATGATGATGTCATTCTTTGGAAGCTTCTGATAGGTGTATTGGCAATAGCTAAATTAATTAGAGACACACCCATGGATGTATTTTAATGCACACCTGAAACACACTGCTTCTTTGAGTAGCATCATATGAAAGTCAAAAGAAATCAACCAAGATCTCAGGAAGAGAATTGTGGATTTGCACAAGTCTGGTTCATCCTCGGGTGCAATGTTCAGATACCTGAAGGTGCCTTGTTCATTCTGTACAAACAATTATACACAAGTACAAACAAGATCAAAATGTCCAGCTATCATACCGTCAGGAAGGAGATGGGTTCTCTGTACCAGAGAAGAACGTGTTTTGGTCAGACATGTGCATATGAACCCAAGAACAAAATCAAAACATCTTGTGAAGTTGCTGGCGGAAGCTGGTAAGATTGTGTCACTATCCACAGTGAAACAAGTACTGAATCAACAGGAAGAACCAATTACGCTAAAAAAACAATAAAAAGCCAGAATAATGTTTGCAAAAGCACACAGGAACAAAAACCTAAATTTTTGGAGACATATACTGTGGTCTGACGAAACTACAACTGAAGTATTTGGCCATAAAGACCATTGTTACATTTGGATGAAAAAAGGAGAATCTTAGAAACCTAAGAACACCATCCTAACTGCGAAACACGGGGGTGGCAGCATCATATTGTGGGGTTGCTTTGCTGCAGGAGGAACTGGTGCACTTCACAAAATAGATGATATCATAAGGAAAGAAAATTATGTGGAAATACTGGAGCAACATCTCAAGATATCATATCAGCCAGGAACTTAAAGCTGGGGCAGAAATGAGTCTTATAAATGGACAATGACCTGAAGCATAGTGGCAAAACAGTTACAAAGTAGCTTAAGGATAAAAAAAACGGTAAATGTTTTGGAGTGGCCATCATAAAACCCTGATCTCAATCCTATTGAAAATTTATGGACAAAGCTGAAAAGGCAGGTGCAAGAAAGGTGACTCACAAAGAGGGCTCAATTACACCAGTTCTGTGAGGAGTAATGAGCCCAAATTCCTACCAACTATTGTGAGAGGCTTGTGGGAGGATATCTAAAACATGTGAGCCAATTCATACAGTTTAAGGGCAATGGTACCAAATACTAATGGAATGTATGTAAACTTTTGACTTTGCAAAAAGTAATAAAAAATACCTTAAAAGTGCCTTGCGTACAGTCAAGCATGGTGGTGATAGTGTCATGGTTTGGGGCTGCGCATGAGTGCTCCCGGCTGTGGGGAACTATAGTTCATCGAGGAACCATGAATGCCAACATGTACTGTGACATAATGAAGAAAAGCATTGTCCTATCCCTTCCCCTGGGCCACAGGGCAATTTTTCAACATGATAATGACCCTAAACACTCCTTTGCCTTACTAAAGAAACTGAGGGTAAAGGTGTTGGACTGGCCAAGCATGTTTTCAGACCTAAACCATATTGAACATCTGCGGGGCATATCAAATGGAAGGTGGAGGACTGCAATTTCTCTAACATCCACCAGTTCAGTGATGTTGTCATGCAGGAGTGGAAGAGTATGCCAGTGGAAATTTGTGAAGCTCTCGTGAACTCTAAATCTCAAAGAGTTAAAACAGTGATTGAAAATAATTGTGACAATAAAAAATATTTACACTTTGGCCAAAATATGACTGTTTTCACTTAGGGATGTACTCACTTTTGTTGCCAGTGGTTTAGTTATTAATGGCTGTGTATTGAGTTATTTAGAGGGCAAACCAAATTTACACTGTTACACAAGCTGTACACTGACTACTTTACATTGTATCACAGTCTCATATCTTCAGTGTTGAAGCTTTAATAAAGTATTTACAAAAATGTGATATACTATATATACAGTACAGACCAAAAGTTTGGACACACCTTCTCATTCAAAGTGTTTTCTTTATTTTCATGACTCTGAAATTTTTAGATTCACATTGAAGGCATCAAAACTTTGAATTAACACATGTGGAATCAAATACTTAACAAAAAAGTGTGAAACAACTGAAAACTTGTCTTATATTCTAGGTCCTTCAAAGTAGCACCTTTTGCTTTGATTACTGCTTTGCACACTCTTGGCATTCTCTTGATGAGCTTTAAGAGGTAGTCACCGGAAATGGTTTTCAAATCACAGGTGTACCCTGTCAGGTTTAATAAGTGGGATTTTGTTCCTTATGAATGGGGTTGGGACCATCAGTTGTGTTGTGAAGATTTCTGGTTGATATACAGCTGATAGTCCTACTGAATAGACTGTTTGAATTTGTATTACGGCAATAAAAAAGCAGCTAAGTAAAGAAAAATGAGTGGCCATCATTACTTTACGAAATGAAGATCAGTCAGTATGAAAAAATGGGAAAACTTTGAAAGTGTCCCCAAGTGCAGTGGCAAAAACTATCAAACGCTACAAAGAAACTGGCTCACATGAGGACCGCCCCAGGAAAGGAAGGCCAAGAGTCACCTTTGCTGTGGAGGATAAGTTTATCCGAGTCACCAGCCTCAAAATTCGCAGGTTAACAGCAACTCAGATTAGAGATCCGGTCAACGCCACACAGAGTTCTAGCAGCAGACACATCTCTAGAACAACTGGTAAAAGGAGACTTTGTGCAGCAGGCCTTCATGGTAAAAGAGCTGCTAGGAAACCACTGCTAAGGACAGGCAACAAGCAGAAGAGACTTATTTGGGCTAAAGAACACAAAGAATGGACATTAGACCAATGGAAAATCTGTGCTTTGGTCTGATGAGTCCAAATTTGAGATCTTTGGATCCAACCACCGTGTCTTTGTGCGACGCAGAAAAGGTGAATGAATGGACTGTACATGCCTGGTTCTCACTGTGAAGCATGGAGGAGGAGGTGTGATGGTGTGGGGGTACTTTACTGGTGACACTGTTGGGGAGTTATTCAAAATTGAAGGCATACTAAACCAGCATGGCTACCACAGTATCTTGCAGCAGCATGCTATTCCATCCGGTTTTGCATTTAGTTGGAGCATCATTTATTTTTCAACAGGACAATGAACCCAAGCACACCTCCAGGCTGTGTAAGGGCTATTTGACTAAGAAAGAGCGTGATAGGGTGCTACGCCAGATGACCTGGCCTCCACAGTCACCAGACCTTAACCCAATCGAGATAGTTTGGGATGAGCTGGACCGCAGAGTGAAGGCAATAGGGCCAACAAGTGCTAAGCATCTCTGGGAACTCCTTCAAGACTGTTGGAAGACCATTTCCTGTGACTACCTCTTGAAGGTCATCAAGAGAATGCCAAGAGTGTGCAAAGCAGTAATCAAAGCAAAAGATGGCTACTTTGAAGAACCTAGAATATAAGACATATTATCTGTTGTTTCACACTTTTTGTTAAGTATTTCATTCCATATGTGTTAATTCATAGTTTTGATGGATTCAATGTGAATCTACAATTTTCAGAGTCATGAAAATAAAGAAAACTCTTTGAATGAGAAGGTGTGTCCAAACTTTTGGTCTGTACTGTATGTACATAGTTAGCAAATATGTAGAAATTTAGAAATAGTTAGATAGATAGAAAACAGACAGACAGATAGATAGATAGAGTAGAAAAATAGATTTAGATACAGTAGTGTGAAAAAGTGTTTTTCTACCTTTCTGATTTCTTATTCTTTTGCATGTTTGTTATACTTAAATGTTTCAGATCACCAAACAAATATCGATATTAGAAAACCAAACAAAGATATTCAAACGGCATAAATCTCTTTGTTTGGTTTTCTAGTTGTTTTGATATTCTAGGTGAGATCTGTGGAATTCTATGGTATATCCTTCTGCTTATAGGTTATAAATATAAATATTAGACAAGGATAACACAAGTAAATACAAAATGCAGTTTAAAGATAAAAGTCTTTATTAGTAAGGGAAAAAGAAATCCAAACCTACAGGACTCTGTATGACAAAATGATTGCCCCACCACCTTAAAACATAAACTTGCCTCAGTTAAGGTCTATGTTCATCATTCCACCATTAATAGACTGAAAGTAAATGGCCTACATAGCAGAGATCCCAGACAAAAAACACTGGTTCTGCGTATGTCAGTGATTCTGGTACGTTTAAAAAAAAGCACAAACGTACCAGAATCACTGACGTGTAAAAGGGGCCTAACACAGCATTTCAGAAAGGGAACATCATACCAACAGTAAAATATGGTGGTGATAGTGTAAAGCTCTGGGGTTGTTTTCCTCCTTCAGGACTTGGAAGACTTGCTGTGGAAAATGCAATCAAAATGGTCTATCAAAAAAATTCTGAAGGAGAATGTGAGGCCATCTGTTCATCACCTCAAGCTGAAGCGCACTTGGGTTATGCAGCAGGATAATGATACAAAACACATCAACAAGTCAACCTATGAATGGCTTAAGAAAAAAAATAAGACTTTGGAGTGGCCTAGTCAAAGTCCTGACCTTATTCTAATTGAGATGCTGTGACATGACCTTAAAAAGTCGGTTCATGCTTGGAAACTCTCCAATGTGGCTGGAATACAACAATTCTACAAAGATGAGTAGGACAAAATTCCTCAGCCAGTTATTGCAAATGCTTGATTGCAGTTGTTGCTGCTAAGGGTGGCCCTTCCAGTCATTAGGTTTGGGAGGCAATCCTTTTTTCACACAGGGCCCTGTAGCTTTGGATTTATTTTTCCCTTAATAATGTAGACCTTCATTTATAAACTGCATTTTGTATTTGCTTTTGTTATCTTTGTCTAATATTTTAATTTGTTTTGTGGTTTGAAACATTTAAGTGTGACAAATATGCAAAAGAATAAGAAATCAGGAAGGAAGCAACCACTTTACAAACCACTGTATATACACAGACATTTCTACGTATAACTTTTTGCAGCTGAAGAATAGAAAGCTTGTTTTACCACACAGCAAAAATGTACTTGTTGTAGTAGAAACACACAACTTTCATTTATCTGAAATTATTAACATTCCTAGGCTTGAAGCTAACTACACAGCAGCAGATTTCTGAGCTAGAATAATGGAACAATACATCTGGGCAATTACAGCGCTGACATTTTGCTTATTCGTAACAGCTGCGTGATGTCAACTTGCTTGCAAGTTTCCTATTAACTTTTGTATATAATGTATTTACTTGCTACTTTTGTGTCTGGACTTTTCTATTTGTCCAATGTTCTTTTGTATCCAGTGAAGCATAATGATTTTAACATCAATTGAGGTGGGCAAGGGATCAAACAATATCAAACAATTTTTAAAATCTAATACATTTTCCTTAAAATATGTATGACCTCTGTTTTCCATCATAATGAAAGTCTACTTCTGCTGCAGCTGTCAGGAATGGCTCTGAGGAAAAACAGGTACAGTAGATAGAAGCTGGAATATCATTGCTTATACGAGCATTATGAGGTCCGTAGTAGTGCAATTAGAACATCTCAATGGAGAACTTTGGACACACTAGATAACATTATTCTCGGGGCCCAACTTTCAGTTGTGCAACATACGTTTGTTTCTACTTTTCATTGTTTTAGATTTCTTGAAACAAGGGAAGTAACTTCTATAGGCTTATTGGTTGCAATCGCAACCTAGCCTCGAAGCCTAAGGTGCCTAAAAAATCGGTTTGACTTATATAAATAGACCTTTGCTGTTAAAGAATTCCACTAATCGATACCTCATTGGAGCTTTTGCATTGATTATTATTATTATTATTATTATTATTATTATAGCGCCATTTCTTCCATGGCGCTTTACAAGGGAAAAGGGTATACATAAAAACAAGTACGATAATTCTAAACAATACAGGCATATACAGGTACAGGAGGAGAGAGGACTCTGGCCATTAGGGCTCAGAGTCTACAGGGGATGGGTGAGGGTACAGTAGAGGGTAGAACTGGTTGTTAAGTGGTGTACTGGTTTGAGGGTTATTGTAGGTTGTAGGTTTGTTGGAAGAGGTGGGTCTTCAGGTTCATTTTGAAGCTTACCACGGTAGGTGAGTGTCTGATATGCTGGGTACAGCATTCCAGAGTATGGGGGAGGCATGGGAGAAATCTTGAATTCAATTGTGGGAAGAGGAGATAAGAGGGGAGTAGAAAAGGAGATCTTGTGAGGATCTGAGATTGCGTGCAGGTAGGTACCGGGAGATTAGGTCACAGATATATGGAAGAGACAAGTTGTGGATGGCTTTGTATGTCTTGGTTAGTGTTTTGAACTGGGGTCTTTGAGCAATGGCAAGCAAGTGAGGGGATTGGAAGAGAGGAGAGGCTGGGGAACAGTGAGGAGAGAAGTGGATTAATTGGGCTGCAGAGATTAGGATAGATTGGAGGGGTGCAAGAGTGTTGGAATGGAGGCCACAGAAAAGGAGGTTATAATAGTCGAAGCGTGAGATGATGAGAGCATGCACTAGTGTTTTTGCTGATTCTTGGCTAAGGAATGCACGAATCCGGAAGAAATTTTTGAGTTGTAGTCATCAGAAGGTGAAGAGGGCTTGGAAATGTGGCTTGAAGGATAGAGCAGAGTTGAGGGTTACTCCGAGGCAACGAGCTTGCGAGACTGAAAGAGACTTGCGAGAGGAGGAGAAAAGACAATGAATTCAGTTTTGTCCATGTTAAGCTTGAGGAATCACGCAGAGAAAAAGGATGAAATAACAGACAGACATTGTGGGATTTTGGTTAGTAGGGAGGTGATGTCAGGTCCAGAGAGGTAGATCTGCGTATCATCAGTGTAGAGGTGATACCGAAAGCCGTGGGTCTCTGTGAGATGTCAAGTTACACCACTGCTTAAACTGATAGCTTAAATTCTCCATCAAGGCATTCCAACCCTGGCTAGGCAGTGTAATATGTCAGCTCTGCTAAGGAAAGACATTCAATCTTAAACCATTTTATTAAAGTACACACATAAAGCATCATTCAGCCTTCAGTCTTTTTCTCAAGTATGTTTTCTCTTAGTGTTTTTCATGGACAATATAATATATGGAGCTATTCACACTTCAGTGATTTTTGTAGATCAGGTGTCCACAAAAAACAACAACAAAGAGACACGTCCATTTTTGATCCATGTCATAGATAATATTATCCATACAAGTCTATGGGGAAGTGAAAATCATGGAGAGTAGAAGGGTGACATTTCTATGCCATCTGTGTGCTATACATGATTAACTTTGCTATGTGTAGGAAAACGGGTACACATACGAAAATCAGATCCAAAACACTGATCAACAAATGTCCATTTTTTATCATTGGAAAAAAAATATGGATGCCTGAAAAAAGTCTTGGATTTGGGGTGCCCTTACCCTGCATGAAGATACCCAGCATCAAAAACTCCCCAATCAGTTATCATGGGCAAACAGCCTAAAGCTTCCTATACTAACGGACAAACTCTACAAGAATAAACAATCACTTGAGAGCTACGGCTAATTTCGCGTGTGTAAGGCCACTTTTACACATCAGTAATTTGGTTAGTATTTTGCCTAAACGGGCTTTACAGGCTACTAGATCGCTACAGCGATCTCGTTGGGGTCACGGATTTTGTGACACACATCCGGCCGCTGTAGCGATGCCGTTGCGTGTGACACCTATGAGCGATTTTGCATCGGTGCAAAAATGTGCAAAATCGCTCATCGGTGACATGGGGTCCATTCTCAAATATCGTTACTGCAGCAGTAATGAAGTTGTTCCTCGTTTCTGCGGCAGCACACATCGCTCCGTGTGACACCGCAGGAACGAGGAAGCTCTCCTTACCTGCCTCCTGGCCACAATGCAGAAGGAAGGAGGTGGGCGGGATGTTCGTCCCGCTCATCTCCGCCCCTCCGTTTCTATTGGGCGGCAGTTCAGTGACGCTGCTGGGACATTGCTGTGACGCTGAATGAACCGCCCCCTTAGGAAGGAGGCGGTTCGCCGGTCACAGCAACGTCGCAGGGAAGGTAAGTAGTGTGACGGGTCCGGGCGATGTTGTGCGACACGGGCAGAGATTTGCCCGTGTTGCACAACCGATGGGGGCGGGTACGCACGCTGGCGATATCGGTACCGATATCGCAGTGTGTAATGCAGCCTTTAGTATTTGTAAGGGCACGTTCATACATTGAGTATTTGGTAAGTTTTTTTCCCTCGGTATTTGTGTTGCAAAACCAAGAATCAGTAAAAAATGCAGAAGTGGTGACATGTTTCTATTATACTTTCCCTTTGATTGTTCTGGTTTACAAATACTGAGGAAAAAACTCACCAAAAACTCAACGTGTGCAAGTGGCCTTATATTAAATATAATATAATAATGTGCACATTTTGGACCCTCTTTTCTAAGTTATAAAAAGTGATGCAAAATAAATTATTTATGAAACATGAATGTGGTTTTATTTAGCTGCATGGAAGCATAACATAGATTATAATTGAAAACTTTGCTCCTGATTCATCAACACCCGTGTAAGCGTGTTGGAGTCAGATGTTCGCCATTTATTAGAAAGCTCTGAGAAGTGGCATAGGCCTCAGTGCACCGCACCAGAAATCTTTCTACAGTCTCTAAATGGAGTGAGGTTTTTGGAGTAATGCGGGTGTCACACGAGACGAGCTATCGCGCGATGCATCATCGGGGTCACGGTTTTCGTGACGCATATCCAGCATTGCTTGCGACGTCGTCTCATGTGACATCTCCGAGCGATGCAGAATCGCTCACAAATCATGAGTCGTGTACTCGTCGCTTATTTTTTAAAAAAATGTTTATTTTTAATGGCGCGAGTTGTTCAATCTACCCCGGGGCAGCACACATTGCTCCGTGTGACACCCCGGGAATGATGAACACAGCTTACCTGCGTCCAGCAGCTCCCGCCGGCTATATGGAAGGAAGGAGGTGGGCGGGATGTTTACGTCCCGCTCATCTCCACCCCTCCGCTTCTATTGGCTGGCCACTGTGTGACGTTGCTGTGATGCCGAACGTCCCTCCCTCTTCAGGAAGTGAATGTTCATCGCCCACAGCGAGGTCGCTCAGCAGGTAAGTGCGTGTGACGGGGGTTTAACGACTTTGTGTGCCACGGGCAACTAATTGCCCGTGGCGCACAAACGACGGGGGCGGGTACGATTGCTCGTGCAATCGCACGATAGATCATACCGTGTGAAACCCACATAAGGATCATCAAAGCTTTTTATGAATTGGACAAACTGTGGCACTACCGCCATGATGCGCCCCCATCTGCCGCACTTCACTCTTTTAGTATGAAAATAACAAATGCTGCAAACAAACTGGAAAATGCTGTTTCCCTTTGTTCTGTTCCACGTCGGGTCGTGGAAGTGCCCTACTGTTTCTCTGTTACATTTTAGAGGATATCTGAAACCAACTTTTTGCTGCCCCATCTAAAAGCATCATCATGTAGCGGCAGTGACTCTTATGAATCTATAAATCATTTACTGAGCTGCTTGTTGATATTTTGGTAAAATCCCTGTTTTATGTCGTGCAGATCTACTACTTCTCTGAACTTCTGAGCACTGCAGAACCTTACCTACACTACCAACTGCCAGCTTTATGTGTGCACTGGGCATAATTCACAAGCTGCTAATCATTAGCGGTGGCTGGGTTATTATAAAGAGATCATGAATATGAAGGAATATATGGCAGCAGGTTTACTAGTCCTCTAGTGATAATATTCTGTGGATTAAACAGTTATTTTATCAAAACTACAGCAAGCAGTGTGATAAGTGATACATCACTGAAATCAAATCTACGTCCCACATTATGCTGCTCTTAAAATAGGTTACAAAAACCTGGAGACAAATTCCCTTTAAGGTCAATTTGGACACACCCATGTGACTCAGTACTGACATTGTAATTTGATTGGTTGATTTTCATTTGGAGTCTTCTGTTGCGATCATCTAATTGGTCTCCTGTGATTTCTACAATTAGCATCTACTGCTCTTCCAGACCTCTAGGATAACTCATTATTTGCAATAAGCAGTATGAACTCATATTTAGAAATGATTCATTATGCTTCTTTCATCTTAACAATATCCTGTGATTTCGACAAACCTTAACACTGGCTACCTATGGGTAAACCTATCATTTGCTATAGGCATCATAAACTGATATTAGAGACTGTTCATCAGAAGATCTCCTCTGCTCCCCTCTCATCTCCTCTTCCCACCACCGCATCCAAGACTTTTCTCATGCCTCTCCCATGCTCTGGTGTGCTCTACCACAACATATTAGACTCTCGCCAAGCCTGACAAGCTTCAAAAGGAACCTGAAGACCCACCTCTTCGGACAAGCCTACAGCCTGCCAAAGCTCTCAGTCTGCTATGACACCTCATGACCATCTCTACCCTCACCTACTGTATCCTCACTTAACCCGTGTAGATTGTGAGCCCTTGCGAGCAGGGTCCTCTATCCTCCTCCACTTTCTGTGACTTGTTTTGATTATGATTATTGTACTTGCCCATACTATGTATACCCCTTTTCATATGTAAAGCACCATGGAATAAATGGCGCTATAATAAATAATAATGATGATGATAATAATAATAATAATAATAATAATAATAATAATAACAATAATAATAATAATAATAACTTAAGCTGTAATCTTCAGTAGATCCCATTACTTCCATCTGTGATGTGATTCAGACCTTCTTTTTCATCTGCCCTGCTGGTCCTGTGTTTTCTGGTGTGTCCTGGCTCTTTGTTTGTTTCCCCCTTCTGCATAGCCTATTTTTTTTGTTCTTTACTGTTCCACGTGCCTTCCACCCTTCTGTGACAATGCTATGGTTCCCTGTGACCCCCCCCAACCAGCGGCTTTGTGAAGTCACCTAACTAGGTGAGTCTAAAACCATTCAGCAGAATCTAGTACTGTTGATTAGTGTAGGCAATATAACAATGTCTAAAGTTGACAAGTGATAAAAAAAGAAACATACAGAAAATATGGCATTAATCCAAGTGCGTGAAAAAAATATTGTATTTAGAAGAATGGTATAAATAGGAGAGCAAAACAGGGTGTATGACCAAGTGATGGATTTTTCTACAACCATCCTTCCTCTATCGCAACATATATATAAATATATCACTTCATAACTTTGGAGGCTGTCAACAGATGCAGGAATTTTTTGGGCCTGGCTGTGCCTTCTCTTAAAGCAGTTGTCCAACATAAACTCCCAAAAAAATTTTAAGTTCATTTATGCTGTATTGTCATCCAAAACATCCCTACAGTTTTTTTGTTTCTGACTTTTGTTCCTCTTGAATTATCCCTTTATTCTCTGCAGACACTTTACCTGCAGCTCAAGCAAACTTGACCTTTTTCCTGTGCTTTTTTGTCAAACTCACAGTCAGAGCTGGCACCGCCAAGTCTCATTGTCCAGCACCGCCCTCTGCCCGCCCTATGAACACTCATTTGCTGTCAGTATTCTGCCCAGCACTGACCTCCCATAGCTCCAGCATTGGAAATAACAAAACAGTGATTCTACTTCCCTCATCTGTGACAACGCGATTATCTCATATCACATGCTGCCCACAGCCCCCTTAATGAGTGCTGCTACTGCAGAGGGTCACCATTGACAGCGCTTTATATCAGATGACAGATTCCCGGGAGCTGCACAGGGACGAGCTCTATATACAGCTTCTCCAATGATCATCTGCTGGCCTCTGATTGGCTGGCGGCTAATCATTGTAGTAGCTGTATAAAGAGCTTGCATCTCCGCAGCGCCCGGAAATCGGTCATCTGATATAAGGCACTGACTGTGTGGGCCCCCAGCACAGGCAGCGATCATCAATGGGGCCACGGGCCTGCACACCGCAAGAAGCAAGAGGGCTTACGGCAGAATCTTTAAGACCACTGTTCTACGGAGTGTGTGGGAGAGTGTGGGGGAAGGGGGGTGGGGACACCGATGCACTGTACCCGCCCAGCAGAGTGGCATCATGATGTTGGCTGTCTACAAACTCCTCTCCCTGTCAATGTGACATCACAGGAAGCAGCAAAATCATGGCCGGAGCGGTGAGATAGCCACTCTGAGCCA
Source organism: Anomaloglossus baeobatrachus (assembly GCF_048569485.1). NCBI lineage: Eukaryota > Metazoa > Chordata > Amphibia > Anura > Aromobatidae > Anomaloglossus > Anomaloglossus baeobatrachus. The sequence continues at coordinate 539,785,078 of NC_134356.1, read as the reverse complement.
GGGGAGAGGGGCTGACATCAGCACAGGTAGGTAGTTGCCATCTACTTACCTGCCCTTATATAGCCTTATAGTGAAATGGAAAAAAAAAAGCAAAATAAGACGGATAACTGCTTTAAAGTTCATATCTATTGATGACAGTTCCCCTTTCACTCTGAATTCATTTTCTGTTCCTTGAATATCTTGGTTCTCACCTTCCTGGTATCCGTGGACAGAATAAACCTTCCAGAATTGCTTTGATTGAGTCAGGTAGATTTGCTGACTTCTCCATCAAGCTGATGGATATCCCTATGGTAGCCGAAGGGCATACATGCATTCTTACCAACTTTTAGATGTCGTTGAGTGTTACAGGATTTTTGGCCTTGCCCTCTTAAATAGGGCACAAACATTCATGCCTATTCTCTGCCAACTCTTCACCAAATCTCTGCCCCCTAAACTCCTTGGTTCCTATTTACCTGAGATGCCAAAGCAAAAGAAATCTTCCGATATCATTTCACTGAACTTGGATGATATGCTGACGCCTCATATTTTGGGACTCTCCATGATGTTCTAAGAGCTATGGCAAATAAGAAAATATGCAAAGAGAAACTTCTAATATACAAGCCAAACCGCAGCAGCCTGAATGATAACATCCAAACCTCTGCTATTTTTTTTCTGTAACCATATAAAGCTAAATTTTTTTAATGTATAGTAACCTTTGTAAGTAGTATTTTATGCGCAAAAACTTTACATCCCTGTTCATTGTGTATAGCCTGCTAATATTTCCAAATTGTATTGATGAAATAAACAGTTTACTGAAATAAATTACTTTAAAAGATTCTTTCTACCACCCATGAACAGATTTTTCTCTTTAGAAGGATTACAAAAGCCAGACGCATAAAAGTAATATGTGGGTGTATGGAAAAAAAAAATAAAGTCATTCTGTAAGGAATAATTTCAACCTTTACAGTGTTCGTGAGCCAGAACTGAGCACAAGAGTTAGCAATGTCTGCTTTCTGCGATAAGCCGTGGCTGAACTGAAAAGAGATAACACTCCTGTAATAGAGAAATCAAATCTGCAGCAAGATTTAGCTATAAAAAAACAGCCTTGTGGACAAGTGGACAACCAAGCTTTTTGTTGGTCAGTGTTTTGATATACTGATACAAGGCTGAGGTTGAATTACATTACATCTGGAGCACATTGTGAATTGTAATCAAGAATAGAGGAAATTTCACTAAACCTAATAGAAATCTGTTCTAAAATTACTGGCTTACCATATTACTTATTTCTTATTATGTAGGAAATCATATAAACCTTTGTTTCTAGAAGAACATGGCTTATTACCATGATATGTCCAGGGCAGGTTCTGAGGTATCAAAGAGTGACACAGGTATTTGCCCTCTTGGTCATGCATTAACATAACCTGATAGTGTTGGAATATTTCTTTAAGGGTAAATCTCATATTGCACTCGGCCCCATGTAAGACAATGCTGCAGCTCACATCTGTGAGTTTTTCCTCAGCCCTAATCGGACTGAGGAAAAAATCGCAACATCCTGCGATTGTCAGCGAGAGATATGTCACTCACACCCATACAAGTCTGTGGGTGTGAGTGAAACATCAGACTGCACTTGGATGACATCTAACTGCAGTGTGATAATCCCATCAGCTGACAATAGAGGAAATGGGGAGATTAATTTCTCCGCTTTCACTGCAGTGCCTGCCCTCTCCTCCGCAGCTGTGATCTGACTGCAGGATCGGATCAAAGTTGCATGACACTCGGCTCACTCTGGCAGCACAGTGGTCATTAGCATATCACATTCGATGCACTTACATCAGATGCCATACGCTAGTGTGACTCCAGCATAAAACAGTGATTACCAATCTTACGAGAAGGAAAGAACCCCTTAAACAGCTTTCACTAGTGGGAAAACTCTAATGACATTCCTGACTCGAAGAAACTTGGAGCAGGATCAGATAAAGGAACCTTACATTACTCTTCTCCAGTACGATAATTTGGCTCAGAGCTTTATGGATACATCATTAAAAAAAAACTGGACAATTTTTCATTAGTATGCTGGATCTGATTTTCATCCATTTTTGGACTGTGTTTCCATTTTTACCGTGAGTGTTTTATTACTCTTCTCTTATGCAGAAAAAAACATTTCTCCTATCCATCAAACAATAAAAAAACAGACAGTGCTCAGATGATACACCGATGACATATATCTACTGTAGGCTTTTATAATTGGCCCATTGATTTGCAAAAACTATTTAGATCTTTGAACATGGATTAAGAACCGGCATTGCCATGTTTTTTTTTTCAGACACTCGGTCTGTAAAAAGAAAAAAAAAATCCATAAATAAGCACATAATGGTCATAAAAGGTAAAAATCTAGAACATATCATAAACAACATTTTATAGAGACTTTTTGCAATGTACAAAATTCTTATTTGACTTTATCAAGAAACTTTAGGCCAATGAGATGAGGTCAGTTTTAAAAAAAATGAACAGAATTAATGTGTTTTATTAGCGTGATGTATCACTGCACACAGTTTGTACTAGAGCTATCCACTGAACTATGATATTGATGTCAAGGAACATAAAAGATGGCTGTCTATGAACAATGTACTTCTAGGAGAAAATATCATTCACACTAAATACCGTACACTGAATGTAAGTGAGAACAAATCTATTATTTTTCACTGTACACCCTTTTCAATAATAAAGGCCAATTGTGCATGAAAATTGTCCATGTTTTCAAACACAACAGGACTCATTCAGCATTCATTTATCATCATGTCTGCTGGATTTCTAAATATGTCCCACTCCACTGAAGCTTCTGGGAAAAAGGAAATAGTAACAGAACCTTGAATATAGCAGGATATTTTATGTATTTTGGGAGATAGACCTTAAAGGGAACTTGCCAGGTCCCCTATGCCCTTCAACCCAGCAGCATTCACAGCTATATGCTCAAATTCCCTCCTTAACCAGTCCTGTATAATGCTATTCACCAATATTAATGTTTAATAAACAAATTAGAAATCTAACTTTCCATATGCTAATTATGGCCTTGACTAGTCGAAGGGGCATTAGTTCCCCAGACTTGTCGGCCCTCTTTTCATGTTATCACGCCCCTGTGGGTGTGATAACATAATTTCCAGGAACAGATGTCGCTACCAGCTCCTAGAAATCTTGGCTCATTTTGGCTGTGTTAGTGTGACTTTGAAGCTGGGTGCACGCTTCATGGCTTCATTAGGCGCACTGCACATGACCAGAAATTCAGAAGACATCTTCTGAACTTTAGATCATGTGCATTGCGCCTCATGAAACCAAAAGGTGTCCACCCTGCTTCCTAAGCGCACTGACATGGCTGAAATGAGCCATACTCATGCGCGAGATTTCCATTAACTGGCAATGACATGGGCTCATGTAAATCATATTATTACGCCCACAGGGAACTGATAAGATGGAAAGAGGGCCGCCTACTCTGGGAAACTAAAGCTCCTTCAACTAGTCAAAGGACCTAATTAACATAGGGAAAACAAGGTTTATAAGTCTTTTTTTAAACATTTATATTAGTGATTAGCATTATACAGGGCTGGTTAGGCTGTAAATTTGGGCATACAGGTGTCGCGGGTGGGGAGGACGGCACTGCGCTGCGCTCGCTAACGCTCGAGTCCGGTGCTGCTGCGATGGCTGCTTGGTGGCTCGAGTGGTGGGCCGGATCCGGGGACTCGAGCGGCGCTCCTCGCCCGTGAGTGAAAGGGGTGGTTGGTTTAGCGGATTTAGTCCGTGACGCCACCCACGGGTCATGGTGAAGATGGGCACCACCGCTGCTGGTGACGGGGATCCCGGGAGCAATGGTAAGGAGCAGCTGGGATGTTGTTTCCCCCTCCATGGGTAGGGTTTTGTGGTCCCAGGGCCCGATGAGGTGACGGGGAGGCAGGGTCGGTGAGGTGCAGGGTTGCAGGGACAGCGCGGCGCGGTGCCGGATGGCACGGGTGTACTCACTCAGCAAGAAAGGTACAAAGTCCTCGGTAAACCAAAAGGCTGGATGGACGGGTCCCGCAGCCGGCTGCAGTGCTTCTCCCCGGACAGGTGATGGCGGCTGTTTTTCCCTGCACCTTAATGTTCTCTTGCTGACTACTATGGATTCCCAACGATAGTCCGCTCCCCGGTGTATGGGTACCAGAGGAGCCCGTTTGCCCGCAGACGCTGGCCCTTGGGTCTCTAGCCTTAGGCGGTAGCTGTATACCCTCACGGTGTGGGCTGTTGCCTTCAATCGGGACTTTTGCTGTTGTGAAACCCCTGGGGTTCCAGTCACATTCGGATCTGACTATTGTTGGCGGCTCCAAGCCTGGTCGGGGTCCGATGGCCCTGCCTGTGTGTGCTGGCTTAACTTCGCTCCCTGGTCGGTACCGGCGGGCCGTCGCCCATCCCTGGCCCTACGGTTCCGCGTTGCTCCACCACTCCTGCAGACGGCCACCACCGTCTGCCAACCTTGCTGTCAGTGCCTGGGCCACAAACCCAGACACCCAAGTGCTTACTCCTCACTCCTTAAACTCCAAACTCTATCTGTCACTTTTCCCGCCTCCAGGCCTGTGAACTCCTCGGTGGGTGGAGCCAACCATTTAGCTTCGCCCCACCTGATGTGGACATCAGACACTGGAGGGAGCCAACAAGGGTTTTCTGTTTGGCTGCTGTCCCTGTCTAATGGGGGTGGGGGTGTTTGGATGTTATCTGTGACGACCTGGCTAGTCCAGGGCGCCACACAGGCACTAATGCTGCAGGGTTGGAGGGCATAGGGGACATGACAGTTTCCCTTTAACCCATTTGGTAAATGAGTAATTGTCAAACTAAAATCAAAGGGTTTTTTTATATCACGACATCATTACATGGTTTTTCCAGTTCTAATTCTTAGAATTGGCATTCAAGCATTTTGTTAGTAACGGTCCAATCTCCAGTATCCTCACCTCTCAGGACATTAAAGGAGCCCAATAGGTACAAGAGATCCCAGCCATTATATACATAGGTACACTGTCTCATTTATCATAAGGATAAGCCTTCACTAGAAAAAGAAAAGCTTTAATTAAAGAAACCCAAACCCAATATACATAGTGTACTACAACTTCTGACATGAACATGATAACGTTTATACACGCAATATTACGCTCTGTGTAAGTGAAGAACAGGATCACATCCTTTCAGTTCAGAAAAAAGGGCCTAAGGAAAGTATTTTCTGTTTTCTTAGGTTGAAATCCTGTTAAATCCTTACATTTTCATTATTTATTTTGCCGTTATTGTCTTCATAAATTAAAATGTCCAAAATGTCACCCATACTATACATTTCTTTTGCTTTTTGCTAATGTTCTTATATGGATACATTTAGATCAGATTTTTTAATAGCTATCTGGAATGCTATTACTAGAGATGAGCGGACTTGTAGATGTTCAGTTTTTCCCAGTTTTTTCGTTTAAAAATTTGATTTGGGTACTAGACTTGACCCCGGACTCCGAACCCCATGCAAGTCACTTTGGACCCGAACTTCTGTACTCTACAATGGTTGTAGTAATTCTCTCTCTCTTGCTCCACTCCACTGCACCTAGTGTCCGGTACAAAGCACAAACTTTGTCATTTGTGTTCACTCAGCTCTAGCCATTAATTTTAAAATCTACAAAGATTTAACTAAATGTACTTTTTTAACTTAAGTAGAGGCGAACATTCAACTGGTGTAACCTATACAGTCACAGAAGGGTGCAAGCGGTAATGGGTATCACTTTCACCTCAAGAGCAGAAAGCAGCTTATGTCAGACAAATATTAAAGAGTGCTTAATGATGAAAAATTTGATTACAAATGTCCTCTATGTCCTCCCAAGATCTGAAGGATCATTAGAGTAGCATCAGTGTGTGACCTTCATCATGACACTAGAACATGTGTATTTACATGAACATGAGGGTACAACACCATGGTACATGAAGGCTAATTTGCTCACATAAAGCCTTATAATTTTGTGACAATTTTCAGTTTTTATGTTAGAACACTAGTTCTTAAGTGAGTGACAAGGAACATTTCATAATAGATGATTGATTGTCATTCTCTAAACTTTTTGCACACTGAAATGCCGTATTCGATATATTTTTAGAATTATGCTCCAAGTCAAACACAATAACGTAGATTATATGTATAGTAGACAATTACATATACCCAAAGGGAAAGAATAGACTATAGAACATCTCTTTACTCATAGGCAATTTTAGGTAAAAGTTATATATTTAGTGAAACTTTTAGTTCTCCTAAAAAGCAAAGTTTGGGATAATATGATAATGACATGTTGACTAATGACATAACCGTATGATAACTTATTTCAATAAAGTTATTTCATTTTTAAAGAAAAAATATCAATTAGTTGTCTAATAAAGTCTTTTATCTGGATAGAGGTGGGAGCTACTCTGTAAAATTGGATACTCCTGTGGTGGACATAAATAAATGGCCATTCATCTAAAAGTGGGGGATATGTGTTACAAAATACAATTCATATACTTTAGAGAGAATTCAGATACTTTAGAGAGAATACGCAGCATAAATTTTTCAATGCCACCGAATTGAAATCCACGGCATGTCCATAGGTGAAATGCGCAGAAAGTATTTTCGTGATGATTCCTTAAAATCCTCCTTACTTTGGATCATAAGGTTATAATTAGCGATGGGCGAATAGTAACTATTCGTGTTCGGATAGTGCTTACCGAATACTGAGTACTATACCGGACTAATACTTTGGAATTCATTATGATAATCTGAATACAAATAGTTATTATTCGACCACCACTAGTTATAACATCAAACATTTCCATCCCGAGGGTTTACCCACTTATGGCTCTAAGTAATATATCTACATTAACCCCCTTACCCCTGAGCTTGTTTTTCACATTCCTGACCAGACCATTTTTTCAATTCTGACCAGTGTCACTTTATGAGGTATTAACTCTAGAACGCGTCAACGGATCCCGGAGATTCTGAGATGTTTCTTTCATGATATATTTTACTTCATATTAGGGGTAAATTTAGATTATATTTCTTCTTCTTATTTGTGAAAATATCAGAAATTAGGTGAAAAGTTTGAAAATGTCTCAATTTTCAAAATTTCAATTTTTGTGCCCTTAAACCAGAGAGTTATGTCACATAAAATAGATAATAAAATACATTTTCCACATGTCTACTTTACATCAGCACCATTTAATTTATTTTTTTTTGTTATTAAGTTGGAAGGGTTAATACCTTATCACCAGTTTCTCATTATTACAATAAAAGTTACAAAACCAATCTTTTAGGGATCACATTACATTTAAAGTACTTTTGAGGGTCCTTTGTGACAGAAAATACCAAAAAGTTACTCCTTTCTAAAACTGCAACCCACAATCTATTCAAAACTATTTCCATCCATATATGATGGAAAACTACTGTTTGGGCGTACAGCAGGGCTCGTAAGGGAAAGTGCCCCATTTGACTTTTCTAATGCAAAATTGGCTTGAATAGTTAGCGGACAACATGTCACAATTGGAGATCTGCTGATGTGCCTGAAAAGTGAAAACCCCACACAAGTGACCCAAGATTGGGAACTAGACCCCTTACTGAATTTATCTAGATGTATGGTAAACACCTTAAATCCCTAATCACTTCACATAATTTATAATGTTGAGCTGTAAAAATAAAAAAAAATCACGTTAACCATGAAAATGTTGTTTTAGCCCCAAATTTTGCATTTTCAAAAGGGTAAACAGAAGAAAATGCACCAAAGAGTGCGTTGTGTAATTTTTCCTGAGTACACCGACACTCCTTATGTGGTGAAAAACTTTTGTTTGGGCACATGGTAGGGCTCAGAAGAAGCGCTGTTTGAATTTTTGAGAGCCATTTTAAATGGAAAAGATAGCAGTTGCCATGTCATATTTGAAATGCCCCTGACATACCAAAACAAAAGAAACCTCCATAATTTGACCCATTTTACAAACTGCACCTCTCAATGACTTCATCTAGGTGTCTAGTGAACATATTTACACCACGTATGTCACAAAATTTTATACTATTGGGCAGTGAAGAAAAAATAATTACATTTTTATTACTAAAATGTTGTTTTAATTTCACCCTAAATTTTCACAAGAGGAATAAGTAAAAAAGCCCCATAATGTGTTACACAGTTTCTCCTGAGTGTGGCACTACCCCACATGTGACCATACAGTACTCTTTGGCTACACCACAGGGCTCAGGAGGGAAGGAGCACCATTTTATTTTTGGAGCCCAGATTTTCCTAGACTAGTTTGCAGACTACATATGTAGAGCCTCTAAGTACCAGAACAGCAGACACCCCATCAAGTGACCACATTTTGGAAAATACACCCCTCTGGGAATTAATATATGAGTGTAGTGATTAATGAAGCAGTTTCAAAATTTCCAGCAATTCTAAGTGGATACAGACCATGATGAAGGCGTAGCATATCTCTGAAATGCGTAGTCTGGGATACCCTGTTAATTTTCTATCAGCCATTCAAATGTAGTGTTTTTTCAATCAAATTAGCAAATATAATTTTGAATTTTTTAAAAGAAAAAAAATGTTTTTGTCCACTTGGATTCACTGGAAATTTTGAAACTGCTTCACTATTTGCTCCTGGAAGGCCATCCATCCTGTTCCATGTGGCTCCACCATACATAGACGCTACATGAGGGATCTCTGCTACCGGTAAAATTGCCTTTTTTCTTTTTCTATGAGTGCAGTGATGACATTTTTTGTGGAAAACACGCATCAACTCAAATTCAGTGAATGTTGCAGAGTTAAAAATTGCAAATAAGTCCTTCTACTGCCCAATACACATTAGTACCCATACATTATACTCAGCTTGTGTGTCTTGAGACACACACCTTTAAATTAAGCAGGCTTCCTCACTACAATAATACCAAACATGTGGACGTTAACTGTGGTTTAGATATACTGTTGTGCTCAGAAGCTAGGGATGCAATTTTATTTGAAAATGCATATTTTGCTGGATTTCTTTTTTGGAGGCAGCCATAGCAGTTCTCCAGAGCCTTTGTACTACCTGTAACCTGGAAGCCCAATATATTTCCATTAACAGATGATTGCCCTGAGTGGGGACTTTTTCATTTGTGGGTTGAATTGAATGCTGCTGGTAGAAATATGGGAATAGAATGTTTTGGATCAGTTCACATTTATCCTGTGTTTTATTTTGTGCACTTACATAAGAGGTTTCCATCTACATCTCTGAAATATGTGAATCAGGTGAAATGCCCGACAGGTCCATTCACTAACAAGGCAGTGGAGTTACTCTGGACTTCATTTGGTCTCTGTTCAGCGGTGTCCTTATTTTCAAAGGTGCACAAAACTTTTCTTGACCTCACTTTTGGGCACTACTAAAAAGACACCATGGAAACCACCGGACCACAGGCCAGACTAGAGTTCAAAGTGGCTCTGTATGCCTCAATACAGTGAATCTTCTATTGGGAATTTTGCTTGAATAACGTTTAGAGAGATTTATACATTATACCCAATGTAAATGCCCAGTATAAAGCACAGAATAAATGGGAGCCAGTTTTACTGTGATCTTTGATAGGCAGAATAAACAAATCAATTGCAGTTGAATAATTGGCTTTAATACTATTTTTACACTGTCCAGCTTGCCGTTTAAGTGATAGGGCGGCTTTATTCCTCAGGCCAATGTGATTACAGCGATAGCAGATGTATATGATATATATATATCTATATATATATATATCTATATATATATATATATATATCTATATATATATATATGTATATATATCTATATATATATATATATATATATATATATATATATATATAGATATATATACATATATATATATATATATATATAAAATTCATTTTAGGTTTGGCTACTATCACATTATTTTATCAAAATAAAGTTTAATATACGACGATAACACTTATTTTTTTATGTTTTGCTGCTGTTTTACTGTTTTCAATGTAGGGGTTAAATAGTGAGAGAGTTTTATAGCTAGGGTCTTTCTGGTCACAGTAGTATCAAATATGTGTACTTTTTGTATTTTTTTTACATAAATATATGGATTTATTGATATAATTTTGTTTCATTTTTTTATTTTTATTTTGTGATTTAAAAAAAAATATGGCACAATTTTTTTTATTTTATTCTTTTTACTACTTTACTTATTTCCTTTATGGGACATTAACTTTCAATAATCTGATGCGCTAGTATTGCAATGGGTTTTACCTGTCAGTTTTAAATTGACAGAAGCCTTTCAGACATACTACTGGCATGGTCTAAGTGGCTTGCCATAGCTGGGTAACACGGAGGTCATTATGATGAAGTTGGGTTACCATGGGCATGATCAGGCCCCCGTGATCACGTTGCGGTGTCCGGATCACTTGGGATAGGAACCCACTCCCTTTCCGCCTCTTAAATGCTGTGATCACTGTTGATTGCAGCATTTAGGGGGTTAAACAGCATGGTGCAGTGCAGACACACATCATGCATCACATAAGCCGAAGTCCCTCATGAAAACTATGGCATACCCTTCACGTCATTGGTCGGAAACACCTTGTCGACCATGATTTAGGTACATCATAGATCATGAAGGGATTGATGTATCTGAAAATGAATAGCCAGCTTTCTTTTTAACTATCTTAACCATGTCATGGTATTAGCAGAAAAAATCTAGATGTGAGGAAGAGAGCACACAATGAGGTGATATCTCATGGAGGGACAATGTGAAGAAGACTGAAAAGACAGAAGATGCTAATAGGGTACTAACGAGGAGGTTAGCATCAAAAGATCAAATAGAAGTGGACTCCCGTGCTGTCATAAGAAGATGGTCAGCAGTAATGGTTAAATCGTGATTTTATTATGCGTTTCAGAGATCACATCTTCTTCCTCAGATGAATCACACATGTATCCCAATTTAACCATTACTGCTGACCATCTTACGACAGCACGGGAGTCCACTTTTATTTGATCTTTTGATGCTAATCTCATGGCGGGAGAGAGGTTAAGTGATGGCTATGATCATCTGGTGGAAGTGTGACACACAACTCCTATCTAGGAAAAAAGACAAACAGCTGCTGCTGCATCATATGGCTGTTGGATGAATCCTTCAGTAAAAATTGCATCCACTTGGATGAAACACATTAGGTGGGCTGTGTTAGTAGAGAAAGTTGATTCTTCAAAAATGATGAAAATGAGTTTATTTTCTTTACAACACATTTTAGGTCTGTACCATTGCCTTTATGAAGTGAAAAAATAAAATCCCCTACAGTAGTAGCAATTCTTTTTCAAGAAAAATCTCAGCATGAACAATTAGCCTCCAAGAATTGGATGGTACTCAGTCATTTAAGTCTATAAAGTTTGTGAAAAAGACAAGAACGCACTCGGATGACATTGAAGTGTGATCCGATTTTCACAAACTAACAGAATGAGATGGGAAAACTTTTCTTTTTTATTGTCATCCTCAGAGAAAAATGAATCCCACTCTGATTAAATTGATCAAATTTTGATCACAGTCTTATCAGCGTCTGATAAGCATAATTGGACCATTTTTCTCAGCTGGAAAACATACGTTCTTGTGAACCCAGCCTCATAAACAGACTTCATACTGAAACATTCACAAAAGTTTCCCCAGCTTTATACAAATCTAAGAACATTATTTTAAGAAACTCCCTAGGAGGCATAGAACACAATAATTCCTTCATAAAATTCAACTCATGGACATGAACATTTGCTAGAAATACAAAAATTCAAATGGAAGTCTTCCGCACCGTTGGTGGGAATGTCAATCCATCAGAAGCTTTTGGTCTCAGGTAGACAATCTAAATAAACTTATTTGCTCAGCCAATATCAAACTAACTAAGCATTTGATTTTACTTTGAGCCTCTTCAATAACTTATAAACCCATCAAATACGCTAAACACAATGCTTATTATGGCAGTAAAGTTAATGATACCCAATTTATGAAGATGGAATGACCCACCACCCCACTATACACACCTTCCAAATGTGTTAAGATACAAAAAAAATTGTACAGATGGGAGAAACTCACATGTTGAGAAGATAGCAAACATTGTTTCTTAAAAATTGGGTTTGCCTGAATCAACTACAGGAACAGACTGGAAATTTCAGTGTTTTTTTGCTGTGGATTTTCAGCAGCAGAAATTCTACATTAAGAGTGCTCATAGCGATATACTTCTATGGCCAATCATTCATATTCTGACAGAACAAATATATATGCCAGAAATTGTTATTATTGTACACTGAAGAGCAAATGGGTAACAATGTTTTGAAGCTTTGACTTTCATGACAGGGAGTTATGTCACAACCAAAGGCACTGGAAACTTGACTAGGATCGATAGCAGTCTCAATGCTGACCTGCAGCTACTTGTGAGTATCCTACAAGATGGGTTATTTTGGACACTCGAGTACTATGGGTATGAAAAGGACAATATAGTGTTCAAGCAGGACAATGAGCCCAAGCATGTATTGAAATTGTCAAAGAAATGGTTCAATTACAATGACATATAGGTGCTGGAAAGGTCCACACAATCCCCAGACCTCAACGCAATTGAACAATAGAGTTGAAGAAAAAGCTGTATATATACCCAAGTGAATTGATTAGTATTCACCAACATTGAGAATGTGTAGCAGAGACCTTGGATCATATTTCTGTTGAGACAAACTTGAATCTGATCACAAGCATGCCCAGAAGGATTCAGGCAGTGTTAAAAGCCAAAGTTGGAATTGCAAAATACTAACGAAATAATATAAATTTTAATCAGGATTTTTAAGAGCAAAATAATAACAATGTAGTGACATGACAAGAATCTGCACCACTAATTATATGCTAAATATTTGTAAGTCAAATTTATGTACAGTTCTTCGCGAAAGTATTCACCACCTGGGTTTTTACCTATTTTGTTATATTGCAACCTGTGTTTAAGGATTTTTGCAATCCAATGTATAGTGAAGGAAAAGATTATTTGATCCCTTGCTGATTTTGTAAGTTTTCCCACTGACAAATTTTTCATATATAAAGCCAGTGCTATACTGGCACTAGGATGCTGAGTGTAAGCATAGCTTCTGTTCTGAGGTTGGATGTTTTATTTTAGAAATATGTGCAAGTAAAGTTTCAGCAATGCACTGCTATTTGATTAACATGAGCAACAGGGGTGGGATTAATTGTTACGGTTCTTGCTTTGTATTCTCGTCCCTGTCTGTCTGCCTGCGCCGGAATTAATGTCTATGACGGCAACAGCAGGAGGAAGGCCAGGTAGTCAGACATGGTTGGGAATACAATGCAAGACCCAATCCACGTATTTCTACCCCTGTTGCACCTGTCAAGCAATAGCAGTGCATTGCTGGAACTTGTACATATTTCTGAAATAAAACATCCAATCTCTGAACAAAAAGCATTCTTACATTCAGCATCCTAGCACCAGTATAGTACAGGCTTTACTTTATATATGAAAATCCTGCTGGTTGGTTCCCTTTAAGTGAGGCTAGTGTACCTAAAAAAATATTAGAAATTAAAATTTGAAAATCTGTTATCCTATCACAGAAACCTCTTACAGCTCTTCTCATAAGTTCTACTGTACAAACTGTTTGAAACGTCATCCTAAAGCAAATATTTATTATTCCATCACCTCCCTCTTCGATGTCTTATAAATAGTTGGAATATATTATTGTGCTGGTTTCACTTTAATGAATGACTTAAAAAAATCTATACATAATGATCACAAATACAAATTTGAAAAAGTTTCATAGATTACTTTTTAATGTGTTTCAACTATCATTTGACTTGAGAAAAAGCAATTTACCTTTTTGCGATTTTTTGTTGTGCAGGACCAGAAAGTCAGCAGGAAATCCCTCAGATCTATTTAAATTGGACTTACAAGTGATGGCAAATGTAATATTAGGAATCGGCATTTAAAAATGGCACAACTTTGAAACTTAAAATGGAGAAGAATGATAACATGGAAATATTGGATATTAATCTACTGTTCTTTAGCAAAGAAAGGAGATGAATATGTCTATCACTTTTTGTACTTTTGTAGCTACTCTCTCTTTCTACCTAATTAAATATTTGTTTAATTTTATTTACTTTTAGCTATACATTGAATGGTGACACGATACAAGCATGGGAAGTATTGTGTGCTTGGGGTTAGGCTTCATGGACATGGCCAAGCTGTATGCAGCTAGTGGCCATCAAGGTTGTATTACCATGCTTTAAAAATCATTGAATTAAAATAAGTATTTACATTTTTGTAGATAGTAAGGAATTGATCTAGTTGTGAAAAGCTAATGATATGAATATTGAAAGGTAAATAAATCTCTTAGATAGTATATCTAAATCTTGAAATTCTGATTTCTAGTAAATTTTCATGAGCTTAATAAAGCACTTTACAGATATGTATCCCTACTATAGGTACATCTATTTACCCACTGTGAAAGGCTAAATTTGCTTGTGCCGCGGATGTCAAGACTGCTGTTTATTTGCTTCACTTCAACCTGTAGCGTTTTCTCAGCTAAACACTTGTCACTTGTGTGGATGTAGCAATCAGCTTTTAAAGGAAATCTCGGCCCGCTGTGTATTCATTAAAGACATTTTAGAGTCTTAAAAAGAAACTACTTGAATGGCAAATTACAGATAGTAAGTCACCATGAATTCTGCTTCCCGTCAAACCTCATTAGGTAGAATTGTTGTGTTGTTCAACTGTGGTAATGCAAAGTGAAAGTCAAAATAGAAGGAGGTTGAATGTGTTGAAAAACTAAATTCAAATGTCTGTTTTCCTATAATGGTGCAGGGCAAAGGTGCTAATAGTCATTGTCTTCTTAGCTGGCGTCTTGAAACTGTGATTTTCTGAGCACCATGGACAACAATTTCAAGCTTTTGTTTCTTGCCTTGTCTCTATAGCATTTCACAATCCTAGCAAAGTATTTATCTGTGTACTGACATTAATATTCACTATTAAAATACTTCTAGGTTATCAGTAGAGCTTCTAACAGCCTAATATTGGCATATATATGTAATTGTGTGTGAGTGGGTGTGACACTGGGAAATTAGTTTGTGACCCTCATTGAAGTCAGTAATTCATGTAAGTACCGTATTTTTCCCTTTGTAAGATGCATTTTTCCCCCAAAAACTGGGGGTAAAATGAGGGTGCATCTTGAAAAACGAATATGGCTTACCAGGGCGGTGGTAGTCGATCGGGCTCATAGGAGACAGACTCACAGGACGTGCTCAGGGGTGTCACAGTGGACGGCATTGATCTGTGGGCGGGCTGTGAGTGTGTCTTGGTAGAGGGTGCATTGATCTGTGAGTGGGTGGGCTGCGAGGGTGTCTCGGCGGTGGGTGCATTGATCTGTGGGCAAGTGGATTGCGAGGGTGTCTCGGTAGCTGGTGTCTTCTTAGCTGGCGTCTTGAAACTGTGATTTTCTGAGCACCATGGACAACAATTTCAAGCTTTTGTTTCTTGCCTTGTCTCTATAGCATTTCACAATCCTAGCAAAGTATTTATCTGTGTACTGACATTAATATTCACTATTAAAATACTTCTAGGTTATCAGTAGAGCTTCTAACAGCCTAATATTGGCATATATATGTAAGTGTGTGTGAGTGGGTGTGACACTGGGAAATTAGTTTGTGACCCTCACTGAAGTCAGTAATTCATGTAAGTACCGTATTTTTCCCTTTGTAAGATGCATTTTTCCCCAAAAAACTGAGGGTAAAATGAGGGTGCATATTGAAAAACAAATATGGCTTACCTGGGCGGTGGTAGTCGATTGGGCTTATAGGAGACAGACTCACAGGACGTGCTCAGGGGTGTCACAGTGGACGGCATTGATCTGTGGGTGGGCTGTGAGTGTGTCTTGGTAGAGGGTGCATTGATCTGTGAGTGGGTGGGCTGCAAGGGTGTCTCGGAGGTGGGTGCATTGATCTGTGGGCAAGTGGATTGCGAGGGTGTCTCGGTAGCTGGTGCATTGAGCTGACTGCTGGCTCAATTAAATCGCGGTTGATGCAATGAACTTAAAAAAAAATGGCCACAGAGGCGGCACCTGCGCAGATTGATGAGATGGACTTCAAGAAAATGGCCACAGAGTCATATTTGCACACGCGCCGCCACCGCAGCCATTTTCTTGAAGTCCATTTCGTCAACCGTAGGCGATTCAATGGAGCCAGCAGTCAGCTCATTACACCTGCCGCTGAGACACCCTGTGCTGAGACACCTTTGCCAACCACCCACAGATTAATAGCACCCACTGCGACACCCCCGAGAGTGTCCTATTACCTGCCTCCTATGACCCCACTCCACCACTGTCACCCTGGTAAGCCATATCCAGGGGATTCAATTGCGCCTGCTGCTACAGCCCACAGTATCGCCGACCCTTCTGAGCCACAACACCCCCTCCTCTGAGACCACAGCATCACTCTGTCTCCTGTGACCTTCCTGAACCACTCCTCCACCGCCGCTCCCCCTGGTTAGCATTAGGATTAAGACGCACTAGGATTATAAGACGGACCCTCATTTTAACATTAATATAATTTTTTCCTATTTTCCTCCTCTAAATTTGGGGTGCGTCTTATAATCTGGTGCGTCTTATAAAACAAAATATACAGTACTTATAATATATTTAAAATGAACCAGAAAACATAATTAATACCTTTTATCTAATTACATGGCTGCATTTACAGTATATAATTATACTCCTCTTATCAAACTTCATTCAAATGACCAGACTAGTTTGAAAAACGTCCACTCTAAACTGACAGTCCTGCTCCATCCACCGATAGCATACCCACTGAGGTGTGATTGAGATTCCTGAACCTGCCTTATATTCTCATCACTGAATATTGAATCTCACGGCTGCCGGTGAATACCATGACTTTGGGCATGTACAGTGGACTGTAAGCCTCTGACACGTAGGCAGAGACCCACTGAATATGCCTGTCATAGTATTTACAGATATGGGATTCAAATTTTAGGGAGAAGAATATAACGATGGCTCAGGGACAAAGTTGCCAGCTGACTTCTAATTTCCTTCTATCACAGCAAATGACCAAGCATGAGTGGTATACATATATTTATAATATATATATATATATATATATATATATATATATACACACTTTATATATATATATACATATATATACATACACACACACATATATATATATATATATATATATATATATATATATATTCACACGCACTTTAAAGGCTATGTTCATTTGATTATTAAGCCCATTACTTTAGTGCATCTAATCTAATTAAAAATAAAGAAAAATTAAGCAATAGATAGCCAAAGTCTTTAATATTATTCAGTGGCTGTTAGCTGTTAGGCATAGCATATCAGGAATGTAATAAAATTTTTACATTTATTATCACAGCACATGATAAATAAATGTACTGATGTGTAGCTTTAATGACTCCATAGGAAACCTGGCAGTGACACTTTCCAGTTACATCTTAATATGTAAATGTGGATGTAAAAGTCAAAGGATGGAAGCAGGTTAAAGTCACTTTACGAAGTTTGAAATCACAAGACAAGAATCATCACCCACTACAGACTTATGTATACAAAAAATAAAAATAACACAGCAAACAATTCTCATAACTTCATTGCACTATGCTGTATGCAGTGACTAGAAGGCGCATCTCCATCTGGTGGTCACAAATGATATTACAGAATCTTTCATCCTATTTATGCTGAATGGTATTAGAGCAGTTGAATAAAAATATATTTCATGATTCAAATTAACATTCTATTTATTGGCGTCTATTGACTTTTAAGGTATAAGTGACTATGATGTCCCATGTAGGTCCAGTTCTATTATCGCTATACCTACAGTTGTGTTCAAAATTTCACATACCCCAGCAGATCTTTTGCTTTCTTGGCCTTTTTCAGAGAATGTGAATGATAACACAAAATCTTTTTTTCCACTCATGGTTAGTTGTTGGGTGAAGCCATTTATTGTCAAACTACTGTGTTTTCTCTTTTTAAATCATAATGACAACCAAAAACATCCAAATTACCCTGAAGTTCACATACCCTGGTGATTTTGGCCTGATAACTTGCACAGAGGTTGACAAAAATGGGCTTGAATGGCTAATAAAGGAAACATCCTCACCTGTGACCTGTTTGCTTGTAATCAGTGTGTGCATAAAAGCTGAATGAGTTTCTGGGATCCAGACAGACTCTTGCATCTTTCATACAGCCACTGACATTTCTCGATTGTGAGTCTTGGGGAAAGCAAAAGAATTGTCAATGGATTTATGGGAAATGATAGTTGAACTATATAAAACAGGAAAGGGATACAAATTTGTAGTGGGTGATGATTTTTGACGGGGTATGTAAACATTTGAGCACAACTGTATTTCTGTATTTCCAAGGGCTGTATCCATTTTCTAGTTCCCCATAAACATACTGTTAACAGGTAAAAAAGGCAGCAAATATTTAATAATATTACAGTCCTGATTACCTGCCATTTCTAATAATTCATTGCCCTCTCAAATCATTATATTAGGCTCTAGGCATAACATTTAAAATACATTAAAAGTGTGATAGATGGTTAAGCTGCATTGTACATAGATCTCTCAAAATATGTAAACTCTGAGCTCTTTTTCATTTTGGTGCATATCATTTGCTTCATCGGGGGATGAATATTGATGACCTATGAATATTTCTGGCAAACATGCTTTATACAGCTGGGTTTTCAGAACGTCTGCCAAGAGATTTTCCTTAGTGTCTGCTTGACAATGCTGCCTTTGATCACCTCAAATACTAAACCAAGACGTTAAAGAGGAATCACATGGTCCAGTGGACTGAAAAAGTAACCCAGAGCAGCATGGGAAAAAAAATATAAAAGCCTAGGATATTATTATATACCATGGTGCAATAGTTCAAATACCTCATCACATACAGGTTTACATTAATAACCTGTTTTGTACAAGCGTGTCCAGAAATCCAATGTATGGTTGCCACAGAAGCTGGCAATCGCTTTGACTTCATTTTAAATTATAGCAAAGCTGTTTTCCATTGCTGACAGAATCCGTTTCACTTAAATGAATCAGAAAAAAATAAGGAGCAGCTGCAATGTATAATAAGACAGGGCCGCTGAGAGAAGGCTGAGCGAGGTTTTGTTGGTTGCTTCGCACTGGTTCTAGAGGCAGAGAAATACTGTAATAACTAATATAAGTACTCGATCGCTATAAGAATGACCTGACCTTCCAGTATATTGTTTTCTACAATATTTAGCTGAAAACTGTTGGCAACTAAATTGGCCTCTAGGCGCATTACATTGTAGTAAGCACTTTCTGTTATGGAGCATTGTGTGTTGCAGTACGAATGAAGAAAGTGTACTGGAGGCAGAAAATATGGAAAAACTGATTTACAAATGTAGCCAAGCTGAATTCATCTTTTAACCCTACAGCTACATTAATAATGAATCATGAGAATTCGTTGAGTTAACATATTGCTCCATGTTCACCAATAGTTGATGCACTGGAGGACAGACATTGACGAGAGCCCCTGTGGAAGAATAATACAGGGGTCCTTTATAGTCCAATAGCTCCTCATAATGCAAAATTCCTCCTGCTTTGATATGGGTGCCCTAAACATTTGGGTTCCTGTGTGGCAGTGCAGATTCACCAATGATACAGAATGGAAAGATCTGTAATTCTTCTAATAAGAACACTTCAACTGTGACAGACAGAATCCTCCCAAAAATCCAGAAATTCACATTGTATGATTTTCAGATAATTAATTTGCATTTTATTGCCTGTAATAAGTATTTGATACTATAGATAAACAGAATTTAATATTTGGTACAGAAACCTTTGTTTGCAATTATAGAGATCAGACTTTTCCTGTAGTTCTTCACCAAGTTTGCACACACTGCAGCTGGGATTTTGGCCCACTCCTCCATAGAGATCTTTTCCAGATCTTTCAGGTCTGGGGCTGTTGCTGGGCAACATGGAGTTTCAGCTCCATTTAAAGATTTAGGTCTGGAGACTGGGTAGGCCACTTTCAGATCCTGAAATGATTCATAAAGGGACAACCTTTAGTTCCCCTGGTTGTGTGTTTCAGGTCATTCTCATGCTGGAAGATCCTGCCATGACCATCTTTAATACTCTTACTAAGTTAAGGAGATTGTTGGCAAAAATCTCACAGCGCATGACCCCATCCATCCGCCCTTCAATACGATGCAGTGGTCCTGTCCTCTCTGCAGAAAATCACCCCTAAAGTATGATGTTTCCACCCCCATGTTTCAAGGTTGGAATGGTGTTCTTGGGTTGTACTCTTTCTTCTTCTTCATCCAAACACAGCAAGTAAACTTGACACCAAAAAGTTTTATTTTGGGCTCAACTGACCACATGACCTTGTCCCATGCCTTCTCTGGATCATCCAGATAATCATTTGCGTACTTCAAACGGGCCGGGACCTGTGCTGGTGTGAGCAATGGGACATTGCGTACCCTGCAGGTTTTTAATCCATGATGGTCCAGTGTGTTAATAATGGCAATCTTTTTGAGACTGAGGTCCCAGCTCTCCTCAGCTCACTGACCAGGTCCTGCCATATGGCTCTAGGCTGATTTCTTACCGTTATCATAATGATCCTTACCGCATGAGGAGAGATCTGACATGGAGCCCCAGACCTAGCAAGATTGACAGTCATTTTGTGTTTCATCCATTTTTTAATAATTACTCCAACAGTTGTTGCCTTCTCACCAAGCTGCTTTCCTATTGTCCTTTAGCCCATCACAGCCTTGTGCAGGTGTTAAATTTTGTCCCTGGCGTCCTTAGACAGCTTTTTGGTCTTGGCTATGGTGGAGAGGTTGGAGTGTGATTGAGTGTGTGAACAGTTGTCTTTTATATAGGTAAGGAGTTCAAACAGGTGCAATTAATACAGCTAATGAGTGCAGAGTAGGAGCTTCTTAAAGACAAAATAACAAGTCTGTGAGAGCCAGAATTGTTGCTGGTTAGTAGGTGATCAAATACTTATTTCATGCAATAAGATGTAAATGAATTACTTACAAATCACACATCTGATTATCTGGATTTTTTTGAGGGGATTCTCTCAGTCACAGTAGAAGTGTACCTACGATAGAAATTACAGATCTCTCCAATCTTTGTAGGTGGGAAAACTTGCAAAACCGTCAGTGTATGAAATACATGTTTTCCTCATTGTATGTCTGCCCCGGTGCTGATGTTGATACTCCAGAATACCAATGCAAATCTGTATAGGTCAGACACTCACCATGATTCAATGATCATAGATGTCATGTTTCTTGCAGAGGATCCTTTGAGCCACCTTCAGGCTGCATGGCCTGATTGAAAATGTTGCTTCTTCACTAGAGATGAGCGAACCGGTCCCGGTTCGGCTCGAGGCCGGTTCGCCGAACGGGGGTCCCGTTCGAGTTCGGTTCGTCGAACGTTCGACGAACCGAACTCGAACGTATAGGCTATAATGGGAGGCAATCACAAAATGCATTATAAATGTACACAAACAGTTAATAAACATTGCCATAACACTTACCGGTCCTCGCGATCCCTTCTGCACTCTGTCTCCTGCCGCTATTCCATCCGATGATCGCTGAATCCTCCCGGTGACCTGCACTGCCAGCAGAGAAGCAGGACCTATCGTGACGTCAAAATAGCCATGTGACCAGTCACGTGGCTATTATCTCATTGGCTACAGACTGGTCACATGACTATGACACGTCATGTAGGACCTGCGAGTGCATCTCTCCGGTACACGGTGCACATATGTGTATCGCCGTGTACCGGCGACATGCTCTAGCACACGGTCGACTCCCCGTTCCGTTAGGGACCGGCTGACACAGCCGGTCATTAACGGAGATCACCGTTGCCATAGCAACGCAGTTAGCGGTGACGTCACCGCTAACCGCGGCTCCGGGAGCACCGTTGCTATGGTAACGCGTCTGTCAGCGTTACCGCTAGCAGCCAGCACTGATCACTCACAGAGTGAAGGCTGCACGCTGCTTCCCGATTGTAGTGAGCATTGTAGTTAGGATGGAGGTTCCCCAGCCCCAAGTGATGCCCCTCACTACAATCGTCACTACTACTACACTAGAAAGAAAGAAGACAGAAGAGCAGGATCGTGGAGGGCTGACAGGGGTAATAAAGATGGAGTCTCTAATGTGTCTGTGTATTTATTTCTATTAAAGTATTTTTTCTCTGTGTGGTGTCTTTTTTTAACCCTTTATTGGAGATTCTTAATGGCCGGGTCAAACGTGCCTGACATTAAGAATCTCTGGCTTAATACTGGCTGGTAAAACAAAGCCAGTATTAACTCATGATTACCCAACAAGCCACCCGGCTCCAGGGCTGTTGGAAGAGTTGGATACAGCGCCAGATGATGGCGCTTCTATGAGAGCGCCATTTTCTGGGACGGCTGCGGACTGAAATCCGCAGCAGAGGCGCCCACAAACCTCGGGCTAACCTGTGCTGCGGATTCCAATCCCCAGCTGCCTAGTTGTACCCGGCTGGACACAAAAATAGGGCGAAGCCCACGTCATTTGTTTTTTAATTATTTCATGAAATAAGTGAAATAATTAAAAAAACGGGCTTCCCTATATTTTTGGTTCCCAGCCGGGTACAAATAGGCAACTGGGGGTTGGAGGCAGCCCGTGGCTGCCAGCTGTACCTGGCTAGCATACAAAAATATGGCGAAGCCCACGTCATTTTTTTGGTGGGCAAAAAACTTCTGCATACAGTCCTGGATGGAGTATGCTGAGCCTTGTAGTTCTGCAGCTGCTGTCTGCTCTTCTCCATACAGACAGACAGCAGCTGCAGAACTACAAGGCTCAGCATACTCCATCCAGGACTGTATGCAGAAGTTTTTTGCCCCCTGAAAAAATTATGTGGCTTCGCCATATTTTTGTATGCTAGCCAGGTACAGCAGGCAGGTACGGCTGCCCCCAACCCCCAGTTGCCTATTTGTACCCGGCTGGGAACCAAAAATAAAGGGAAGCCCTTTTTTTATTATTTCATGAATTTCATGAAATAATTAGAAAACAAATGACGTAGGCTTTGCCCCATGTTTGTGTCCAGCCAGGTACAACTAGGCAGCTGGGATTGGAATCCGCACCACCGGTTGGCCTGAGCTTTCTGGGCCCCACTGCTGCGAATTGCAGTCTGCAGCCACCTCAGAAAATGGCATTTTCATAGAAGCGCCATCTTCTGGCGCTGTATCCAACTCTTCCAGCACCTGCCTGCTATACCTGGCTAGCATACAAAAATATGGCGAAGCTCACGTCCTTTTTTTGTAGCTTTTTGGCAAAAAAAAAAAAAAATGCTTCCCTGGATTTTCCATTGCCAGTGAAGGTAACACCAAGCAGTGGGGGTTAGCAGCCAGTAGCTGCTTGGATTACCCTTAGCTAGCAATACAAAAAATGCAGTGGGAGCTAACATATATTTTTTTTAATTATTTATTTAAATAACTAAAAATAAAATGGGCTTCCCTGTATTTTGATTGCTGGACATCACAGTGCTGTAAAAATAAATCTTTAAAAAAATGACGTAGCGCTCCGCGGTATTTTTGATTCTCAGCGCAGATAAAGCAGACAGCTATGGGTTGCCACCCCCATCTGCCTGCCGTTACCTTGGTTGGCAATCAAAATACAGGGAAGCCCATTAATTTTTTCTATTTAAAAAATAGTTAAAAAAAAAAAATTACGTTGGGTCCCCCCATTTTTGATAGCCAGCTAGGGTAAAGCAGACGGCTGTAGCCTGAAAACCACAGCTGGCAGCTTTACCGTGGTTGGGGATCCAATGTGGAGGTCCCCTCAGGCTCTTTTTTATAATTATTTTATAAATATTAATAATTACACAATAAAAGTAGGGGACCCCCCAAATTGGATCACCAGCCAAGGTAAAGCGGACAGCTGTGGTCTGGTATTCTCAGGGTGGGAAGGTCCATAGTTATTGGGCCTTCACAGCCTAAAAATAGCAGGCCGCAGGCACCCCAGACGTGGCGCATCCACTAGATGCGCCAATCCTGGCGCTTCACCCCAGCTCATCCCGTGCCCTGGTGCAGTGGCAAACGGGGTAATAAATCGCGTTGATACTAGCTGTAAAGTCACCTGAGATCAAGCCCAGCAGTTTGTGATGTCATGGCGTCTATTAGATACCCAACATCATAAACTGTCAGTACTAACAAAAACAAAAAATCGACAAAAGAAATTTATTTGAAAAAACAGTCCCCAAAACATTTCCTCTTTCACCAATTTATTGTAAGAAAAAAAATAAAGGGGTCCCACGACGACTCTGGACCGTCTAGAATATGGGGGGGAGACACTCAGGGAACGTATCCCCCATTTTTTAGGAGTGCGGACCCTTCATGTGAGGAGTGTGGGTGCAATGAATCTGCACTCACTCTCCCCGGGTCCACAGCAGCAGAGTCCATGTCGTAATGGTTGCTACCAAAGCTGCAATGCCCTGCTCATGAGGTAAGGGCATGCCTAATCAGGAGAACTACTGTAGAGGAAGCTCTGCTCACTGGTATATAGGTGCTCAGAGGTAATAATAGATAAAATTAGTGAGTAACCTCGGCACTCTATATCTCCCAGACTAAGTCAGTAAGTCACAACGGATAGTAATGCAAAATCACTCTTTATTGGTCCGTATTAAGAAAATTTTTTTTTCATAAGCATATATGTTTTTGTCCAAAACAAGTTACAAATGACGTTTCGGCCTGAGCCTTCGTCAGATTGGACTTATCTGCATGTAATCATGAAAAATGACAATAATCAGTATCACATAAGAGTGAGAGAACAATAACATAAACTCGAACAATGTAGAGGTACAATTGGGATGCAGCAAAAAAATTGCAACACAGCAAGAAATGAAACACATGATACAAATGTCATAATACAGTACAAGGACAATATAGTAATGACAAATATGGGGTCAGAGTAGACTTAGACAGCTCTGGTACGAAAGAGATGTCAATCATAAAGTAACATGTGCAGTAGGTGTAGAGCTACACTATGCATGGCAGAGCTAATGGGTAGACCGACCATAGAAAAAGTAGAGAAAAAGTGGAGAAAAAGTGGAGAATAAGTGGAACATAAGAGGAGAAAAAGTGGAGAAAAAGTGGAGAAAAAAGTGGAGAAAAAGTGGAGAAAAAGTGGAGAAAAAGTGGAGAAAAAGTGGAGATTAAGAGGAGAAAAAGTGGAGAAAAAAGTGGAGAAAAAGTGGAGAAAAAGTGGAGCATAAGTGGAGAAAAAGTGGAGAAAAAGTGGAGCATAAGAGGAGAAAAAGTGGAGAAAAAAGTGGAGAAAAAGTGGAGAAAAAGTGGAGCATAAGAGGAGAAAAAGTGGAGAAAAAAGTGGAGAAAAAGTGAAGAAAAAGTGGAGCATAAGAGGAGAAAAAGTGGAGAAAAAGTGGAGAAAAAGTGGAGCATAAGAGGAGAAAAAGTGGAGAAAAAGTGGAGAAAAAGTGGAGAAAAAGTGGAGCATAAGAGGAGAAAAAGTGGAGAAAAAGTGGAGAAAAAAGTGGAGAAAAAGTGGAGAAAAAGTGGAGAAAAAGTGGAGATTAAGAGGAGAAAAAGTGGAGAAAAAGTGGAGAAAAAGTGGAGAAAAAGTGGAGCATAAGAGGAGAAAAAGTGGAGAAAAAGTGGAGAAAAAAGTGGAGAAAAAGTGGAGAAAAAGTGGAGAAAAAGTGGAGAAAAAGTGGAGATTAAGAAGAGAAAAAGTGGAGAAAAAGTGGAGAAAAAGTGGAGCATAAGAGGAGAATAAGTGGAGAAAAAAGTGGAGAAAACGTGGAGAAAACGTGGAGAAAAAGTGGAGAAAAAGTGGAGAAAAAGTGGAGCATAAGAGGAGAAAAAGTGGAGAAAAAGTGGAGAAAAAAGTGGAGAAAAAGTGGAGAAAAAGTGGAGAAAAAGTGGAGAAAAAGTGGAGATTAAGAGGAGAAAAAGTGGAGAAAAAGTGGAGAAAAAGTGGAGCATAAGAGGAGAAAAAGTGGAGAAAAAAGTGGAGAAAATGTGGAGAAAACGTGGAGAAAAAGTGGAGAAAAAGTGGAGAAAAAGTGGAGAAAAAGTGGAGCATAAGAGGAGAAAAAGTGGAGAAAAAAGTGGAGAAAACGTGGAGAAAAAGTGGAGAAAAAGTGGAGAAAAAGTGGAGCATAAGAGGAGAAAAAGTGGAGATTAAGAGGAGAAAAAGTGGAGAAAAAGTGGAGAAAAAGTGGAGAAAAAGTGGAGAAAAAGTGGAGCATAAGAGGAGAAAAGGTGGAGAAAAAAGTGGAGAAAAAGTGGAGAAAAAGTGGAGAAAAAGTGGAGATTAAGAGGAGAAAAAGTGGAGCATAAGAGGAGAAAAAGTGGAGAAAAAAGTGGAGAAAAAGTGGAGAAAGTGGAGAAAAAAATGGAGAAAAAGTGGAGAAAAAGTGGAGAAAAAGTGGAGAATAAGAGGAGAAAAAGTGGAGAAAAAGTGGAGAAAAAGTGGAGAATAAGAGGAGAAAAAGTGGAGAATAAGTGGAGAAAAAAATGGAGAAAAAGTGGAGAAAAAGTGGAGAAAAAGTGGAGAATAAGAGGAGAAAAAGTGGAGAAAAAGTGGAGAAAAAAGTGGAGAAAAAGTGGAGAAAAAGTGGAGAAAAAGTGGAGAAAAAGTGGAGAAAAAGTGGAGATTAAGAGGAGAAAAAGTGGAGAAAAAGTGGAGAAAAAGTGGAGCATAAGAGGAGAAAAAGTGGAGAAAAAAGTGGAGAAAACGTGGAGAAAACGTGGAGAAAAAGTGGAGAAAAAGTGGAGAAAAAGTGGAGAAAAAGTGGAGCATAAGAGGAGAAAAAGTGGAGAAAAAAGTGGAGAAAAAGTGGAGAAAAAGTGGAGAAAAAGTGGAGCATAAGAGGAGAAAAAGTGGAGATTAAGAGGAGAAAAAGTGGAGAAAAAGTGGAGAAAAAGTGGAGAAAAAGTGGAGCATAAGAGGAGAAAAAGTGGAGAAAAAAGTGGAGAAAAAGTGGAGAAAAAGTGGAGAAAAAGTGGAGATTAAGAGGAGAAAAAGTGGAGCATAAGAGGAGAAAAAGTGGAGAAAAAAGTGGAGAAAAAGTGGAGAAAGTGGAGAAAAAAATGGAGAAAAAGTGGAGAAAAAGTGGAGAAAAAGTGGAGAATAAGAGGAGAAAAAGTGGAGAAAAAGTGGAGAAAAAGTGGAGAATAAGAGGAGAAAAAGTGGAGAATAAGTGGAGAAAAAAATGGAGAAAAAGTGGAGAAAAAGTGGAGAGAAAGTGGAGAAAAAAATGGAGAAAAAGTGGAACACCCTTTGGTACCTTTCATGTGGCACTAAGGGGTGCTTAGCTTTGTATTTAGCCTAAAAAATGAAAAAAAAATGACATAGGGTTCCCCCTAGTTTTGTAGCCAGCTAGGGTAAAGCAGACGGCTGCAGCCTGCAGACCACAGCTGGCAACCTCACCTTGGCTGGTAATCCAAAACTGAGGGCACCCCACGCTGTTATTTTAAATTAAATAAATAATTAAAAAAAAAAACACGTAGGGGTCCCCCAAAATTGGATCACCAGCCAAGGTAAAGCAGACAGCTGGGGCCTGATATTCTCAGACTAGGGAGGTCCATGGTTATTGGAATCTCACCAGCCTAAAAATAGCAGGCCGCAGCCGCCCCAGAAGTGGCGCATCCATTAGATGCGCCAATCCTGGTGCTTCGCCCCAGCTCATCCCGCGCCCTGGTGCGGTGGCAAACGGGGTAATATTTGGGGTTAATACCAGATGTGTAATGTCACCTGGCATCAAGCCCTGGGGTTGGTGAGGTCAGGCGTCTATCAGATACCCGACATCACCAACCCAGTCAGTAATAAAAAAAAAATAGACGACAAACACATTTTTATTTGAAAAAACACTCCCCAAAACATTCCCTCTTTAACCAATTTATTAGATTGAAAAACAAATCCAGGTCTGGTGTAATCCAAGGGGTTGCCATGACGATGCACACTGTCCCAGTCAATGAAGAGCAGGATGTTCCCCATTGGCTGGGAGAGCAGTGCAGTGACCTGAGCTAACATCAATGGGTCAGCCCAGGTCACTGCAGGGGGGTGACAAGTGCTGCTGTCAGTGAGGTACATTACCTGCGCTGATCTCCAGCACACTGACAGCCCCTGTCACTGAGGTCAATGACCGGCGCCTTCACATCAAATATCGCGAGAGGTCCGTGACGTCACCGCCAGTGTCAGTCTCGGGTCGGAAGCGATAGGTGATGTGACAAGCGGCGGCCATGGAGGACAGTGACAGCGCTGAGGTCGGGATGGCGGGACTTCATCACCGCAGGTAAGCCGAGCGAGCGAGCGAGCGGGCGGGCGGGCGGGGAGGGGGGGTTGTGGGGGGGGGGTGGATGTGTGTGTGTGTGTGTGTTTGTGTATGTGTATGTATGTGTACATGCCGCGGGCAGGAGGGGGTGGAGCGAGCTGAGCGGGAAAGTGTGGGCTTCCTGCACGTAACTAAGATAAACATCGGGTTACTAACCAAAGCGCTTTGCTTGGATACCCGATGTTTATCTTGGTTACCAGCTTGTGGCAGGCTGCCAGCGATGGCTCCTGCTCACTGTAGCTGTAAAAAGCCCTGCTTTTTGCTGCTAGAACCGTTCTCGAACGTATCTAGAACTATCGAGCTTTTAGCAAAAAGCTCGAGTTCTAGTTCGATCTCGAACAGCCCAAAAATCACTCGAGCCGCGAACTGGAGAACCACGAACCACGAACCGCGCTCAACTCTATTCTTCACCCCTTTAGCTGATACATATTATACTTGAAAAAAATATTATAGCATTTCTCTTTTTCAAAATGTTGGTTTAACAAAATAGAGATTTTGTAATTACCTAAATATTCTTTCAGAAAAATTGATGTAATTTGCTAATTAATGTGATAAACAGACAATCATGCCACCAAAGAACACTCAAAAGTGCCAGTCATGATGTGTTTTTCTTAAGTGTAACTTTTTGTCCTCTGCCTGTAGTCCATTGTAAAGCTTTAGGTACAGAAAAGCTGTAACAAATTGCAGGAGGTCTTGGATGGTCTTTTTTTCTCTGCACCTGATCTCCTGTCTGACAAGCTGTGTATAAAGGATAACAGGATGGAGCTAAAGCTTTCACAGGCACTTGAGATACTTACCAACAGATGATGCTGATACAAAAAACATACATTTACCTCAAGAAGATACTGTTTCGATGAGTTCTAAGAACTCATTTTTGAATCCATACTGGATTTTCATTCAGTGTAAACAAAGATACTGCCTTAGTCCAACGGCTCCAGCTCTTCTGTCTTTCAAACGGTGTATAACAGAAAGATGGGATTTCAATTTAGAGCAGTCAAGCTCTTGGACAATAGCAGGAGTAAAGAATAATTGAAAACTGAAGAAAGGACATTCCTGCACTTAGAGTGCTGTCAGAATATTAATGAAGAGAAACTGACCACTCAAAAGGTGAGGATTGTATAATAGAGCATGAGGATTGGGGCCGTTTCTATGCATATGTCACACTTTGTATGAGGAAGTACCACATGTATGGGAAACCTTGTGTCTAGGGAAGGGGGAGATGGTTATCCCTGAATAAACCTTCAGCTGGCCCCATGCTCCCCTAAGCACCCTAGATAGGTTGTGCACTTATGCGCTGAACAGTAAACCTTGCCTTGGTTGACCCTGAACTGTGCTCTACATAAGGAATAGATGGGATAAGCACTTAGTCAAACTTATTAAGTTCTACAGAACAGACAAGGAACACACACAGGGGAAAGTATACAAACAATGTATCTCCAGGAAGAATCTAGGATAGGTACAACAGCAAACAACAATGTTTCTTCAGATGAATACAGCAAGCCGGCAGCCTGCATCCAAAGCCTGCATAAGAACATAACTTTATCACTAGCGATAATGATTAACAGCTAAAAGATGAGGATATCTGCAGGGGCCTATAAGGATAGGAATTAACCCCTAGCAGAGAAGATATATAGATACCATTTACACCACAGCAGAAAGAATAGAGAGTCAGGGAGCAGTTTGTGTAGCCAAATGCTACGACCTTCTATAGCCGGACACAACAGGACTGTCTGTCAACCGTGACAGACATCCATGACATCATATTACATAGACATATGCACCAAAAGCACTTATAAATTTACGGAAGATGTCAGCAGTGAGGGCATACTTTTTTACCAGTTTTGTGTGAAATGATAGTTACACTTTAAGTACTGTGGTAGCTATGCTTTTTTTCATAAATCAATAGTACAAGAAAATAATAAACATTTTAGTTCACATCACTTTTTGTCTCCTTGTTCTGATAATTTTTCAAAAACTGCTCAAATCTATCTACATATCTGTCTGCAATGAAATGAAAAATGACACCTTTTTACTTTGAAACATTATGGAGAGGTAAGGGGGAGAGGTGGCGGGAGAGAAGTAAGAAACGTACAAGGGAATACCATTAGGCTTCTAATGCAAATTAAAAATACAGAATATAAGTTATAGAATAGCTAGAAATAGGGTTGTTCCCGGGGTTCATATACATGAAAGCTTATTATTAGTGATAAGTGACCACTACCATGCTCGGGTGTTCAGTACTCGTAATGAGCAGTAGGATGGGTGTGACTCAAGTAACCAGTATAATGGAGATCAATGGGGAACAAGAGCATTTTTCCCAGAAAAATTCCAGGAAAAATGCTTGAGTTCCCCATTTACTTCCATTATACTTGGGCACTCCATTTGCACCTATCTGAGCATTTAACTGGTCGTTAAGAGTACCGAGCACCCGAGCATGGTATTGCTTGCTCATCACTACTTATTATAATTAGTTACCTAAAAGTGCAATTACCCCTTATGGCTGTTTGTAGAAATAAAACCAACAATGTAATAGTACAATGACTTGTGCCAAATTACAAACTTGAGTAGGTTTTATAAAATCAGCCTTAATACATCTGGATGTTGCCGTGCTGGTGTTCTACTGTATGAGGCTTGGTTGATTAATAATGTACAATTAAGCAAACGCCATCAGAGTTCACTGTGATTACCTTTAGGAGCTCATCAAACGTACTATACATCTCTCCAGGACTAGGACTCTAGACTTGCTGAATCAGAAGAGCCCGGTGGAGAAAAGCTGTGCTTTACTGTTTCTTGTTAGCTTAATCACAAGATTGTCTCATATTAAGTTCAGCCCTTCTATCAACACTTTGTAATTACTCCTGAATGCTACACTGTTGTCTTGATGCAATCTTTCAGTGCCGCCAGGAAGGCATTGAGAACAAGCGTGACGAAGGCTAAGCTTCTGATTTCATTGTGATATAGCTGAATACAATTAGGAAAGGAATGACTCACTATTACAGGACAGGTGAAAATGTCTTCATATAGTAAAAAAAGGAATGCAAAGCATAACAATTTCACATTGTCATATACAGAATTAATATTTACTCTTCTCAATCTCAAAAGATGGTCAGAGATAACCTCTTTGAGGCACAACCAATTTTATTTTTAACCCTTTAAGAGGTAATTGTTATGCTTCCAGGGCGGTTGCACCACCCGTCACTCACCGCTCCGATCCCCGTGCGCCCTGCTCCTGGTTGCTGTGCCCGTTCTCCTCCATCTCCACCGCTTGCATCCCCTGCCCGCAGCTCCTGGCGTCACGCCTCGCTCTCCGCTCGAGACCCTGAGCACCTGCACTCTGGTTCCTCTCCTGTGTCTTCTGCTCTGGCGTCCGGGTCTCTAGGGTGCGCGCGCGCTCTAGCGTTTTCTTAAAGGGTTAGCATCACTTAACTCGGATATTGCTCTTCTGACCTCTGACAGGTACTGGGTACTTATGGCTTCTTTTTGCATTGGGTGGTGCTTGTTCAATGTGTCCCTGTAGCCTTGTCTCTCGTGTTAGTTGTTCAGGTCCCTCTGTGCCTCATACTATGCTTAACTCTGTCTCTTCCGGCAGATCCTGAGTGCCAGTCTGAGAACATCCGTCCTTCTGTCTTGCCAAGTCCCCTTCGCTTGCTTCCTACCTACCGTTACAGTCAGCTGTGGTCTCCACCTGATCCCACCAGCTTGCCCCTGTCTTCAGCTCTGTTCTCCATCTGATCCCGCCAGCCTGCACCTATCTTGGGCCAGTTACTTCCTCGTCTGAAGACCCAAACAGGATGCTATCCAGTATACTCCACTGGTCCCGGCTGCCGTGCATTTAGGCCCTCTGGGGTTGTGCCCAACAGTCTCTTTATAGGGGTTAGCTCGTGGTTGCTCCCTCGGCAGAGTCCAGTGCACGGTCCTGTGAGTCCCCTCCTGGATTGTTGTTACAACAAGTCAGCAAGGCATGTTCAGTTTCTTTTATTAAAAAAAAGAACATGATCACAATAATAGTACCTCAAATCTGGTAATTTATCGTCACTAAATCTGAACTGCACACACTTAAATTCTAACTCCGTTCTAATTTTGCAGTGCTGTTGAGATCCACATCCTCTGATTGCTTCCCTGTAAATCACATCCCTATGGACAAAAATGTTACCACAATATATTCCCCATTGAATATAACTAGGATCAAGAATGTCTAGTAGCAATTGAAAGAACATTTTTAAGAAAAGTGCATTAATAAAATTTTTGTTTATTCTCAGAAGATTGGATATATAACCTTTTATCTATCCAGAAGGATTTCATAAAACTATTGACTCCTTTGGAATTCCAAGCTCCTTTAGACCAGAAAAATCAATTACTGTGCTGCCAAAATAATTGGTAGTTAATATTGATGACACCCTTCCAGAAAAAAACACCTCTGCATATTCCATGGAACAACTGATTTCCGATTTGTATCAGTTGAAGATCACGAGAGTGATATACTTGCAGACAAGATTGTTTTTATCAGCTAAATGTTCATCTAAATTTCAAAAGAAGGAGAACAGGAAATCTGAAATATGTATCTCCCTATCTTCATGGGAATGCAAACAAATGCTATGTGAATATACATCTTCAATGTCAAATATGGTGGATTTTTGGTCTGTCCCTCCACACAAGTTGTAACTGAATCATGACAGTATAAACGGGTACAATTTATAGTTCTATCCCAATAAGCCTGCCATACAAATTATATGGCTGTTGGCTGAGGAATCATTCAGCAGGCTTTTTTTGTCCATCATTTTTTTGCTAAAAATCTCATTTTTGTATTGTATTACAGTTGGAATTTTTTGTGAATTTACACTTTTAATCTTTCGCATGCCATTTTTGAAGCAGTGCTGGGTCCCTCCCTCTTTTTGACACACACACATATGTATGTATATATATATATATATATATATATATATATACATATATGTAAAAACATATATTATACATATATACATATATGTATATATATACACTATATATATATATATATATATATATATATATATATATATATATATATATATATATATATATATATACCTGTATATATATATATATATATATATATATATATATATATATATCAGCCACCACCCAGAGAGGCAGTGGAGGCATAGAAAAGAGGGAGAAGAGCTCAAACTATGAGCCCGGTGTATTTTTTTAGCACTTCTAGGCACAACATCTTTTTGCACAGTTGCAGCAGCTAGACGTACGCTCCCTGACTGTGATACATTGCCCTGGAGCTGTGATATACTATCACTACAGAGAGCAGTATAATAAGCTGACAGATACACTTTAACTTCATTAGGTAGGGGACTCATGGTCAGTGTAATTTAAATTTTTGGAACTGTACAGTAACTGAACATGGAACATCTTCAAGTCTTGTAATTTTGTATTTGACATAAGTGGTTAAACCCAAGTCTAACATTCAGTGTGTAGTAAATAAAAGTTAATTAAGTAACTATAAAGTAATTTCCTTTCTGCCCATGAACTTCCATGCCCTGTCGATACCACTTTTCTCCAATTGAACCTTATAATGAATTGTAAAGTACTTCTAATTAAAAACTAAACTGTGGTAAAGCTATAGAAAAATGGGGCAACATATTGTGCTGTTTTATTATTTTATGCAAAAGAAGACAATGGAAACAGAAGAAGGACCTAACCTCTGTACTACAGGTTCGCAGAGAGTAACTGGGTTCATTTACTTAAGAAAATTAGGCACAGAAAAAAAATAAGAATTGCTGACAGCAGGAACAATATCTCCCAGTAAGCCCATTATATTTCCTAATTATTGTAGAATAGATCAGCGATCCAGTAATTCTCTAAAAGGGCTGAATCTACTATTATTCTGTCATATTCTAATAGCAGTCCCCCAGTTTTACAATGTATAGTGCGGCAGGATGATTAAACTCTTTGACAAATGTGAATTATTAATTCAAGTCTACAAAGTCAATTATTTTACAATCATAACTAAGGTTAATGCTTTTCAGTATATAGGAGCTGTACAAGTCTCCTGTGGATATGACCTGGCAGCAGACCAATCAGTTCTCACTACACCCTGCTAATGCCCAGAATTTACTGTATACACTATTGCCTTCCGAGGAGCATGAGGCGCCAATATGGGTCAATTTCAATTGAATATACAGAGGGAATTACTCCTCTACCGTAGGAAAAAAAATCACTTATATTAGATGAGAGTATTGAAGTTTCTGTGAAAAAAGTATTTCCCATATTTTCTTCATTGATTTCTTATCTTTGAACTAAGTTTCTGAACAGACAAACATAGGACCAATGATCGGGTAAAGTCAAATCACAAGAAACTCGCAAATCAGCCCAAAAACGTTTGGCATGGAATTTACGGTAATTCTATTTAATTATTACAAAAATTTGCCAAAATAGGGACTTTTTAGAACTCTCTTCCGAGCAGGTTCAGTGGAATAGCAGGTGTTAGTTTCCCTTTTTCAGAAATTTAAGGGGCCATCAAGATATTCAAAAATTAAAATATACTTCTAATCACTTCACCAGCTCTTGGTTCTTCACCGCCACCCATGTGGTCCTCAGAGCAAGGTCACAGCGCACGTTGTGACATTATAATTATAAGAGCAATTAGGCAGAATAGTCACCGTTATCATCAGAGCTGGGATTACCAAACCGAGGTCCAGGGATTCACTATATGTGGTGGTGATAAGAAGATGCAACGAGGACCTGATGAGGGGCCAAAGAGATGAGATGTATGGTGAGTATAAGTGTGTATTTACTTTTTTTTTTACATCTAAAGGCCGCTTTACATGCAACGACATCGTTAACGAGATGTCCTTGGGGTCACGGAATTCGTGACGCACATCCGGCCTCGTTACCGACGTCGTTGCGTGTGAAATGCACAAACGACCGTTAACAATCCAAATGACTTACCTTATCGTTGATCGTTGACACGTTGTTCTATTCTCAATTATCGTTGCTTTTGCAAGACGCAGGTTGTTCGTCGTTCCTGCGGCGGCACACATCGCTATGTGTGACACCACAGGAACAAGGAACATCACCATATCTGCAGCTGCTGGCAATGAGGAAGGAAGAAGGTGGGCGGGATGTTCCACCCGCTCATCTCCGCCCCTCCGCTTCTATTGGGCGGCCGCTTAGTGGCGTCGCTGTGACGCTGCACGAACCGCCCCCTTAGAAAGGAGGTGGTTCGCTGGCCACAGTGACATCGCTAGGCAGGTAAGTATGTGTGACAGGGACTAACGATGTTGTGTGCCACGGGCAGAGATTTGCCCATGTTGCACAACCAACGGGGGCGGGTGCTTTCACCAGCGACATGGCTAGCGATGTCGCTGTGTGTAAAGTGCCCTTTATGTTTATTACACTTTTTTGGTCTGGAGAGAGTCCAGAGCATAATAAGGAATATTCAAATCAAAGTTTATAACCTATCAAGCATCAAGTTTCCTGATAAAATCCGCACAAACAGAAAAATTAAAATTTTGCCCGAACTACTCATCTCTAGTCTCAGCTAAGGCTTTTATTCATGTCTCCATAGTAAGAAGACAGGCAACAAATGGGATCTATAATTGATAACTAATAGAAAAATGCATTTCACATTTGAAAAGGGAATGAAATACATGAGTGATCTAGAAGATCTGGTGTCTAGTTATTAATTAAAAAAATAGATGAAAAAAAAATAGATCACGTATTACCTCTTTAGGAACCATCATTGCCACATTTTAAGATCCATAAAATGTTTTCATTTTTGTTGACATAGTTATATGATGGCTTGTTTTCTTTGGGATGAGTTGTATTTGTCAGTCGGAGAATTTTGGGGGTACATATAACTTATTAAACTTTTATTCAGTCTTTTTGGTAAAGAATATAAAACAACAGCAATTCTGCTAATTTTTTAAAATTGGAAATTCTACTCTATAAACATATTTCACTATAAAATATTGACTTTATTATGTCATCATGATTATGCCAAATCTATTTTAATTTATATGTTTGACTTTTGCACAATAAATTAATTATTTTAAATATATTTATTTTTTGTTACCATATTCTGAGAGACATTTGTTTTAAAATTTTCTGTCAAATGAGCTGTTTGATAGTTTAATTTTTGCTCAACAAGATGTAGATTTGAGAACATTTTCTGGTACATATGACTTTTTTGATCACTTTTGTAACACTTTTTGGGTGATGGAAGGTACAAAATAAAACAGAATTTCTGGGGGGGTTCACACACTGTTCCCCTCAGTTTACTAGAATTTCTTGTATTGTAATTTTGAACACACAAAAAAATTCTATTGCAAATAAACAAATAAATAATATATATATTTTTCGCAGTCTTATGTTTCAGAATTCAGATTTCTTTTCATGTATCCATAGAAAGAGCTGTGTAAAGGCTTTTATTTTGCTGGACTAACTGTATTTTTCACTGGTGCCATACTTGGGTATATAATATTTTTTGATTGCCTGCTATTACTGTATTTAATTTTTTGGGAGACTGGATGAGCAAACAACAGCAACTCTTGTATTGTTTTTCCTAATTTTTTAATGGCAATCACAAAGTAGGATAAATAGAATATTTTTATATTATGGCTTGCTATAATTACAGTGATACACAATTTATAGCATGTGCTTTTTACTTTTTGCTACTTTTCATAAGAAATAACTTTTTAATGAAAGTATTGCTTCTTAAAGGGAACCTGTCACTTGTTTTGGGGCCTATAAACTGTGGCTACTACCAGTGGGCTCTTATATACAGCATTCTAACATGCTGTATATAAAAGCCCAGGCCGCTGTGTAGAACATAAAAATCACTTTATATTACTCATCTAAATGGTCGCTGTGGTGGAGTTGGGTCATATGGGCGTCTTCGTTCTCCGACGCCTCCTCTCTTGGCCATCTTTGTCATTCTTCTTCTAAAGCCGTGGTGCATTATGTGTCCTACATCATCCACACTCGCCGGTATTGAGGTCCTGCGCAGTTGCACTTTGATCTGCCCTGACCAGGGCAGATCAAAGTATTGTAGTGCGCCTGTGCGGGACTGACGAGTGTGTATGACATACTTCATGCACACAGGCTTCAGAAGAAGGACGAAGATGGCCAAAAGAGGAGGCGCCGGCACCGGAGAACGGAGACGCCCATATAACCCAACTCCACTGCAGCAACTTCTTAGGTAAGTATTATAAACTGATTTTTATGTTCTACAGAGTGGCCTGGGCTCTTATATACAGCATATTAGAATGCTGTATATAAGAGCCCACTGGTGATTGCCACAGCTTATAGTCACCAAATCTGCTGACAGGTTCCCTTTAATCTTACATGGTGGTCTGAGATCCATAACATTTTAAGGTTGTTTACCATGTTCTTTGATGTTTTATTTCTTGTATAAAAAAAACTTTAGCTTTTGTTAGTACTATTTTTGATACCAACCTTTTAATCATTTTTTATTTAATTGTTTTGGGGGCTAGTATGAACAAAAATAGCACGTCTGTTATTTATTTATTTATTTATTTAGTCGCATTCATTTGGCAGGATAAATAATTGTATTCATTGTTATAGACACGATAATTCCAAACATGGAATTTTCAAACGACATTTATTTTTTCTATAATAAATAATTTTACATGGAAAATTATGATTTGGTGGAACAGGTTTTTCTTTTTTTTTTCATTACTTAAAAATATTCTCTTATACAATATTTATTTTTACAACATTTATTAGAACACCAAGTGAACTGGAACATGCCACAAGCAGGTTCTGATAAGCTGTAATGTTTCAGACACGGAGACGAATGTTATACCTCTGGTTGCCATAGCAACCCATTGGCACTCTCATGTTCATGCTGCAGTGGTGCCGATGAGCTCTCTCTGTCAAAGTCCTCACTTGTTCTCGTCCCTATTGAAAGCAGCTCATCGTTCAGCTACATGCAAATATTACATTACCTTCTTTCACAAATGTATGTATTTATATAATATTAAACTTCGTAGCTTGTTGACAGAATTATGAGATACTGCTTTTTACAATAAATAGTAAATTAAATGTATTGGGACAACTATTGCTCATGTTGACAGGTAATGGACTTACTCTGCACAGTGGCACACCGGGGGATTCTCCAGTTACCCTGTGGACCAATGCTAGCCTGAGGATATGTACAATTAAAACCAGAAGCTTACATACACTATCTAAAAAGACACATCTGCATGTTTTTCTCACAATCTGACATGAAATCAATATAAACCTTTTCAGTTTTAGGTCAATTAGGAACCAAAATTATTTAGATTTCCCAAATGCTAGAATAATGAGAGAGAGAATGTTTTAAGGCATTTTTATTACTTTCTGCAAAGTCAAAAGTTTTCATACATTTCATTAGTATTTGGTACTATTGCCCTTGAACTTTTATGACTTGGGTCAAACGTTTTGGATCTCCTTCCACAGCTTCTCACAATGGTTGATATGAATTTGGGCCCATTCCTCCTGACAGAACTGGTGTAATTGAGCAATGCTTGTGGGTTGCCTTGCTTACATCTGCCTTTTCAGCTTTGCCCATAAATTTTAATGGCCACTCCAAATCAATGACTTTGTTATCCTTAAGCCACCTGTAACCAGTTTGGCAGTATGCCATTGCCATTTGGGAAGACACCTTTCCACCCAAGTTTTAAGTTCCTGGCTGACTTTTTAAGATCATGCTTTAGTATTGCCACATAATCTCCTTTCCTCATGATGCCATCTATCTTGTGAAGTGCTCTCAGCCCTCCTGCAGCAAAACAATCACGCAACATGATGCTGCCACCCTGTGTTTCACAGTTGGGATGGTGTTCTTAGGATTCAAAGCTTCTCCTTTTTTCTGTCAAACATAAAGATGGTAATTATGGCTAAACAGTTCAATTTTAGTTTCATCAGACCACAGGACATGTCTCCAAAAATTAAGGTATTTGTTACGGTTTGCATTTGCAAGCATTAATCTGTCATTCTTATGTTTTTTTTTTTGAAGTAATGGCTTCTTCCTGGCATAATGGCCTTGCAGCCCATGTTGATATAGTACTTGTTTCACTGTGGACAATGAAACAATCTTACCAGCTACCACCAGCATCTTCACAACGTCTTTTGCTTTTGTCCTTGGGTTGATGTACACATGTCTCACCAAAGAACCCAGAACAGGTATGATGGCTGAATATTCCCATCTTGTTTGCACTTGTGTATAATTGTTTTTACAGATAAACGAGGCACTTTCAGGTATCTGGAAATTGCACCTAAGGATGAACAAGACTTGTACAAGTCCACAATTCTCTTCCTGAGATCTTGGCTGATTTCTTATGACTTTCCCATGATGCTACACAAAGAAGCAGTGTGTTTTAGGTGTGTACTAAAAGACATCCAGAGGTGTGTCTCTAATTAACTCAGATGTTGCCAATAAACCTATCAGTAGCTTCCAAAGACATTACATCATCATATGGGCTGTTCCATATTATCCAAAGGCATAGTACTCTTAGTATATGTAAACTTTTGACTTTGCAGAAAGTATTACAAATCCTAATTCACCTAAAACAAGAAAGGTTTATTCTGATTTCATGTCAGATAGGGAGAAAAACATGCTTGTGGATCTGTTTATATAGTGTATGTAAACTTCTGGTTTTAACTGTACATACTCATTGCATACATATACATTTACACAGGATTAGATAATAAAATTAATTATTGAGAGTGCTTCTTGAAGTTTGAATAACTTGTGCTGCTATCGAGGGAAAATATAGGGGTACGTTGTTGCACCCCTCAGACGTTTGGAACCTGAAATGATATAAAAACTGATATGTAAATAGGTTAGAGCTATATGCCATAGACAACACTTTTACAGTAATTACCTTCTTATGCCATAATTGTTCAATAATATATATGATATAGTTATACCAAAAAGGTTTTGGCATTAGAATCGGATTTGAGCATCTTTGAACATCAAATATTAGCAGTTCAAAGATAGGGCTATAAGTCTGCTAGTTCAGGTGAGGAAACCTGAGGTCAATCGAGGTATTTTGATCCACAGACATACTGTAAAATACAAATAAGATTTTTCAGCTTAAAAATTGAAAGCTTTTCTAATTTACTGCAAATCTTGTACCTGGTGATGAACTCAAATCCAATACAAAGGTTAGAGGAATTATTTGTCATAGCAACTTAATAATAAAATATTAACTTTTATTTGTTCATCTAGGCAACAAGAATAGTTTCTAACTTAAACAGCTTTGATATTTAATTTTCCTTATTTAGGGCCAATCATTTTGGCATATCTTTCCACTACTAAGATGACTTGATGGTCAAAGATGCTCAAATCCGATTCTAGTGTCAAAGCTTTTTTTGGTATAACCATATCATGTAGATTTTTTAATAATTATGACATAAGAAGGTAATTACTGTAAAAGTGTTGTCGATGAGATATAGCCCTAACCTATTTACATATCAACTTTTATATCATTTTAGGTTCCAAACATCTGATGGGTGCAACAACGTATCCCTTTAAAGTCTCTAAATAACAGCACAAGTTATGCAAACTTCAAGAAGCACTTTGAATAATTAGTTTTATTAGCTAATCCTGTGTAAATGTATATGTATGCAATCAGTATGTACAGTTGAATCCAGAAGTTTACATATACTATCTATATGAACACATATGCTTGCTTTTATCACCATCTCACCATCTGACATGATATCAGAATAAACTTTAACCATTTTAGGTCAATTAGGAACCAAAATTATTATTATTATTATAGAGAGAGAGAGAGAGAGAGAGAGAGAGAGAGAGAATGAGAATGTTTTAAGGCATTTTTATTACTTTCTGTAAAGTCAAAAGTTTATACACATTTCATTAGTATTTGGTGCCGTTGCCCTTAAACTGTATGACTTGCGTCAAATGTTTTGGATATCCTTCCACAAGCGTCTCAGAGTAGTTGGTAGGAATTTGGGCCCATTTTCTTCCTGACAGAACTGGTGTAACTGAGCCATGTTTGTAGATCACCTTGCTTGTATCTGCCTTTTCCGCTTTGCCCATAAATTTCCAATAGGATTGAGATCAGGTCTTTGTGATGGCCAGTCCAAAATATTGACTTTGTTAACCTTAAGCCACTTTGTAACTAGTTTGTCAGTATGCTTCGGGTCATTGTCCATTTGGAAGATACATTTCCGCCCAAGCTTTATGTTCCTGGCTGATGTCTTGAGATGTTCCTTCAGTATTGCCACATAATCTTCTTTCCTCATGATACCATCTATTTTGTGAAGTGCACCCATCCCTCCTGAAGAAAAACAACCCCACAATATGATGCTGCCACCCCCATGTTTCACAGTTGAGATAGTGTTCTTAAGCTTCTAAGCTTCTCCCTTTTGACTCCAAACATAAAGATAATCATTATGGCCAAACAGTTTAATTTTAGTTTTGTCAGACAACAGGAGATATCTTGAAAAATTAATGTATTTGCTCCTGTGTGCATTTGCAAGTACTAATTTGGCTTTTTTATGTTTCTTTTCAAGTAATGGCTTTTTCCTGGCAGAGTGGCCTTTCAGCCCATGTTGATACAGTACTCGTTTCACTGTGGATAATTACACAATCTTACTAGTTACCAATAGTATCTTCAAAAGGACTCTTGCTTTTGTTCTTGGGTTGATATGCACATGTCTGATCAAAGCACGTTCATCTCTGGTACACAGAACCCATCTCCTTCCTGAGCGGTCTGATGGCTGAACATTCATCTTGTTTGTACTTGCATATAATTGTTTTTACAGATGAACAAAGCACCTTTACTTATCCAAGGATGAACCAGACTTGTGCAAGTCCACAGTTATTTTCCTGAGATCTTGGCTGATTTCTTTTGACTTTC
Source organism: Anomaloglossus baeobatrachus (assembly GCF_048569485.1). Lineage (NCBI taxonomy): Eukaryota > Metazoa > Chordata > Amphibia > Anura > Aromobatidae > Anomaloglossus > Anomaloglossus baeobatrachus. The sequence goes on along the minus strand of NC_134356.1, from coordinate 539,742,837 downwards.
CCATGATGCTACACAAATAAGCAGTGTGTTCCAGGTGTGCATTAAAATACATCCTCAGGTGTGTCTCTAATTAACTCAGATGTTGCCAATAAACCTATCAGAAGCTTCCAAAGACATTACATCATCGCATAGGCTTTCCACCTTGTTTAAAGGCCTAACATTCTTATTTTATGTAAACGTTTGACTTTGAAGAAAGTAATAAAAATGCATTAAAGCCTTTCCTCTCCCTCATTATTCTGGCATTTGGCAAATATAAATAATTTTGGTTCCTAATTTACCTAAAACAGAAAAGGTTTGTTCTGATTTCATGTCAGATTGGGATAAAAATATGCATATGTGTTTTTTAGATGGTGTTTCTAAACTTCTGGTTTCAACAGTATACTAACACAATACCGTACAAACATTTATGTAGATCATCTAAAAAAGTGATTGGAGAGGTTCTACTTTAATAAAATAAGGTTATCTGTTAATTGTTAAAATAACACTAAATCTGCAATAGAACCCCTGTTTTCCATGTGGGTCCGGGATTACATGATGTCCGTGGAATTACCCTTGTAAATAAAGATTCCTGTTAGATGCTTTTATAACATTTCTTACCTTCGGAAATTGAGCTCTAACTAGACCAACCTCCCTGTTGTAGATGTCCCAAGCATTTATGATTTACAGCATCAGGGAACGTTATAGGTACAATTAATGTATACTATATGGCAAGATTTATTAGGAAAGCAGAGGACTGCAGTAGTCTGTCTGTGCCAGTAAGGTTAAGTTAAATGATCTGTGACATATTCACTTAATAATAAAGCTTTCAAAAAGATGAAGATATTTTTTCTGAAAAGATAATTCATTGGTTGTACAGATTCAAATACGGCAAATGAAGTACTAGTTAAAAGAGGAAAAAATATTAAAATTCACAGCATTTTTTGATGAATTAACAACTATTATTTTTTTAGTCTTTAATCTATAGTACTTGAAAAAAATAAAGCTTTACTGCTCATGTTGCCTTGATATCACTAGATTTACCAAGGAGGATTAAGACTTATCAATAGTACAGTTGTTTCCAAAAGTGCACCCTATTCGTATGTGTACATTACATTTGAAAAAGGCAAGGGCAAATCCAGCGGTGTTCCTCAATGACCAGAAGATGTAAGTAAAATCATAAAGTCTTTATTGGAAAAATATATTCAAAATCAAGCCGAAGTAGCAGTGACAAAACAGGAGGTTAGTCAGAGACTAGTTGTGGCATACAAGCCTACGTCCTGAGACAGGACGCAACTGGGATAGCGTGACACTATCATATTTATACAAGTAAACACTAACTAGTAAAAAATAGAAAGAGAAAATATTCTTTTAAAAAAAAAATTAAAAAATTCCACACCATCCTCAATGAAGTCCTAGATGACTACATTTTCCACCCATGGTGACTTACCATGAAGATAGCTTAATCAAAAACATCTAAAAGTTAAACAATCTTTACTACTCATGTATACCAAACAACCCTTTCTCTTAATGGCTGCTGTAGGCAACACAGACATTTTTTTATTTTAGACAAATTTTGAAAACATTAGTGTCAATTTTAGATTCAACTTTTAAACTTGTTCTAAAATGTATATCAGATGAAAAATGTCAGTTCAGTTCAAAGGCAGTAAAAAATGATAATGCTGACCCAGGGTTTTGCCCCTATGGCACGCCCCTTAAAGTAATGGTAGGGGCAAAACTGTGGGTCAGGGAGGATGCTTAGGGGCACTTTGCACACTGCGACATCGCAGGTGCGATGTCGGTGGGGTCAAATTGAAAATGACGCACTTCCGGCATCGCATGCGACATCGCAGTGTGTAAAGGCTGGATGATACGATTAATGAGCGCAAAAGCGTCGTAATCGTATCATCGGTGCAGCGTCGGCGTAATCCATGATTACGCTGACGCGACGGTCCGATGTTGTTCCTCGCTCCTGCGGCTGCACACATCGCTGTGTGTGAAGTCGCAGGAGCGAGGAACGTCTCCTACCGGCCTCACTGCGGCCTCCGTAGGATATGCGGAAGGAAGGAGGTGGGCAGGATGTTGACATCCTGCTCATCTCCGCCCCTCCGCTCTGATTGGCCGCCTGCCGTGTGACGTCGCAGTGACGCCGCACGACCCGCCCCCTTAACAAGGAGGCGGGTCGCCGGCCACAGGGACGTCGCACGGCAGGTGGGTGTGTGTGTGAAGCTGGCGTAGCGATAACTTTCGCTACGCCAGCTATCACCACATATCGCTGCTGCGACGGGGGCGGGCACTATCGCACTCGGCATCGCAGCATCGGCCTGCGATGTCGCAGTGTGCAAAGTGCCCCTTAGTGTATGGTTTTGTTTTCCAAAAATGCATTATATTGATGTGCTAAATATCTATGCTCTTTCATGAGAATGCTAATTGCCAATGGTTTTACACTATGGTTTTACACTTTTACACTATGTCCTGGCTACACTGATTCATAGTGAAGTTTATCTAAGGCCTCTTTTACACGTCCATGTCTCCGGTACGTGCTTGGTCCATTTCCTCACGTGTCAGAGACACGGGCACACGTAGACCCATTAAAATCAATGGGTCTGCGCTCACGTGCGTGTTGTGCCATGGACCGTGTGTCTATGTGGAGCATACGTGTGCCCGTGTGCTCCACACGTAGACATGTTATCCGTGTGACAAGCATCGGAGAAAACACATGTGTCAGTGAATTAAAAGGAATTTCTATACTCACCTTCTCCAGCACTGCTGTTTTTGCCGCTGCTGTAACTTGCTTCCGACCCCCGCTTATTATTCTCATCGCATATTCACTCCACTGTGGGATAGAAGCAGCAGCAGGGAGTCGTCAGGGCTGGAGACCGTAGATCAGAACCACGGACAGCAACGCCAGAGACAGATGAGTAAAAAGTTCCTGTTCTCCATATGTTATCACAGAAAGCACAAGGAGAACACACGTGTGCCATAAACTCTGCACATGGAAGGCAATAATCACTTTTGACATGTCCGTGAAAAATGTGCGTGATTTTCACAGACATGTGAAAGAGGCCTAAGAGAAACTTCTTAGATTGCACTCCACAACCAAGTGACACATCCAATCACTGTCTGATATTTTATTGACCAGCACTCGGATTTAGGCTGGAGTCCCTATACTGTATTTTAACATATCCGAGAAAATCGGTCCCATATGGCTCACACACACTGATCAAACTCTAATCTGAGTTTGATTAGAGTGTGATCAGACAGCGATCTGATTTTCTCTGATTTAGAGAAGATCAGAAAAAGAAAATTCCCCATCTTCTCCCTTCTGTCAGTTCATAAAAATTGGTCACAATCCAGATGTAATCAGTACACTTTTTTTCACAGACCTATTCCCTTGCATGACCAAGAGTAATCTGATTTTTCAGATGTAAACTGCGCATGTTGCAATTTTATCCTTGGACAGACTTGCTCTGAGGAAAACATCGGACATGTGTACAGCCCCATACAATAGCCTTGGTCCCAGTGTGATCTGATGTTTTGTCGGATTGCACTCAAACTGAATATACAGTAATTTGCATGAACCATTATAGAGTAGAATGGACATATCCACACTTCTGTTAAAATCATCACTTATCTGAGGGTGAAATTCTTGTGACTCCTGCAAGTTCTATCTGATCCAATAATATGGATCAGACCTAGCCATTGAAGTCAATGGAGATCTGTGAGACTTGGATGCAAATTTAAAGCCTTCTGATTGACTAGAAAGCAAGCACATCTTTTGGTGAAAAAATGGAAACAATTAGGATGTACCATAGTTTTCGGACTATAAGACACACTTTTTTCCCCTCAATTTTGAAAGGAAAATGGGAGGTGCATCTTATAGCCTGGATGTGCCTGTCTCACTGTGTGGGGGAAAGGCATGGGTCACAGGAGCAGTGTCGCCACTGCAGGAAGTAAGAGGCTGGGCCGAATACATGTGTCCAGCATTAAAGAAAATTAATAATCACTGCTCCCTAAGCCCATAATGCCACCCACCTCTTGACACTGAAGCTGATGCCAAAAGATGGGTGAGATTATGGGCATGGAGAGCAGAAAATAATCATGTTCTTTAACAGTGGACATATAGATCACCCCAGCCACCAGCTCCTGCAGCAACTGGGGTGTTCACCTGTGTCTGCTATTAAAGAAAATGAATATTCACTACTCCCCCACTCTCATAATCCCAGGTGAGGAGAGAAGTGAATATTCATTTTGGATGAGCTGGCCGATGACTTTAGCTTGTTATTGGGGACTCCTAGGAGTGAAGTTATGTGCTGCTCCGTTTGCATGTTGAAGTCAATTGCAAGCTTCAGAGGACACCAAGCCCCAGAGGAGTGGATGGAAGGTGACTAGAATTCTTTATTTTTTAATTTATGCGGCATAACTGGAGAGATATATACCACGATGAGACACATATATATCAAGATTGGGAACATATATACCAGGATGGGGGACATATATATATATATATATATATATATATATATATAAAAATATACATATATATACACCAGGATTAGGGACATATATACAAGGATGGGCCCATGATGGGGATCATATTTATCAGGATAATGGATATATATACCAGGATGGGCATCATATATGACAGGTTGGGGAACATATATACCAGGATGAAGGATATATATACCAGGATTAGGAATATTTATCAGGGTTAAGGACATATATACCAGGATGGGTGAACGATAGGGATCATATGTACCAGGTTGGGAGACATATAACGCAGGATAGGCCCAGGATAGGAGACATATATATATACACCAGAATGAGGGACATATATACAAGGATGGGCCCAGGATAAGAGTCATATATACCAGGATAATACAGGATGAGGGAAAAAATATATATCAGAATTGGCATATAATGACAATCATATCTACCAGGAATAAGGACATATATACCAGTATGGGCCCAAGATGGGTATTATAGATGCTAGGATGGGGGACATGTATACCTGGAAAGGACCAAGGATGGGGGATATTTGTACAGAATGGGTGGTATTACCCCATAACAGTGCATGATGACAACATTTTGTGTTTCAAACATATTTTTTCCTATTTTCCGCCTCTAAAGCCTAGGTGCATCTCATGGTCCGGTGCATCCTATAGCCTGAAATCTACAGTAACTATAAAGACATCATAGAAAAAAATCAGTTTCTATCAGATGGAAACACAAAGATGTGTGAATTGAGAACAACTGCCAAGTGTAAAGCTGTAATCGAACAACAATCCTAATGGGTGCTGCCTGACTAGGAAAATTGCCTGGGCATAGTAATAATACAAATGTTGGCGGACTGCAAGTTTTTTATTTAATCATTCAGGCTGTGATAGTATTGATCAAACACTTTAGGGTTTTTTTGCATAAATAATACTAGTCTTCTCAAAAGGTCCAAAGGGTCCTTCTGGGCCACCTAGGCTCCAGGGCCTGAGTGAGATTGCAAACCTTGCACTAGAGTTACCTCCACGAAAGGTAATATGTCCTTTTACAAGTTATTACTAAGAGTTTTTGGTATATGTTCACAATTACATATTGTGGGAAAAGAACAAAGCAACCTATAGAAGCATGAAGAAGTAGATAATAAACTAGAAAATAATAATTGGGAACAAAACAGTTTATTGCTATAAATGCTCATCTGGCTTCATAAAACCTTATAATCTGACCATACGATTAGAGGAAGCTTCAGTTCTTGTCCATACTGTAGATGTTGGGATGTGCCAGAAAGGTTCTTTATCTTTACAAATACCTTATGTGCTATGGAATATCCACCTGGAATTGGGGCTGAAGATTTGCAGTATTTTACAGTAGCAGCATTGTGAATCTGATTTTAACAAATCTCATTTGCACATTCTGAAAAACAAGTTACACAATGAAATTGATATTCAAAGGCGATTTTAAATCCTTAGCATGTAAAGTTTTTCTGAGGATTTTTACTGTCACCCTTTACAATGCATAGGGTGAAATCCATGGCAATTCAACAATAAAATCTGCATGTATATATGCAGATTTTTGTTTGAAGATTTTCCCAGATTTCTTTCATCATCTGTAGATGTACCCAGATACTGATGATTATGTATTACTGCGCCAGCAATGCCTCTCTGTTTCAGAAGTTATACTGCACATGTAGAAAGCATTTATAGTGAACCCATCATCAATTCTTGCTGCCTAAATTATGGGCAACATGAATCAGTGGCTAAAAAACTGCAGGCTTGTATGTTTCAATATGAAATGCTGGGGTATTTAAGAGAAAACATATTTTGGAAATCTGGTTGGAAACTGTGTATCTGGACTAACTTGTCTCCAACCTGCCACAGTTGACTGACAAGTTATGTAAGAGAAGTTATATAAGATAAGTTGCTATCTGTCTTTTCAAAGTAAGTTCTTTTTCAAAAACTGCCTGCTAACACTGTTTTTAGGCATGTGTCATTTATCAGACTGTGCTCTGTTGTTTCTAAACAATGAGTATTTTGTTAGCAGCAGATCATCACTATCTGACTAGGTCTCAGGTGTCTCTTGGCCCAACCATGCCCCCAGCACTGATTAGCAGCTCTCTTTCAATAAACAATGTGCACACAGAGCTTTGGTGATGGCGGGGTTAATTTTCCGAGCTCTGTTAAATGCTACATCTAAAAACTCCGATTGTATCACAACTTCTACATCCAGTAAACTATGTGATAGATTGTTGGAATCAAGATATATTTTTCTAAATTATGCTGCTGTCAGAGGAGGTAGCAAAAAACTAGTGATGGATTGTCTTTAAATACTTTGTAAAGAATTATAAAAAAAAACGAAAAACATTTCTGGATCTTTTTAGAAGAATCCAATCTGTCCATGGATCTTGTCTTCTGTTGTTGCAGCTGACCTGAATAGTGCTGAGCTTTAATATCACACACAGTCTATATACAGGGATGTGCTGTTTTTTTGGATTTTTTTTTAGGAAAGTAGCCATGTTTTTATAACACTGGAGAGCTCTTCTTACTATAAGTGTCATTAATTTTAGTAAAAATTTATATATATATATATATATATTATATATGTATTGACATAGAAATATATGCAGGCGTATTATCAAATCAATGTCACTTCACATAAAGCTATTGACGCTGTTAGTGTTCTTATTGTATTTTTTATTTGATTATTTTAATATTTCAGTTTCATGGGTCTTGTACACTGTATAACATGATAAAAGGAGCGGTTATAAAAGAATAGAACTAAAGATGACAACCTCAGGCTATAAAAAGCCGTGAGCTAGTTATTGCAAAATGCTCTGCAAATTAGTCATGTTAGTAATCCCACTTGGTATTTTCATTTGAGTCACAAGCTTCCAAAAAAAGCACATTTACTGATAATTAGAGAGGGATAATCCTATATTCTCTCATTTTTCAGGATTGTTTGTGATGCTATGATTCTTTTTTTTTAAAGCATAATTCTTTACTTGTGAACAATTCAGTGTCCTTGTTTTTAGACTAGTTGAGGTATGGTAAATATTTGAGACAGTACCGTCAACTGTCCCAAACATTGGCTCCATTGTGTACTATAGGTGGCTCTCAGGTCCATTACATGGGTCTACCATGTAATGGTTGATACAGGTAGCACATATGGGGACTTGCTGTTTCATTGTAGAAATCGACAGACAAGTTAATGTAGTAGCATATCTAGGTGGGGGAAGGTGGGTCATCTGCTCTGGTCACAGCCTGCAGGGGGGCGCTGTTGGACCGCCTTATGCGGTGGTCCAAGGTGTCTCCTTGGCCATTCTCTGAACCAGCAGTCAAGCTGACAGTTGGCTCAGAGAAAGTGCAGCAAGCCAGCTTCCAGCAATCAATTTTAGCTGCACTTTCCAGACGCAAGTACAATTGAACCAGTGACCACTGGCACCTCCGAGTCAGGACAATGTCAGCAGTGTGGTCAAGTCAGCTGATCACATTGCTAATGCCACTCCTCAGCACCACGTAGGATGCAGAAATTTAGTGTAGTTGGTGCTCCAGTGAAGCTGAAGATTTATTGTAATTAGGGGAAGAGTGGGTGAAATTTGAGTACACAGTATAGGGTGAAATGGTTTTGGGGAATGAGTACACAGTATGGAGAGTAAAGGGAGAGTGTAAATAGACACAGCATGGGGAGAAAAGGGGAGGAGATTGGAACGAGTGAGGGAGAATTTGAGGGCACAGTATGGGGAGGGAGGGGAAGATATATGAGGACACAATATGAGGAACAAGGGGGCAGGATGGGTGAAGGCAAACTATGGGGAGCAATGGGGGAGAAAGTTGAGAACTGTATGGGGAGTGAGGGGGTAAAATTGAGGACACAGTACAGAGAGCAAAGGGGAATGTATGCTGACACATTATTAGAAGTGAGCAGAGGTGGGTGCTAACACAGTATGGGAAGTGGGGGAAGGGTGAGTGTGGAGGTAGTGAGGAGATAGTATGGATAAGAAAAATGTCAGTGGGCACAGACTAGAGACTGATTATTTAGGGAGGAGGTGGTATGGAGAGGGGACAACATGGGGGACAGTGAGAGGCTACAGGAAGGATGGAACAGTATGCCAAGGAGGATGAGTGTCATGAGGGAGCACAATATAAAGACTGGGTAGTATAGGGGAACACAGTGTGATAAGACAGTATGAATGGAGGGCCCAGTATGGAAAGGACAGAGCAGTGTGAAGGGCATGTACAATAAGAGGGAAGGTGTGTGCATCATAGTTTGTTCAGGGAACACAATGAGGAGCAATTATTTATTCAGGCTCAAAGTATAGGGCAGAAAATTTAATTCAGGAGCATTATAATCACTACTCTATTTTTAAGGGTATCATGCCGGGATGTGCTGCAGAAGACTTGAATAGATGGAAGTCTGCAGAGGTGAGCAGTGAATGTGAACAGTCATCATGGCATCTGGACAAGACAAAAAATATAAAAAGTACTCCAATCAGAGAAAATGTGATCTACATCCTACCTGGATGTAAATGATTATTTGCGTATGGATTTATTCTCATCAGTATTGTGGATCCTTTCTGATCTGCAGTCTGATGATGACTAATAAGGCAATACTGGGAGTTGTTCTTATTATTGTTAAGGTATTATATTCCTGTACTGCTGGTGATCCTTGGGATGTATTCCTGTACTGAATGTTTTGATCCTGTGTTTCTGTACTGCTGTTGGTTCCAGTAATGTATTTCTGTACCACTGCTGGTACAGGTAATGTATTTTTGTACTGATGAGGGTTGTAATGCTGTGTTTCTGTACTGCAATTGATTATGGTGATGTATTTCTTTACAGCTGGTGATTCTGGTTATGTATTTCTGTACTGATGAGAGTTGTGTAGCTGTGTTTCTGTACTGATGAGGATTCTACTGATGTATTCTTGTGCAGTTGTTAGTTCTGATCCTGTATAGGTGTAACAATCCATAATATGTAAGAATATATGATACATGGCTATGTTAATAAAGTGTTGTGCTGCCTGACAAGTCAAGGGTTTCTATGTTTTTATTTATGTTAGGAGCATTAAAGGGGTTATTCAAGTTTGTGATGAATCTGCAGTCACTCTGTCACACTGTCAGGATTTTCTGGTGCCAGCAGTGAGACTGGGAGGTCATGAAACACAAGTATGTGATTTGAAAACCTGCAGTCACGTGCCAAATAGACATGTTTGGCCTCTCTCAATGAGGCCAGAGACGTCTAGTCGGAATATGGCCAAAATGCCAACTCGTATACTTGTGCTCACATGACCATTGACTCTCACCAGTAGAAGTAAAAATCATAAAAGTGTGCAGTTCACGCGTTGTGAGTATTCAGAGGTCTGCACTTATCTAACATGACTGCAGACTTTCATCACAAACCTGAACAAGAAATGTAATTCTAAAATAAAGCACTGTAGCATGCCAATCCAAACAGTGTGTAATATATTCACTGTCAGGATTCAGGTCTGTTTGCTGGTGAGAGCCGTCATCACATGACCACTCCACTCACATGCGATTTTCATTCTTACAGTCATGTGACAATTAGCTTTCCTTCCTGCTTCTTTCAGTTTTTCACTGAACATTGATAAAATTAGGAAGAACAGCTTGTCCGGTGACTGTAAGGGAGCAAATCATATTTGAATGGCTGGTCATACGACAACTATTCAAACTGCTTGGTGAATGGGGGGAACTGAATTCTTGCCAGGGTTCCAAATAAGCCAGATACACCTCTGGGTAATGTCACTCCTATGTATACTGTTAGCAAAGTAGTAAGCTGCATGTAGTAGTCTAAGGTGGTTCTTTAGGGATATGCTATTGCCTCCTAGCAGCAGTGTGTATGTATATATATATACATACATATATATACATGAGCAGCTGCTGATAAGTCTTTGGCTTTGTGATTTTTTTTTGTTTCTATGTTAGTGAATGTTACATCACATGAAAGCCTTGTGTCTAATATATGTTTTCAAAATGTTGTGTGTGTTGCTTATGGCAACAGTGTTCTACACTTGTTGAAAAACAAAATGGTGGAGTCTAATGTGATATTCACAGCAACTAAGAGCAGAGGAGTGATACAATTCTTGTTTCTGCAAGGAAAGTCCACAAAGGATATTCATGGTGATATGTCATAGGCATTGGATGATCAATGCTCTTCATATTCCACAGTTAAGAACTAGCTGCCAAATTTAAAATGGTCCATTTTAGCACTAATGATGAGGAACGTCCTGGACGACTAAGAGTGGTTGTTGTTCCGGAGATCGTCGATGCTGTGCACAACCTCATACTGGAGAATCGATGAATTTCAGCTAAAGCAATAGTAGACATCATGAGGATTTCCCGTTAGCGTGTTTGTGTCATTATCAATAAATATTGAGACATGAGGAAGCTATTTGCAAAGTGGATCCCCAAAAGTTTGACAACAGATCAGAGAAGCATGTAAGTGCAAACCTCCCGGTCCATTTGTCAGCGTTTCCGGACTGATAAGAACTTCCTGGATTAACTGGTCACTATGGATGAGACCTGGATTTATTTGTATGAACCTGAAAACAAGGGACAGTCAAAAGAGGGGAGGCACAGTGGTTCTCCTCATCCAAAGAGGTTCAGGGTGCAAAAATCAGCCACTATGGTGATGTCATCTGTGTTCTGGGATAAGGAGGGCATGCTGTTAGTGGACTACCTTCAAAAGGGTTCCACCATTAATGCAAGGTGTTACATTGAACGTTTGGACCAATTAAAAGCAGCTCTGAAAGAAAAAAAGGCGTGGCAAGCTGTCCAAAGGAATCTTGTTCCTGTAAGACAATGCCTTCGCTCACACTGCACAAGCCTCCACAGAAAACTGGCGGAGCTGGGCTTCCAGCTTGTTGACCACCCACCTTATTCACCAGATCTAGCTCCTTTCAACTATCATCTGTTTCCAAACCTGAAGAAACACCTCAAGGGTACTAAATTTTACATGCCATGGTTGCTACGGATGCCTGGTTTGAGGCACAACTGAAATCCTTATTTTTGCTAGGCTTACAGAACTAAGAATAATGATGTAAGGAGTGTGTTGACATCAGTGGAGAGTATGTGGAATAAAAGTAAAGTTTCATCATCCTATCTTGTTTTATTCTGGGTAAAGCAAAAGACTTATCCAGCCACTCGTATATACATATATTAAAGTTTGGATGTGCCAGGATTATCGTTTCAGCTCACATGCAATGCCATATCACTTATACAGATCAAGAAGTGCTAAGACATGCATGAAAATTGGAGAAATTAACTATGTTATTCTAATCTTGTTTGAGGAATAAATAAATAAATTCCTAACTGGTTCCAACACCCAACATTACATTTCTGTGGCCCAGAACCATAATGCTTCATCAGGCAATTTCACATTTATATTAGCTAGTCATGTGTTAGGTACTTCATTACATCTATCATGAATTCAATTTACATATGTTATATGCAGAAAGCAATGTCAATCATACCAATGATGAAAGGGTTGTATGTAAATTCAAAAATGTAAATTCTGCTCCTCAAAGCGTCACTTAGCTTTCCAATTACATCATGTTAATTAAAAAAAAAAAATACAAATCAGAAACAACATTTCATTATTCTCAAGCAGGTATCTCAAGGAAGAGGCTCTTTGAAGCCATATTGTGACATTTTTGTCTTGGAACCTTGTACTGTGCTGTTATTTGTCCAGGAAAAGGGAATAAATTAACAGCTAAATGTTATCATTATACTTGTAAAAATGATGGCGCTAGATAGTCTGACGTGGTCACCACCGATTGGACAGTCCATTCAGAGTATATCCATTATTGTCAAGTATAATGATAATACCCATGTGTCAATTTCTTAAATTTTCTCAAAAAATTAAGAGGATTGAGACGAAGAAAAGTTCTAAAAATGGTGCTTCAGAATTATTAATATTTATAAAGCACAAATATTTACTAAAATAGATATATGAACGGAACGGAAAGATTGGTGCTATATATTTTTGCAACTGTGGCACGAAAAACCGTAGTAATTTATATGATGATTTTCTCAAAGGTAGAAAACAACTTTTTTTTTTTTTAAAAAAAAAAAAAACATATGAAAACCATATCACATTTTTCACATTTTGCTATTTTGATTAACTTAATTTGAAATCATTTTTTTTTACAGGAAAATTTCAGAGAGCTTATTTTTGTTTTAGTACAATTATCTTCTTAGTTGATGTATTTCTTAATTACACATGTTGAGTATTAAAGACGCCTCCAGTTAGAAAAATAAGTGACTCAGTGGTTAGCTCTGTTGCTGTCTGCTGGGGTTCTGGGTTCAAATTCCACCAAAGACAATATCAGCAATGAGTTTATGTGTTCTCTTGATGATTTCATTGATTTTGTCAGATGCTCTAAATATATATTGATAGGCAATTTAGATTGTGGGCCCCAATGGAGAAAGTGATGATCATGTCTTTAAAGTGCTGTGGACTATGATGCTGCTATATAAGTAAAATAAATAAGCAGGGTATCGGCTGTGAATTTTATGATTCAGTTACTTCCCTTTTCTTCCATCAGAGGATAGTTGGGACACTTTTATGTGCATTAAATGGTTAGGATGCAATGCTGAAATCAGCCGATTTGGACAATTTTCATCAGGTTTGAAATCCCTCTTTAGCGTTAAAAAACAGTCATCTACAGTAAAATCCCACGGAACGCAAATAAATGGCTCTTCAATGGTGCCATACATAATATTGGCGATACAAAGAGATCTTTTTGAATGCAGAGTACACATCAATCCAGGAAATAGAAAAAGTGGCTCCAGCTCCAGAGAAAGTAAAAAACATATTCTTTATTTGAATTTCATGTATAAAAATATAGATACAAAAAACACGTGGGGGGAGGAATAGAAAGAAACCAAAGATACGTTTCGAACGACTGCGTTCTATCTCAAAGCCTTCCTACCTGGAGACCTTTACGGCAGATTAAAATACATGATGACATCCAATGAAAGCACAATTTCAAATAGAAACTACATGTTAACAATTAAAATCAGTGAAAGAAAGACAGTCAATGAGAAAAAAAATACACTGAACTTCACAGAAAATCCATACCATACAATCAATGATGAAAACATGATTTCTGTATATTATTTTTCTCATTGACGGTCTTTCACTGATATTAATTGTTCATTTGTGATTTGAAAGTGTGTTTTCATTAGATGTCATCTTGTATTTTAATCTGCCAGAAAGGTCTCCAGTTAGGAAGGCTTTGAGAAAAAACACAGAGCCGTCCGAAATGCCGCACCGTTTTTTTTCCATTCTTCCACCCACATGTTTTTTGTATCTATATTTTTATGCATGAAATTCAAATAAAGAAAAAGTTGTTTACTTACCTTTCTCTGGAGCTGGAGCCACTTTTTCTATTTCCTGAGCAATAAAAGAGAAAGAAAATGTGCAACAAAATGGGATCACCAATGTAACAATAAACATCATTTATTAGACACAAAAAAACCAACCATGGACATGTATTAAAAACAATTAAAAAAGCACAAGCTTATAATCATATGTTTGGTGTCAATGGTATATGGCACCAAGAAAAACACCCCACACCCTCAACAAGCCAAACAGCCCAATGAGAAGAGCATGGCCCTGCATACAGATTTAAACAATATAATGCATACAGATTTAAACAATATAATGCAATGAGGCAGGTGAATAAAATACCACACCAAAAAATGCCCAAACGTGAATAGAATAAATATTATTATTTATTCTATTCACGTTTGGGCATTTTTTGCTGTGGTATTTTATTCACCTGCCTCATTGCATTATATTGTTTAAATCTGTATGCATTATATTGTTTAAATCTGTATGCAGGGCCATGCTCTTCTCATTGGGCTGTTTGGCTTGTTGAGGGTGTGGGGTGTTTTTCTTGGTGCCATATACCATTGACACCAAACATATTATTATAAGCTTGTGCTTTTTAATTGTTTTTAATACATGTCCATGGTTGGTTTTTTTGTGTCTAATAAATGATGTTTATTGTTACATTGGTGATCCCACTTTGTTGCACATTTTCTTTCTCTTTTATTGCTCAAGTGTTTCCTAAAATGTGCTAGTGGCTTTATGATCCCTCTTTTTTCATTCTTATATGCTATTTGTGTCTAGTGCCCTCCCACACCTTAGTGCTTACAACTTTTTCTATTTCCTGGAGTGTTGTCGTCTGATCAGAATGGGTTTTCCGAGCAGGTTTGAGGAGGGAGCTGGGTTGGTGAGCTGACCTATACCCTTGAATGAAGAGAGTACACATCAAACCATATTCTGAATATCACAAATGAGACTGTGTTTTACTCCTCTTCTAATCACTATTTTGGCTGCTTCTAGGGAAGTCTTTAGATTTGAAAGGGTACACCATACAGGTAGACAGTTCCGTATAACATGTATTATGAAATGCACAAACAACATGGGACCATACAATGAAATATTGGGAATACTGAAATGACGATGTTTACTTTGGGTGGAAATCATGATCATTGATGGTACTGGTTTGCCATTGGACATTCTTAACATTCTATATGGACATTCTATAAAGAAGATCATCTTCAAGGACAAAAGATTGCTTATTATTAGGACATCGTTAAATCAACTTCAGAAAAATTAATTTTTTATAGGAAAAGAAATATTAAAGGAGTTTTCCCGGATTAGAAAAACATAAATGTTTTCTTCCAGAACCAGGTTTTATGTTGGGGAAAGCAGCTCAGCTCCTTTAAAGCAGATAGAACGCAACTGCCAAATCATACACAACCTGTGGACACATGTCATGCTGTTTTTAAAAGTAATGAGACATTTTTCTATTTTTCTGTACATGTTTGCAACTTTATAAGATACCAAAGTGTTATATGCATCCATAATGCATATATATTCTTGATTTTACCAATAAGTAATTCTTTCATATGCCAGTCCTTAGTTTCATTCATGGGCATGGCACATCGACAAAGTTAAATAACACAGATGCATGTCATAGAAAATAGAGTGTTTATTAAGAAACTGTATATACTGAATATTTTTCGAATACACAAGATTTGTGTAACCAGTTTCTATATTATGGCACAATATTCTTTGTATTAAAATTACATTTTTTTTTGTTCAATAGGCTGAATGTGAGGTAATAATATTAATTAAAATATCAGCCTTCTATTCGAATTCAATAATAATTAGATAACTGGTTCAATAAAATGGCAAAAAATGTAAAATATCGCTTCCCTGCAGTTGATCAACATGGCACAATACATTGTTTTGGTGATCACTAAATTGTAGAACAGAATGGTCATGCTAAAAGTGAAGGTCCACCTTTGATTACATTGGCTTTCTAGTTTAACAAAAAAAAGTATAAATGGCTCCATAGTTAGGAAATGTATAAGGCTACATTCACACATCCATTTCTATTTTCATATCCTTGTAAAATTGACTGTTTCTTTAATTTGTCCTCGATTTGGTCTCTGTTTTGCAGCCATGTTCCATGCACTTTTTTTCTCATCCATTTTTAAGAATTGAAGGAGGTAAACTGTCTGAAATTGTATTTATCTATTGACTTTTAACAATAGAACGGTAAAAAACTGCTAAAACAATTAAGTAAAAAGTATGCCTTCTGTTTTTCATACATGTTTACCAGATCTCCATAGACTTTAATGGCTGAATCTGATTCACAAAGTGGATGAGAATGAAAAACATGGTCTGAATGTCGCAGATCAGACACTTGAATCCATTTTTAAAATGGTACTGTGTATGGATCAATGAAACCCTATGGGACAGTGTCCTGTGTGTCTCACAAATGGACAGCACATGGAGTTCACTACAGTATGTGTGATTGGAGCCTAAGAGATTTCAGGAATTATCAATATTGTATCTTGCTCTTTGTTTAGCAGTTTTCACTTTGTGCAGGTTGTTGATATGTGATAGGATTCAAATTGGCTCTATAATTGGCTACCCTTCATATTTAAAGATGGCCACATAATAGATTAGTGGCTGAAGAGCTGAATACAACATATTTTTAACTTATCATATCGGTTACTGAGATATAAGTTTGTAATACAAGTTTACATTTTAATTTCCCCTTCAGACAAGTGGCTCGATAGTAGATATTTGTCTCTAGGGACATGTATTGTTTTCACATGAATGATGCCTACTGTTTATCATTGGACAACAATTGGGGAAATAAAGAACAATTTCCAAGAGAAGCTAAGAGCCATTTTCTTCTGACATACAGCTCTGCTCTCCTTCCTCAAACTGCTATAAAGTACAGCAGAACTATGTGTCAGTACAAACACCTCTTGTAGCTTATATCTAATAGCATTCTCAGCTCTGCTCTATGTGCCCTGGCTTCCCACTGAGTGGGAGATGATATGGTCACATAGTGTTTCTAATCACATTCAGCTCTGTTGTACATCTCTTCACAGGATACTGACTGCTGGGAGATAATACCTAGAACAGGTGTTTGAAATGACACATAACTCTGCACTAATCTACATAGTAGATGCCATCAGTGAGATCAAGGAGAGCAGGATGTGAGTCACTCACTACATGTCTCACAGGACAAATTTTGCTCTAAATTTTTCTTGAGGCACATTCTTTTTTTCCCAGTAAGATGCCTCCTGCTAATGATTTTCCATGTTATGTCGGGCAAAAAGTACATGCCCCCAAAGATGAATCTCTGCAAATGCCTCATTGGTTAAAGGGAAGTTTAGTGCGTTACTAAGATATGTATTCAATCTTCAACTGATGTGGTCTCAGGCATGGCTATCCTTACTACATTTTGTTTTCTAACGCCCTTTCTTGTTTACCAATAGTAGGCAATGAGGGAAGTTGGTTCCCTTTTGCCATTACCAATCTTTTACATCAAGGATTACACTAGTCAAATTTGCACAGGACAATGGTGGTATATCATAGCCTCAATTCATTTAAAACAGGCATATGAAATATCATATGTACACTTCATGTATTTACAAATTCATTTTTTGTTGCATAGTTAACGAAATTTATAATTTTTCATTGTGTGCAGAATCCAATTTGTAATTAGTTTTGGTCCTTATTTTTCCCATCGGTGTGACATCCAATTTTCTCCATTGCAGAAAAAAATGTCATCCTCAAACTACCCATTAAACAGTAGCAAGTCAACAACACTCAGATGACACACAGTTTGTACCTGTTTGCTGTTTTTTGTTTTCTTTTATTCACATACCCATTGATTTGAATGGGCAAGTTAGTTGAATTTTACCATGTCTGGACTGCCAAAGAATGCACACATGAGATCTATAATGGGTATGCATTCTGTCCATGAAATTGGATATCTGAAGGCAGAATAGTGCATAGAGTTAAAAGGGAAATTTTTTACACACTTTTTTACTGGAGTTACAGGAAACAACAGAGGTTTTGGTCTATGTTTAACAATGCACAAAGTGCAAACTGCTAAATCAATGCAATGGAAATGTATTATGAAAATGGCAGAATTTAAAATTGTAGACTACATATTGCAAATAAAAGAAAGGGAAAAAGGAATTGACTATGCCAGCAAATTCAGTACACCAAATCTCAAACATCAAATTGAGAATAACTGACCTATTGAGAATAGAAGCCTTATTGACTATCCCTAAACACCTCTCATCATCATCAAAACACTTGAAGGCGGCCTGAACACATCCAATATTATAATGATTTTTATTTGTATCCAGTGAATGTTCTTTAAGGATAATAGTAAGGATCATCCCCCTCTCTGTCCATCTACATTTCTTAAAACATCATGGAATCATAGAATGGTAGAGTTGGAAGGGACCTCAAGGGCCATCAGGTCCAACCCCTACTAGTGCAGGTTTTCTTAAATCATCGGAAACCTGCACTGAAGAAGGTTATTTTTATACTCTTGAGAAACAAGGGTTGTTAATATTATTCCCAAAATTAAGTTGAGAATACAAAACACATTGTAGTGGATGTGCATGAGCAAACATTGCTTGCTCTTGTTGGTGATAAATGATCTAAAAATGGTCAATACTGCTCCTTTTTCCAGAAGGTGAGTTTTTCCCTCATTTTTCAGTCTAGTTAATTTCAATTTCTCATTTGATGTAAGGTGTATTGAACATGGAAACTTTGACATTGTGAATCTTCTCTCATTTTTTGGTTTGGATTTGATCAAGAAATTTGGAAGTGGTTTCCTGGTTTCTTGTGAGTGAAGATAGCAGCTGCTAGACGTGGAGACCCAAGTTGAAAAGCAAAAATGGATAATGGAGTGAAGGGTACAGTCTAGACATTTTCTGTACCTCTCACTACTCCCTAGGGCTGAGTAGGCCTACTTTTGGGATTCAGTTATAAGATTAATTTGATCAAGGCTCCTTCTTTTTCCCTTTCCCTCCTTCATTATACAATAATCTGGGTCACAATGTTATTATTTTTTTATTTTATGGGGATCATCTAGGAATGATTGTTTTGATGCTTGAGTTTTCAGAGCATGATTGACTTTGATTTTAATTATGGTATATATAGCCAATGTTATACACAGATGGATCTTTACATTAATAAACATAGCCAAGTACACAAGCTATTATATCGCACTGATATATTCTCTATTAAAGCCAAGCGGACATTGGATTCTTCCTATACTTTATCTGCTTTGTATATAGCGCATTATGTCTAGAATGCAAGACAAAAAAAATAGAATTTTTTCAAATCCTTATTCACTAGGAAGTATTTACAGAAGTGCACCCACAAAATATTCCCCAGCACTATGTAACTCCGTCTATTTTTTTTGTATTGTATTTACTGTATAATGTCCTGTATACAGAGCAAATAGTGTATAGAACCTTTCCAACAATTACCCTCAAATTGATATAAATTAACCGTGATGTTTACCTCTCAAATAATATGACTGAGCTATAAAATATAACAATTTTGAAATCGGCACAGTTTCATATTTTTAGCAGAATATCTTAAATTTATTTTTATAAATATCCCTAGATTTTATGCAGAAATTTCATGTGTAATATGAGCAAAATATTTGTCTTCTATGCATTTTTATAATATTATCTGGAATAATTATATTTGGGTTATATTATCATACAAAACTTAGCTTTTGTCTGATATGTAGTTATATTTCTAAATGTACATACAAACAGACACATTTTCAGGCACAACGGTTCAAGGGAACGCAGGCTTGGATTTTTGCACTCTTACTTCAATATTATTTGGGTATTTTCAGGCTGATGAACTTAGTGGGCCGTAAAGCCACGGTAAAACGTTGAGTATTTAGTGAGTTTTTTTACCTCAGTATTTTTAGCCAAACCCAAGAATAGGTGAAAAATGAAGAAGTCATGTCTGTGTTTCTACCATGTTTTTCCAAAAATAAGACATCTCCCAAAAATAAGCCCTAGCAGGGATTTTCAGCATTTTCGAAGCAAGGCTTAAATATATGCCATATCCTGAAAATAAGCCCTAGTCGCAGATCAATAATGAAGTGTCCAGGCAGCTAAAAAAAAGTCAAAGAATACTGAAGGACGCTTGATTATAGACAGCGGACATCCCACGATCATTCTCAGCAGATGCCGAGCGTGAGGACATGCAGTGATCGCACCATCACACACATCAAATCTCACACCCACACACCTCAGATCGCACACACAATCACTTATCAGATCGCACACATACACTCACCACATCCAGCGATACCGATTTCTTCTGGCAAGCAGAATCCTGAGACGTCGTGTGATGGAACGCAAGGATCTGCAGCTGTGAATGGAAATGCTGAAAGGATCTGCGTTACTTAACTTCCTCCCACATTTCCCTGCGTCCGGAGGCATTCTGTATCACCGGATGTGGTGAGTGACTATTGAGTGTGTGTGTGTGTGTGTGTGCAATCTGATCGGTGATTGTGTGTGTATGACTGCGTGTGCCTGATCTAATGTATGTGACTGTGTCGGCCAGAAGCAGGGGAGAACGGTGTGCAGTATACCTGCTGGGAGTGCCCACCGGAGATCACAGAGAGAGTCTTGGAGCTACGCAGACGACCGGGGTCTATTAAGTATAAGTCTCCTGGGAAAAGGGGGTCTCCTTTTTTAGGGGGTAAACTTACCCCCAACCATTTTTCTCCAAGAATAAGGCCTACTCCAAAAAAAAGCCCTAGTGCTTTTTTGGAGCCAAAAAAGTAATAGACACTGTCTTATTTTTAGAAAAACACAGTATTATTATTTTCCTCTGATGGTTCCACTTTGGGTTTTGGCTTCCAAATACTGAGGTAAAAACCTTACCAATTACCCAATGTGTGCATGTGGCATTAGTCTGATCCTGCTTAATACTATCTATTCTAGTTCTCTATGACACGGGAGAGACGCATTTTGGCAGATATTTCTTGACAGTTAATACAAATAAAAGTATATGGATATGTTGACACAAATGATAATTCCATTTATCTGAAGAAACTCTGATAGTTAAAGGGATTGTAAATTGATATGCTGAGCAATGAAGCAGACACTGTATTTTAGACAAAAGTGCAATAGAACATTAAGTACAAATGAAGTGCATGCAGCACTAGTTTTTATGTTGGTGGCCTGGATGACATAATCGCCTAAGATCTTATGCACACAACCACGTCTCGGCTCTGTACAAGCTCACAGTTTGGCTCATACCATACCTCCATATGCTTCCTATTAGATATATTCAGTAGGCATTGGCATGCCATATGCCATATAAAAGTGATATTCTCATCTAGAAGCATTGCCCCTAGGGAAGAATATGCTATAATATGATGCCATATGGAGGCACCATACAGTGGCAGAAGGATTGGCTATGGCTCCTATCACAGAACCATGTTAACCCCATGTGCACTGCACAGGCTATGTGTGCATGGCAGAGCTGTATGCATGCTGCTTTTGGATCTCTATCTGACAAAGTTTTTTTCAGCTCTTTGTATAGATATACATGGACATACTCTGCTACGTTCACCCTGCTTTGCCATTAACTGACAAAGAAGTAGTCAATGGAAACTAATTTAGAACATATATGAAAATTTCTACATTTGACATCTTGGGGCAAAGTTATGAAACTGTCTAAAAATAAACAGTCTATTGGCCCATTTACAAAGGCCGATTTAATGTTAATAATGGCCACCAATCAAATATAGTCAAGTTCTTTGGCTCTCATTTTTCAGTTGTTTGCACATGGTGATGAGCAATCATAGGGACAAACTTACAGATGAACACATTTATTCAAGTGGAGTTGAGTTCTCCTCGAAGTCTACAAAAAATTGTATTTGAGAATTAAGCAAAGTAGCAGCAAGCTGTGGTTGACATTTTGCTAAACTGTGTAGGGTCAGGCAAACAGTTAAAAGTGTTATCCAGGCCTGAAGTTAAAGTCTGCAATCACTCTATATGACTGCAGACTGTGAATCCACAATGCATGCATACTGCACATTGTCAGGATTCTCCGGTGCCAGGGGCAGGCAGTTGTGTGACTGCTAGTATGCAATTTGTGTACATGCAGTCATGTTCTGACTAGACACCTGCAGCCTTGTTCAATATAGGTGAATTGAGTGTACGTCTACTCAGAATGTGGCTGGATGTATGTAAATTAGGGATAATCGAATACCTCAAATATTCGGATTTGCAAATATTTACCGAATAGGTCGCCGCTATTCGACTATTCGCGAATATTCGATGCTCAATGTAAGTCTATGAGAAATTAGAATAAGAACTATTCGGAACTATTCAGGCTTCCCATAAACTTACATTGCGCATCGAATATTTGCATATCGGCGACCTATTCGGAAAATATTCGCGGAGCCGAATATTTGAGGTATTCGATCATCCCTAATGTAAATCTATACTTGTTGTCACATATCTGACCACTCTCGCCGCTGGCACCAGGGAATCCTGACAGCACACTGTGTGCATGCTGTGATGTTTCACAAGTCTTTACTAGTCTGGGCAATGCCTTTAAAAAAAAGAAATAATACTCACCTCCCATGTCTAGCCACTACTAATTCTACGCTCCTCCCCTTTACCCTTTCCAGTCATGCACATCCTCCTTTTGAACTATTCCCTACAGGTCCTGGCTTCAGGCTCTACATAGTCTTGCACCTCACTATGCACCATGTTGTCATTGCAACATGTCGTGATGTCATGACATTACGACACACATACTCAAGCAGAGTAGTGATGTGAGAGGCATTGTCGAGTCTGTAAGCCAGGGCCTGAAGTGAAGAGTCCAAAGGATGTGCGTGACAGAGATTGGAAAAAGCGGAGATGCCTAGGACCGGACGGTGGGCTCCAGGAGGTCAGATGAAGAGAAGAGAGTATTATTTTTTTCTTTTTTGTAGATTCTAGAATATATTAAGGAACATTCAATTTATTCAATTTGCATTGAACAATTTCTTTACAAATTGAATTACCCTGTAAAATCTGCACAATTTGATGAATTTTAATCTTGGCAGATTTGATATCTTTGAAATAAAATGATTGCTGATGCTATCGTTCTATCATCTTATCAGAAGCACATTCCCTGTTTAGAAAGATAGTGCGGCTGATAATGATGATATTTATGCTGTAGTACAAATTAAATCACCCAATCAAAGAAAGTTTTCATTGCTTGTTTGGTGATTGCCGCCATGTTAACACCGGCATTTAATTATCCTATGAATGCTCATTCGCCAATTATCAGCTTGTGTAAAAAAAACTTCAGTTGCATACAGCAACCAATGACAATGGGGCTTTCAAGTTTCAAAAGCAAAATATAGAATAAAAGCTATGCCGTAATTAGTTGCTCTGGCCAAGAAAGAAAGTATTTCTTTCAGTTTTATGTTTCATGTATTTTAAGAATTACTAATAGTGATGGGCGAGCCTGCTCGATACTGCTCATTACTTGATCCAGCATTAGTGTGCTCGAGACATGCAGCGCTTGATTGTGTACTGAAGTTGCTCAAGCTATTTGCTCGACCCATTCCTCTTACCTGCCCTGGGCACAGCGCTCAGCCACCACAGACGTTCCCGGCCTCCATCAGTTTCCATCATGCAAATGCATTTAGCATCGCCTGGCAACTTCCATTTCATATACACAGTCCAAATATTCCCCCCGGCTAAAGTAACTGTGCAGTTAGTTCTGCTCTAGTCCCCATTCCAGAAAAGAGAGATGAATGCAGACTCAAGTAGAACTAACTGCATAGTTACTTAGAGTGGGGAACATTTGGACGGTGCACACGGAACGGAAGTTGTGGGTGTTCCCAGCTGCCTGTTGGATGTTGGAGACTGATGGAGCTCAGGAAGATGGAACAGGTTTAGCCAGGCGATGTCTGCTGCTGTGGCAACTGTTGTGCCCAGGAGCTGTGTCCAAGGCAGGTAGGAAAATGGCAAAAGAAAATCGCCAAGTCCCCTATTGAATCTTATTGTGCTCGGTACTCGAATTGAACACTCAAGCAGCCCAATTCGCTCAATTTGAGTACCAAGCATCCGTGCACTTTTGTGCTCAACCATCACTAATTATTACGTAATTCCTGATTATACAGGGTGACTATAACAGAGTAAAACCGCATGTATCATTCCCTACAATAGACCAATTTATACAAAGCAAATATTGCTTTTTGTGATTGCACCATTTTGACCTCACGTGCTGCTCCCTGCCCTCCCCACGTAACGTACCCCTAGAAAACAAAATAATACAAATAATAAAAATTCTGACGCACAAAAGATTTGTAAAACATTTCATTGAAAAATAATTACAATTTCTCCTGTTAAAAAAGTAAGATTTCACTTCTCATATGTCATTTGTACAGTTCCAGAAACCTATGATGCCCTTTTCTTACCAGTCTTCATTATTTAGAGACTTCCTTGACATACAAGGCCCTGCGTTATGAGATCTCTTTAGGTTGCCATTTCAAAGGGTGATGACATCATTAATAAGGTGATGTGAAGTCACAGGATCACAGAAAACTCAAACACAGATTCCAAACAGGAAAAACACGACTAAAGGATTTTTTTTTTTTAAACAAATACAACTAGTGTTTATTATAAAGATGGCTCCTTTCGAGTCTGTCTCCTTTGTTTTATTATAAGTTGCTGCTCCTGCTGCTGTTGCTGTGGCATGTCTGGATAATTTTGAAAGCAGTAGCTACTGTAGTTAAAGCAACATTTATCTTTTGACAGAAATATGTTTCTGCCGTATGTAAAGTTTACAACAGAGGACTAGTGCAGTCTTGTGAAACCTCCATCCAAAAGTTTTCTGTGCCTCCCTTCACATTTTGAGACAACAGCCTAAACTTGACAACATAAACAAGGAACTTTAGAGGCTTAAAAGACGTGGCGTCCTTTGCTGAAATAAACACCGACGTCGTGAACATAAATGCCTTGGTTAAGAGGTTTGGGGTGTCCGGGAAGGCTTATTGTGTTCAACATATATTCTCTGAAACCTACAAAAAAAAAGAAAAAACAAAGGCAAAATAAAGGAAGGAAAAACAAAAATAGGAAGGTACTTTAAGGAAAAAATAAGCAAATAAATATTGTCTAGTTTATTATTTTTTTTTGTAAAGGGAACAGATTATGAAATAAGTCCAATAAGAGTATAGGTGACAGAAAAAAGTAATTTGGACTTTTCAACTATAATACATACCACACATTTTGCCATAATTAGAAAGGGCCATCATTTTTAATTACACTTTAAAATATTTTGTTTAAAATTAAGAAATAAGAGACAGACAGTAGGTCAACGATGGCAAAAATACAAAAAAGCAAGCAAAAATGAAAAATATTTCATAATCCACATAACATATGTTAAACACAAAAAATCCAAAAGGCACATTTTAAATAATGAGCTGTTAATTGACAATCATATTCAAAAACAGCTACAATAGGACCACTCCAAAATAATTATAAACCAGAGAAGCAGCGTTCTAAGGTAAAAAAAATACAAAACTTTATTCAAACATCCATATTAAAAGAAAGTCCAAAATAGGACTAGAAAGGACATTGGAATACAATACATGAATACAAAAGGAACTGCTTAACCATGATTAAGCAGTGATTTTTTTTATGCGAAACGTGCGTCGGGGTCTTTTTTCAGGAGAAATCCATTTGGCAACTTATTGCACTGAGCACTTTCCTGGTATGTACTGCAATTGATGTGATCTGTATCCCAAGGCTTATTTATACCTGATGGCGTACTCTGTCCAATGTAAAGTTATTATACATGCTAGAGGGTTCAGATCTAATAATCTCTACCATTATATCTGGCTCAGCTTGCAGTTAGGGTGCCTACACCCACCACTTATACTTATGCATTGCTCTTTTTTGTATTCATGCATTGTCTTCTAATGTATTCCTATTTTGAACTTTTTTTTAATATGGATGTTTAAGTAAAGTTTTGTATTTTCTTATCTTAAAACTCCGCTCTGGTTTATACACATGACATATCTGCCAGAGCAGCTTGTTCATGTCATTGTACTGCAATTTTGAAACAGTTTACTACATAGAAAAATCCAGATAACCCTCAAAAAAAACATTTTTAAAGTCGTTTTCAAGATAGTAAACAGTAGATCAAAAATATGAGCTGAGCATATAAATTTAGCAATAAATAAAAAAGAGCATTTGGAGCAAGATTATGGGCAAAACAACCTGACAAATAAATCAATGCATATGGATTGCAAAACTGATGCAATGATTACATTGATGGTAAGGATGAATATGCGGATGATAATTGTGATAAAACATAAAGAGATATTAAATACTCACTTATGAAATATCAAGTTGATCCAAGTGTTTCACAAAAGTATTTTTAAATGTAAGAATGATGCTGTATACGGCTCTATTCTTGCCATTAAGAGTACTAGAACACTATCCAGAACTTACACTGTAATGCCCACTTCACACATGTGCACATAAAACACACAAGTGGAAGGTTCCATTTTGTCTATCCATGTGACTATCTGTGTGTACATATGTGCCATCTGTGTCCTCTGTGTGCCGTCCATGTGCACATGTCTCTAGTACGTGTGCCATCCATGTGCACATGTCTCCAGTACGTGTGCTGTCCATGTGTACATGTCTCCGGTACATGTGCTGTCCATGTGTACATGTCTCCGGTACATGTGCCATCTGTGTGACACGTAACGGGAAAAATGCATGACACAGAAAGGAATGGTTCAAATGTGTTAACGATGTACAAAGATAAATAGATAGATGGATAGAGAGAAAATAGATAGATAGATAGATAGATAGATGATAAAGTGATGATAGATAGAGATATAGATAAATAGATAGATAGATAGATAGATATCGAGAATTTACATCTATTACTCAAATAAATAAATACCAAAGAAAAAACTGTGAGATTCCGCCCATTTTTGATAACTAGCAAACGTAAAGCAGACAGCTGTGAGCTGATATTATTAGTAGGCTGGGAAGGTCCACGGCTATTGGGCCTTTCCCAGTCTTAAAATATTAACCCACTGTCACGCTAAAAGTGGAGCATCACGAGATAGACCAATTCTTGCGCTTCACTGCAGCTTTTCCAATGCCCTGGTGCGTTGATAATCATGGCAATGGTTTTGAAGGTTGATGTCAGCTGTGTAGCATTCAAAAACCCAACTGAAATCAAGCTCTGTTGTTAGTAATGGAGAAGTGTCTATCTAACACCCCCTTTACTAACCCAGTACTCAAAAAAAAAGAAACACATACACCAAAAAACTACTTTATCGAAAATCCTCATCAACACTTTATCTCCCATCATTCACCATTTTATTATAAGAAAAATAAGGAGGTCCATCGTAGTTTAGAGAATCCATTGTAGTCCACAAATGGAAGACTTCAAAAAAACAATAACATAATACCACAAAAAAATAAAATAGTAGTACACTTTCCTTCATTCACCACTTTATTAAAAAAAAAAATATCCCCCCAGAGGTCCAACGTAGTCCAGCGATTCTGACAAAGTCTACGGTTCATCAATCTGACACCCCATAAACTTTGCTTACAGGAACATCCAGGTCTCACTGTGCTTCATGAGACCCAGTGCCTCTGAAGAGCAATGACATTACTGCTCTCCAGACATTTCGGGTCACGCTGCATGGTGGGGGACTCGATGACTCTGAAAACTGATAATGTTAATGAAGAAATCACTCTTCACAGGAGCTGGGCCTTATGCAGCACAGCATGATCTAGAAGTGCCTGCAAGCAAAGTATATGGAAAGTCAGAGAGATGCAACAAAGCCTTTGTTTGTTGAAACTGCTGGACTGGGTAGGACCTGCTGGGGATTTATTATTTTTTGGGGAATAAAATTAATTAGGGACAGTGTCTTACTTATTTTTTCTGTTTTTAAGTTTCTGCTATTTGCAGGATTTCATTTGTGGAATAAGACGGATTGCCTAGACTATGTCAAATTCTATGGACTACGGTGGACCTGCTTTTTTTTTAAATAAAGTGGTGATAGAATTTTTGGGTGCGTTTTGTTTCTTTTTTTTTGGACTACTGGGTTCGTAGTAATGAGGATGTCTGATAGACACCTCTCCATTACAAGCACATGGACTTGATGTAAGCTTTGTTTCTGGACACTGCAAAGCTGACATCAAGCCCAAGAACCATTACCTGGATTGCCAAACCCCTGGCAATTGGGAAGAGCCAAAGTGAAGTGCCAAAATTAGTGTATCTAATGTGATGCACCACTTCTGTGCTGGCTCCAGGCTGGTATTTCCCATTCTTGAAGCTGCCTGCTTTAGCTTTGCTGGTTATCTAATATAGAGAGGATCCCATGTTGTTGTTTTTTTTCTTTTAATTATTTATTTGGTTAAT
This sequence comes from Anomaloglossus baeobatrachus, assembly GCF_048569485.1. Classification (NCBI taxonomy): domain Eukaryota; kingdom Metazoa; phylum Chordata; class Amphibia; order Anura; family Aromobatidae; genus Anomaloglossus; species Anomaloglossus baeobatrachus. Next base: position 539,714,575 of record NC_134356.1, on the reverse strand, counting down.
AGATGTAAAATCTATCTAGCTATCTACCTATTTGCTATTTTTCATTTATCTTATCTATCTATCTATCTATCTATCCTCTTTGCACATCTTTAACACATAAAAACCATTCATTTCTTCAATGCCTTTAGTTCTTGTCCATGTCACGTGGATGGTATCTGTGTGTTGTGCGTGTTTTTCACTGACCCGCAGTCTTCTATTAGCCCTTGTCATCAGTGCTGATGGTAAAAATTGACATGTCTCCCTGTGGATCACATAGACACAAAGTCCTTGTGAAAATACAGAGGTGTGAAAATCAACATAAATCTTAATGAGTATGTGTATGACTGTGTCTCCACTAAGAGTAAAAATGGGCACCACAAATACAGGAAACACTGATGTGTAAAGGGCGCCTAAATATGAATGGAGACTAATACACATTTGCAGTGTTTGTATACTAATTGTTTAGAAATATATCTACTTGCTCTGGTAAACTATAGCCTATAGATGTAACACAGTCATGTATCACATAGGTATTATCTGTGAATGCATGTGATAAGTACACTATGAACATGCCAAAGAATGTGTAGATCTCCATGAATTCTCCAATATCTAACCAATCATCTTTTAAGACTTTGCATCAAGTTAGGAAGTTATCATATATATCCATAAAATAGGTAATAATTTGCTGATTGCTGAAACTCGTCACTGATCCTGAAAATGTAATGTCCAATCTGAATGGATAATATGAAAGCTAAACTACAAAAAGAGAAATTACATTTTCGCCAAAACATTAAAGAATAATTTACAGAAATAAAATGGCAACAGAGTCTACCTGCCCTGGCTTGAGCAGGTAAACACTGTTATCCTTTTGTTGCTGTGAGCCATCCAATCTGGAGCGGCAATGGAGCATGCATACCACTGCTTCATCCATGTCTGTGGGACTGCCAGAAATAGCCAAGTAGAGCACTGGTCTATTCAGAGGAGGCCTTGTAGAGCCCCATTCTCGGATTAGCGTTGGTCCCAGTGATCTGCACGTGGTCACCTAATTTATAGATAGCTGAAAATTTCCCAACTTGCTACAAAACTATTACAGGGAAACATAAGAAAAGGCAGAGAAAGTGCAAAAGGGAACTGCTTTAATGATGACACTGCCAAAAGAGGAAAATTGGCAGACCAATCAATGGACAAATGTGTGAATTACAATTGTACAACTCTGGCACAGCCATATAAAGGTACAAAGCATAGGTGTAATCATGCGCAGACAAGCGTTGACAGCTGACAGCCCATTGGATCTCGGGACCTGATCAGTGCACCTGTGCCAACAGTGATGATGGTGTGGTGTGGGCGGTCCGGCACCATGTTTAAAAACATGGACAGCGTGCAGTTCTCCATCCCCTCTGATGAAATGATTACACTTCAAAGATCGTGAAATGTACGTTGGGGTCCAGGTATTGGGGGACCTCTCTGCTGTTATCTATTGCACCTTATGTTGGTATATTCATGGGTGTGATGATCTCATGATGATGATACATCCTGTTACTTTATGCTGCTAGGGCTGCGTGCAATACTTTGTGCAATATATACCTGTGGGGTTTTCCACCATCTCTAGCTTACTGCACTTTATATTTATAATAATTTGTTGCCCTACATATTACCAATATGTCTACTGTAACGCTTGTTATATACATTTGAATCCATGAATTGTTTGTATCTGCTCTAATCTCTGATTATGATTACACTCATGCTTTGAACCTTTATATGGCTGTCCCATACATAGTTGTACAATTGTAATTCACACTTGTGTCCATTGATTGGTCTGCCAATTTTCCCTTTTGTGCCAGTGTCATCATTATAGCCGTTAACTTTTCCACTTTACTCTTCCTTTTTCCCTGTTTTTCTTGTATTGTTCAGAGTGTGCCATGTGTGGAGGTATTTTCTAATATCCCCTTTTTTGACTTATGGATATCTGGATATTAATTAAAAAAATTACAGTAGTTATTCCATTTGTGTTAATTTGAATCCTCTGATTCATAGGAATGCTCTTTGAAAGGGGACATCCCACTCAGAGCCATTAAGCTCACCGATTGGCTTCTGCACTATAGATGTGATGTCAGCACCACAGCCAATGCCAGACACTAGGAGCAGCGGTGAGGCTTGGCCCCGGGCAGGTGAGTAGAGCATGGTTTATTTCTTTAGAATAACCTGAAGCCAAGGATTAACATTTACTAAAAGGGAACACCATATTTGATAATAAATAACCATGCTTTATGCGTACTTCTCAGTAAATTAAGGATAAAGTTAGAAATATTCTAAAAGATACAAGCACCAGATATCGTTTTAGGTAATTTCATGTAACAGTGTTAGAAATGTAGGGGCCAATATAATACATGAGGCCCATGTAGTTGACAGATGCTGAATCACGTGCTTTATTGCCACAGTATTTTTCTCAGTAGCATTGCTTCTAGTGAGTATGCAGTTCCTCACTGAGGAAACAGGTAGCAGAAGATTAAATTATGGTACCTGCACTGCTATACAGCCTCCGAACATGACGCAGGGCTGCCATGCTGACTTTTTTTTTTTTTGTGGACAACTTGTGAAAAAATTATGGACAGAAAACATTTTTTCCAGACACATTGGAAAACCATAATAAATCATTATGATTATAAGTGATACATGTCTACTGCCCATAATTCTGATATAAAGACATCAGCTGCACTCATTGTAAACTAGAAAATGATGATAATTAAAGTGAAAATAATCTGTATAAGATTTTGCAGCCTCAAAAAAAATCACAGACATCTTAAACTTTTTGGGGACAGGGCATTTTTGCCTTATTTTTACAGACTGTCCTGGAATTGGCAACCCAGAGAGGAGGATATTGGTTTAAATGAACCAGTGACATTATACATTTTGGGAAATCAAGTTTATGTATTAACAACAGACGAGGTGGAGGAAAGCTTGACACACCCAATGGAATAGGTCACCACACACATCCATGGAGTGCAACGATATGAAGACCGCCAGGTGGACTATAACTTGAATAGAAGGAAAAGATATCGGCACATCCAACGTAAAATAATTTCTTTCTTTATTATCACGAAATATCAAAAAAGTCTATCCATATTTAGAAGAACCTGAGGCGTTTCCAATGCAAAAGTGCGTCCTTAATCATAGACAGCCTATGATTAAAGACGCTCTTTTGCATTGGAAATGCGTCAGGGTCTTCTAAATAAGGATGGACGTTTTTAATACTACGTGACAATAAAGAAAGAAATTATTTTACGTTGGATGTGCCGATATCTTTTCCTTCTATTTATGTATTAACATCTTTGATAATGGAGATTATTTATGTCACGGTCTTTTCTCTGTTGCAGAGTTATGCGTCTGAGTCTCACTTTATCTTGTCAGACTCTGCTGATTAAATTAATCCCCTTTCCTTTAGGAAGGAGAGGGTTAATGTCAGTTTACCTTCCTGCAGCTCCTGAATCCTGTTCAGGTGTTTCCAGTTGGGACCATGCCCTGGTTTTATAAACACCCTCTACTTCCACCAGATGGTGTCGGTTATTTTCATTAATTGTGAATCTTGGCCAGGAGGAGAAAGGAGCTGGATTATGCATGTCTCAGACACTCGCTTTGAGGGCTGCAGCAGTTCTAGGTGTGCTGGTTGTACGGCATGGATGTTACCCAGTAGTCTGTTGTCCTTCCCCTCTTTTTTTGTTGTTTCCCCTTAAGCACTTTTAGTGGATCCTTGGTGTGTGATTGCCGTGTGTTCGAGTAGTTGTCGTTGTTACCCCTGTTTTGTTTTAATTTGTCAGTGGGGTTATAGACTTCTGTTCTTGTTTCTTCCCCCCGGGTGGTGGGTTGTAGAGGGGGGTCTTACCATTAGGGACAAGGACACGAGATAGGGCTTAGGTTGGGGGCCCGGACCTTCCTACCTTCAAGGGTATCTCCAGGTGTTAGACTGAGCGCAGGTATCTCAACCTTAGGGCCAGTATAGGTTTCCCTGGGTTCTTTAGCCCATTTTGTGTCAGTAGCACAACTTCCACGAGGAATAGATTGTATGATGAGGCAGGGAAGAATGTGTAATGCAGCTACAGAAGACAGAGAAATAGCATAGTGAGAATGCTCAGCTGTAGAGTTATATCGCAGGCATCTAAGGCTAAGTTCACACGTCCAGTAAGCATCTGTTAGGACAGATCCAGCAGCAATCTGTTGGCAAAAAAGTTTGTGCAGACACCACTTTTTTGTCTGTTTTTAAATAATTGATTTTTGCAGGATCTGTTTTTTTAACATTCAAATCTCTGGAAAGCAGATTTGTTAATTGATTGCTATTTAGCTATCAGTTTTTCTTTTTTTTGTAAAGGATCCATTTTTCATAGACTCCAATGTGGAAAAAAAAAGGATCCATCTGAGATTAATCACTTAAAACTGGACAAAAATAGTTGTGTCTGCACAACTTTTTTTTTCCAGCGGATTTCTGCTGGACTCTTTCTTAGGCCTCTGCCACACTCACGTGAAATTCACGCACGTGCCGAGAGACACGTATTTTCCCTGCGTGTTGCGTGCAGGTAAGTACGTGTCTCTGGTACGTGCGTGACACGTGTGTTCTACGTGTGCTATCCGCAATAGCACACGTAGAATCGGTAATTATTATACTCACCTGGTCCTTCCTGATGTCCGCGCTGCTGTCCATGGTGCTGATCCTCAGTCTCCAGCCCTCCCGTCTCCCCACTGCTGCTGCTGCCAGGCAGTGAAGTGAATATTCAATGAGAATAATGAGCAGCGGTCGGCAGCAAGAGGCAGCAGCGGCAGAGACAGGAGGGCTAGAGAAGGTGAGTTAATGTTTTGTTTTTTTTTCAATGACATGTGTGTTTTCTCCGGCGCGTGTCACACGGGACCGCATCCACACTACACCCGTGTGGTGCGGGTGCGGGCCGTGTGACACCCGTGCTGCCGGTGAAAAAACGGACATGTCAGCGCTTTCAAAAACGCACACACGTACAAACGCACACGGACACACGTTCCGTGTGGTTTTACGTGTGTGTGCCTGCTACAATAGGGTAGCATTGGTTAAAGTGTCTCCGTGCCGCCGGTACGTGTAAAAAATGACAAACACGTGCCGGAGGCACGGATGTGTGGCGCAGGCCTTACAGCGCATAGAATGAGAGGTTTCTGTATGCACAGTACTATTTACATGCAGTTGTGGAGGGCTGGAGGTCAGTTTTTCTGTTTCCACACTTTTCCATGACCACAATACAGTCAAGGGATAACACAATTGAGAACAACAGAGAAAGTGTAGGAAGGTTCAGAGGAAAAAGCAAAGCAAGAATGAAATAATCACATGCAACTTACTATAGCTATCTGATTATAATCTAGCTTTACATTTTTAATGATTACAATAGTAATTTTATAATGTGCTCCTGAGCACTGCCTTGGTAAATATCCATATAAAACTTAGCTGCTACCTTCTCTGTATTAGGAAAACCAGAGTCAAGATTTGGGTCACTCATTGATTTAATTTACAGGACCACTGACTGAAAAGTATGGTGTTAAAAGAAATCTGTAAGCAGGTATTTCCTACCTCATCTGAGAGCAGCATAATATAGGCAAAGAGATCCTGAATACAACAATATATCACTTAGATCACTGGGTACAGCCGTTCTGACACAATCAGAATTTTTACATTTAGTCATTCATCAGAGCTGAGAGAGCTGTCCTGCCCACACCAATAGAGATTATATATTGACAAAAAAGTGTCAATCAGAGGAGGGAGTGACTTTGTAGCCAAAGCAATGATAAAGGTCTTGATGCTTAAACAAACATAGAAATTAAACAACAAATGGGACCTTGACAAGACGGGCCTCCTTGAATCCTGTTTTAACCCTGGCTTCATTTTACATAACAAAAACCTGCTGACAGATTCCCTTTAAGCATTTTGATTTGCTATCTGTAGTTTCTCATTTTTTTGTAAACAGGTGTTTCTTTACTATGCAATTGTAATGAGCTCCAGCTACAGTAACGCCATCATCATATGGTCTCAGAATGCAAACCTGAATGGGATCATATAGGCAAAAACTCTTTAAACCCAGGTTTGCTTAGAGCAGTAGTGAGCTTAAATATTTTCTGTTACTAGAAAAAAGAGCCACACATAACTTAATTAGCTGTAACAAGTGGTTGTCACATACATATGTTCTAGTCATAAACAATATGGATCCAACAGAGACTACCAGCATACAAAAATCCCATAAATACATATACATGGTCACTAGTGATGAGTGACCACTACCAAGCTCTGGTGTTTGTGACAACATGGACAACCAATGCCTAGCATGGGTTAAAGTTTCTTAAAATTCAGCCAGACGTATTCTTCTGTGTGTTAACTCATGTTTGCTAAACTATTGTTTCTCCAGACCCTTCCGAGCAATCATTGTAATGTAGTTGTGTATTGCTAATCTAATGTAAATTACCTCAGTGACCATTGTCTAGTCTGTGACTTGCAGACCACATGTAGATATCCTCAGTCTTTTTATCCACATCATTTAAATGAACATTATCCATGCAGCTTGAAATTCATCCAATAAGAGAAGCAACCTTGCACAACCAATCCGCTGAGGGCACAGTATATCCAAAGGGAAGGCTATGGCTATAATAAGGAACTTCTTTAAGTCACCAGTTGTTGATGGATGCTGATTGATCCAGTCTAAGCTCTTAGGAGCTGGCTAGGGCATCAGAACCAGGATGCCTTGTGGACTCGGTCTAGGGACTTTGGCTCCGACTACAGGATCACTTGGCTACATGGCTTCAATCTAGGGACTTCGATTCCGATTGGAGGCCATATCCACAGTCTAGGGATTTTGACTCCGGCTACCAGGATTAGATCATCATACCAGAGACTACTTAAGGAGGAAACCCAGGTTGGGACAATTTGGTCACCTGGCTACAGACTTTGTGGACCTCAGCCAGCTTCCTAAATCTGGCGTTATTCCATTCTCGGTGGGTGCCCGCCAAAAGCGGGGTGCTGCTGGATTGGAGTAAGTAGCCCTGGAAGCTCTGAAGCACGGACATTCTAAATCCCTGGTGAGCCAGCAGAAGGGTGAAACTCTGTTGCCTGTTACATTTGTGTTTTGCTGGTTATGTGTTATGTGCCGTTAATTATTCAGGGATCCAATAAAGTCTTAATATTGTGATTCCCTCACTCTGTGTTGTCTGAGCAGTGTTCCGCCCACGGTTAAGGAGGTTGTGCGTTCAGTTGGGATGAGCCCTGGGCCATGCTGTCTTTCTAAAGGGGGTCAGTTCAGCGGACGAGAGCACCAACTTAGCCCCGTGTCTCCAGTGTTCATCACTCGTAATGAGCAGTTGCATGCTTGGATGGGTGAGACTTGAGTACCTGAGTAAAATGGAAATCAATGGGGGACTCAATTTTTCTGGAAGAGTTCCTGGGAAAATGCTTGAGTTCCCCATTGACTTCCATTATACTCGGGTACTCGAGTTGCGTCCATGCGAGCATTCAACTGCTCATTACGAGTACCGAGTACCCAAGCAGGGTAGTGCTCTATCATCACTAATGATCACCGCTTTTGGGGATAAAAAGGTTACAATTGCACCCCCAAAGCAGATGGGCATACAGGCTCCCATATATATAAGCACTGTCATGGGGAGCATTGCAGTGACAGCTGCACTAGGGCCGCGTATTATTATGGTGGAGTAACAAGAGCAATTCTCACAAAAATATTACTTTACTAAATCAATTAAAAACAGTACAACAATATAAGTACAAAAAAATGCCAACATTATTTAATAAATATGAAAGGATATTAACATTCCCCGGGCTTGAAAATAGTTTAAAAAGACCATATCCCCAATTTCACCTACCTACCAATGAAGGAACATCTCTCTAATTTTTAGTGGCGCCCCCATTCCACGGTGGCTGACCCTCCCTAAACTCCTTGTCCCTAAGGAAAATACTGAGGCATTGATGTATTTAATGAAGTGTGTTCTGATGACTATACAAGTTGTAAGAGGACTACACATAGGATTTGGAGTACTTATGACTAATTATATCTACATGGACCACTGGGTATTGGTTTAGACCGCTGTTTGTCTTATATGAAAAAACTTGAACTAAGAAAAATCTTTTCTCCCATCCAAAGCTAAGTATTGTGCCTTGGAAGGGCTTAGAAGTCAACCCATATATTTGGACTTTTTTACCCCTTTTGTCCTCACAAGCTACCTGTGAATTGCTGTGTTTTTCCTTCTCCAGCCCTTACTCTATATTTTCCTTCTGGACTAGGAGTTTAGGGAGGGTTAGCCACCATGGAACGGAGGCGCCACTAAATATTAGAGCTATCTTCCTCCATTGGTAGGAAGGTGAAATTGGGGATAGGGCCTTTTTAGGCTATTTTTAGGCCAGGGAATGTTAATATCCTTTCAAATTTATTAGCTAGTATTGGCATTTTTTTGGACCTATATTGTTATACTGTTTTTAATTGATTTAATAAAGTAATATTTTATGGGAATTACTTTTTACTCCACAATAATAATTTTTCTCTACTATCGCTATTGATTGGTATAGTTTCGCATATTGTTATGGCCAACAGTTTGCAGCTTACAGTTGCAGCTATCTCTGGTACTCAATATGTATTCCTTCAATGTCATAAAGCTACTAGTTCTGGCAGCTCACTTCACCTTTTCTTATGTTCTTCTCATTGCTAAGTTGATTTGTCTTTGGTTCAATATATATACAGCTCTGGCAAAAATTAAGAGACCACTGCAAAATTTTCAGTTTTTCTGATTTTTCTCTGTATAGGTATATTTTCAAGTGAAATGTAAATTGTTCTTTTATTCTATAAACTACTGACAACATGTCTCTTCACAAAGTTTTATTTGCACAATTTGACCATATAGGACTAAAGTAAGGTAATCTTCTTTGATGAGTCTAATTTTCAGCTTTGCTCAACACCTGGTCATCTAGTGTTTAGACGGAGACCTGGAGAGGCGTACAAGCCACAGTGTCTTTCACCCATTGTGAAATTTGGTGAAGGATCGGTGATGATCTGGGGAAGCTTCAGCAAGGCATAAATTGGGAAGATTAAACTGTGCAAAGGATGTATGACTCAAGCCGCATACAAGGTTATCCTGGAAAAACAGTTGCTTCCTTCTGCTCAAGCAATGTTTCTCAACTCTGAGGATTGTTTTTTCCAGCAGGACAATGCGCCATGCCCCACAGCTAGGTCAATCAATGTGTGGATGAAGGACCACCACATCAAAATCCTGTCCTGGCCAGCCCAATCTCCAGACCTGAACCCTATTGAAAACCTTTGGAATGCAGTCAAGAGGAAGATGGATAGTTACAAGCCATCAAACAAAGAAAAACTGCTTACATTTTTGCATGAAGAATGGCATAAGGTCATCCATTAGCAGTGTGAAGGACTGGTGGAAAGCATGCCAAGACGCTTAAAAGCTGTGATTAAAAATCATGGTTATTCCACAAAATATTGATTTCTGAACTCTTCCTGAGTTAAACAAGTATTGTTGTTTCTAAATGAGTATGAACTTGTTTTCTTTGCATTATTTGAGGTTTGAAAGCAATGCATTGTTTTGTTAGTTTGACCATTTCTCATTTTCAGAAAATAAATACAAAATGTATTGCTTGGAAATTCGGAGACATGTTGTCAGTAGTTTTTAGAATAATAAACAATTTACATTTCACTCAAAAAATATACCTATAAAGAGAAAAATCAGAAAAACTGACAATTTAGCAGTGGTCTCTTAATTTTTGCCATAGCTGTATATATAGTATATAATTTTTCTTTTAAATTCTGATAGGATTGAAGAAACAGCTCCAATGTGTGTGAACCGGTTTCAGGAATAAAATTCTTTATAGGAATGGTAATTAAACTGACTGAATGTGATGAACATCACCAAGGAGGTGGCAAAGTGAAAGCTGAACTTCAACTGCTAACTTCCCACACACACCATAATTGAACGGCAGGGATGTTCTACCCACCCTGAACCAATGTGAACACCGAGTACTAGATGAAAGAATAAAAACAACAAGGCTGTATGCAATCGTCCGTAAGAGCAGATTACATCAATTCTAGCCTGAACATACAGTTATATACTGTAAATCTAAAATTTCAATGGTAAGATCAAATAGTCAGTGCCAAGATCATAAATTGCAGGTTACCCCACAAAACAGGTTGGTTTCTTTAATAAATGAATCAGTTTTAACTAGTAGCATGCCATGAATTAGTCTAGTTATCAATGTAATTTCTAATATAAAAATGATTGGATCTAATAGTTATTTATGTCTCCATTTCATTCTTCCTCCACTGGTTACAGAGTGACTGAGTGACCGGTCAGTCTTTGTGTGGAATCCTGTGTGATGAAATGACATCCCGATCTGAGAGTGAGACATGATGTTTCACGGCAGTGATGACGTAACGATAAATGTGATTTTATCAATCAGCTTTTCAAACAAAAAGAACCAGTGTCCTATGAGACCAACTATGGCGAAATGGAGAAGGATTCTAAAGATCTATGACAAGTAGAGATGAGCGAATGTTTTGAAAATCAAATTTACTGACAAATTTTTCCCCGAAAAGTTTGATTTGTACAGAATAAATTGGCGCAAATGTGAACTTTTGTAAGCTTGAATTTGTTTAGGGGGAGAAGAATTAAAGAGAACCATAAGAGCTTATACTTTATAGGCAAAAGAGAGTGAGAGGACTCCACTGACCATAAGAGCTTACACTTTACAGACCAAAGAGAGTGAGAGTACTCCACTGACCATAATGGCTTACACTTTACATACAAAAAAGAATGAGATGACTCTGCTGACCATAAGAGTTTACATTGTACAGGCAGAACAGATCAAGAGAACTCCACTGACCATAAAAGCTTGCACTTTACAGGCAAAAGAGAGTGAGAGGATTCGACTGACCATAAGAGCTTACACTTTATAGGTAAAAGTGAGCAAGAGGACTACAGTGACCATTAGATCTTCCACTTTACAGGAAAAATAGGGGGAGGACTCTGCTGACCATAAGAACTTACACTTGACAGGCAAGAAAAAGTGGACTCTGATGACAATAAGGGCTTACACTTTACAGATAAAAGAGAGCTAGAGTACCCCACTGACCATAAAAGTTTACACTTTCCAGAAAAAAAAAAAGAGTACTCTGTTTACCATGAGAGCTTACACTTTACTAGGAAAGACAGAGAGGGCATCGCTGACCATAAGAGCAGAAACATTACAGATAAAAGAGAGCTAGAGTACACCACTGACCATAAGAGTTAACACTTCACAGGCAAGAAAAAGAGGACTTGGATGACCATACATCATACACTTTACAGGCTAAAGAAAGGGAGAACCTAACTAACCATAAGAGCTTACACTTTAAAAGGTAAGTGAGAGAGTGGACTTAACTGGCCATTAGACTTTACAATGTACATTATAGACTTAGCCAGTTGCTCTGGTGATAGAAAGTGACTCTGTCATACAAACTGTGCTCCATGGGGAACCCGTGATCTCATATGGCCCAGGTACTGACCCCCCTATAGAAGGTGTGATAATCTGTAAGGTATCATAGCTTAGGAACATCATAGGGAGCCCCACATGGCAATACAAAATTACATTTGCCTAATCTTTGATGCTTTAGCATTTAGAAAAATGGTGTCGGGCAAGATTTTTTTTGGGCAAACTACAAATCAAATCTCAAAATATTTGAATTTGCATTAAACTGTGACTTTTAGGAAATTGAACTCCAACTTGATCCTCCGTGGAGCCACCCATTGCTCTCTGATTACTGTTTTTATATATTAGGTCATACAAAATCATTGAAAAATATTAAAAATCTCTTTCAAGACTTTGTGGTCACATATGAAGAAAAACATGTTGATTCAGTACTTGGTGTTTGTTAGTAGCAATGAGCCGGTGTGCTCACCACCAATGCTCGTTACTCTATAAAGCATTGAACGTCTGAGTTTAAAAATGCTGTAGTATCCATTTGACTTCCATTACACTCGGTACTCGATTAGTGCGCAAGAACCCTGAACCATAATGCTCGATCAAGTAACAAGCAGTGGAGAGCACGGTCGCTCAGCACTATTTATTAGGCTAACAACTCATGCATAGAGCTGAACTGTACCTAAATGGAGGCAAAAAGAGTCCTACAAAAACACAGACACTCCTTTTGTGTCAATATAGATTCTATACATTACTGTATTACTGTATCACCCCACAGAAGAAATGTCCTTTGAGGAGATGATCTCTTTAATGGCATCCTATGGAGTTTATATGTAATTAAACAGATGTCTCTGAATGCAATTGGATATAGCATGGCCCAACAGACTTTAATTGTTGCTGTTTCATAGTTTTGCACGTGGACGGCTAGTAAACCAGAAAGTTTGAAAATGAATATATGTGCAACTGCAAAGTAAGTGAAATTTTATCTAATTAATTTTAATCTACTAATAATTTCATTTTTTTTGCATGAAAAGTAACCTATTATTTGGAGTGGGGTTATCCCATAATATCATCCATTCTCTGTATATACTACAGGAAAAACTGTACATTGCAGTAGGTTGTTGTCACGAATCACGATACTGGTGGTAATAGCTAGAGTCCAATAGCGGGAAACAGGGAGAATGATGGAAGCGGCAAGTACACTGACAAGAGGGAACTCAGGTACAGTCTAAGACTTGTAGTTCCACGGCAGCTTCAGATGATAAGCAGGTTGCTGACAGGAGTGCGGGATACAGAATAGGAGGAAGGAACGATCCGGAAAGAGATGGTTTCAGCAAGAGAACTGCAAGCAGGAGCTTTACACAATACTCAAGCAAAAAGTGTTTAACCAGGCTGGATATTAAAGACAAACAGGTGGCGAGGGATGAGCTTATTGGAAGCATGCTCCACCATCTTGGCTGAGGGCAAAGTTAAGGGGGGGGTAACCAAACAATAGGTAACCAGGGCATTCCTGACAGTTGTGCATGCAGTAGTGAGGCTGAAAGCAACTCTTCATTCTGAGAATAGATCTGTCATGTATAGTCATCATACTTGACCATCTCCTGCTGCTCGCTTTGCTGAAGCCGCCATGTTGGCCCTACTGCATCCAAAATTGGTACTGCAGAAACATGAAGCACGTAGCGCTAAGGGTGGCTTTACATGCTACGATATCGGTACTGATATCGCTAGCATGCGACCCGCCCCCATTGTTTGTGCGTAACGGGCATATCGCTGCCCGTCGCGCACAAAATTGCGCACCCACATCACACATACTTACCTGCATAGCGAAGTCGCTGTGACCGGCGTACTGCCTCCTTTCTAAGGGGGCGGTCCACTTGGCGTCACAGTGACGTTAATGAGCGGCCGCCCAATGAAAGCGGAGGGGCGGAAATGAGCGGGACGAACATCCCGCCCACCTCCTTCCTTCTGCATTATGGCCCGCGGCAGGTAGGACATGTTCCTCATTCCTACGGGGGTCACACACAGCGATGTGCACTGCCGCAGGAACGAGGAACAACAATGGGAAAACGATAGTATTGATAATTGGGAGCGGACCCCCATGTCAACGAGGAGCGATTTTGGACGTTTTTGCAACGATCCAAAATCGCTCCTTGTAATCATACACTACGAGATCGCTACAGCGACCGGATGTGCGTCACAAATTCCGTGACCCCAACGAGATCGCTGTAGCAAAATCGTAGTGTGTAAAGCCCGCTTAAGTCTAAACCAAAACTCCTCTGTCGTTCCTGTGCTGTGGAGGTGTGGTTCAGAGTTACCATTGTTGTGGCCCCCTTGAATGCTGGAGGACCAGAATGTAAGTTTCAATGCAGAAGGTAGCAGATGGCAAATAGGGGGCACCTGCGAGGTTTATTATTCATGATAAGTCTATAATGGCTTTTCAATGTCAAGATGAAGGGTCGCTTTAAGAAACAGCTAAAGAGAATGTTTTAGATGATAACAAATTTAGGAAATTTCTACACATGCCTGTCCCTAGTTAGAACTAAATTATGCTACAACTATATTATGGCCTATATTCTATCTGCAAAGCTCAGAACTGATTTTACTATACTAAACTTACAGTATATCAGAAAAGTGAGTACATCCCTTTAGATTTTTGCCAATATTTTATTATATCTTTTCATGGAATAGTACTGAAGATATGACACTTTGATATAATGTAATGTAGGCAGTGCACAGCTTGTACATCAAAAAATGTCCTAGACTAGTAAATATGGAGTAAAGAAGGTCAAACAATTGCCATTAAAAGACAATAAAATTAATAACATGTAATAAAAAGACAAGTAAAATATAATCAAAAAGTGTCACAGGACAAGGGGCGTGGTGTGGCTACAAACACTAAAGAATGCCACAACCCCGAAGAAGCAGGGCAAAATATGCGCTTGGAGGTGGAGGGACGTGGTTGTTGACATACTACACTATCACTAGTTGCAGGTAAGATGATTCTACCTTCTTTAATATTGCACTTGATCAGATGTATCTATCCTCACTTGTACATCATCACCGCGAATGTGCAGTAACTCTCCTTTTTGGACTTAGCACAAGCTATTATTTATTCCCTGCCTTATGTGCAATAATTATATCACTGCTGATTGTTATGCTCTAATTACTATTACAACTATTATTTTGCATTATTCTGAGGGTTATGATTAATTATTTTGTGTATTGAGCCACATATATACTTGTGGATGTTATATCACATTTCCATTTTTTAGTGTTTCTGGCCACACCACGACCTCCTGTCATCTGACACATTTTTCTGATATTTTTCCTCTCTTTTTATTACATATTTTTATTACATATTAATAAAATAAATGTCTTTTAATAGCAATTGTTTGTCCTTCTTTACTCTTGACTTCCCTATTGATATAATCAGACCATTATAAAATCTTGTATAACAATGTAAAATTGATGAGCGTGCTAAATAACTCCACACACAGTTATTAATGTCTAAACTTGGCAAAAAATGTGAGTACACCCATAAGTGAAAATGTCCAAATTGTGCCCAAAGTGTCAATATTTTGTGTTGCCACCATTATTTTCAATCACTGCATTAACTCTCTTGGGCTTGATGTTCAATAGAGCTTCACAGGAGCCAGTAGAATCCTCTCCCACTCCTCTATGATCACGGAACTGGTGGATGCTACAGACCTTGCGCTTCTCCACTTTCCAGTTGAAAATATGTTGCAGATGCTCAATAGGGTTTAGGTCTGGAGACATGCTTGGCCAGTCAAGCACCTTTACCCTCAGTTTCTTAAGCAAGGCAGTAGTTGTTTGGAGGTGTTTGGGGTCATTATCCTGTTGGACTACTGCACTACAGACCGGTTTCTGAAGGGAGGGGGATCATGCTCTCTGCTTCGGTATGTCACAGTACATGTTGACATTTATGGTTCCCTCAATCAACTGTAGCTTCCCACAGCTGGTAGCACTCCTGCAGCTCCAACCATGACACTCTCACCATCATTCTTGACTGTTAGCAAGACACACTTGTTTTGTACGCCTCACCTGGTTGCTGCCAAACACGTTTAACACCATCTGTCTTGTTCTAATGAGACCACAGGACATGGTTCCAGTAATCCATGTCAGTTTACTTGTCTTCAGCAAACTGTTTATGGACTTTCTTGTGCATCTTCTTTAGAAGAGGCTTTCTTCTAGGATGACATCCATGCAGACCAATGTGATACAGTGGTCTGAGCACTGACAGGCTGACCCTCTCACCACCCTATCCAACTCCCTACCCTAATGTTGCCAGCACTCATACATCTATTTTAAAAGGACAACCTTTGGAAATGATGCTTAGCACAATCACTCAACTTCTTTGTTCGACCATGGCGAGGTCTGTTGTGAGTGGAAGCTCTCATGTTAAACCACTGTATGGTCTTGGCCACCATTCTACAGTTCAGTTTCAGGCTGTAGGCAGTCTTCTTACAGCCTAGGCCATCTTTATGTACAGCAACAAATTTTTCTTCACATCCTCAGAGAATACTTTGCCATGAAGTGCTATATTGAACTTCAAGGGACCAGTAAGAATGTGTGTGAGCGATAATACAAAATTTAACCCACCTACTCCCAGTTCACACCTGAGTCCTTGTCACAATAGTGAGTCACATGACACCAAAGAGGGAAAATAGCTATTTGGGCCCAATTTATCTATTTTCACTTAGGTATGTACTCACTTTTATCGCCATTCATTTAGATATTAATGGCTGTGTGTTGAATTATTTAGAAGGCACACCAAATTTAGAGTGTTATACAAGTTCTGCGCTAACTGCGCTACATTGTATCAAGGTGTCATATCTTTAGTGTTGCCCCAAGAAAATGTATAATAAAATATTTACAAAAATGTGAGGGGGGAAACACTTTTCTGATATACTGTAGGTGGAGTTTTACTTTATTATTTCCATTATACGAGAACATTGCCTATTTTAGCCCTATTCATCATTTTAAAACTTTACTATTCATCTGAAGCTTGCATATGTCTAATTTTTTGCAGAGAAGCCTGTTTTTCTATATTGGTTTTTTAGCATTTTAATCTGCACGATTTATAGATATTCACTTTACATAATGCATGAAAGATTAGGGAAAACAATGTAAGATTTGTTAAAGGAAAGTAGAATTTGTCAGAGACGTTCTTCACCAGTCGTTAATATTCCCCCAACCCTAGTAGATGGCGATAAGTGCTGAGCATTAAATTGAAAGTGTTTACAAAAATAAGGTCTATGATAACACAGCGAAAAATGGATGTGAAAGTAAGAGAAAATGGAATGGCTTCTCGTGGCCAGATGCCCAAGTTCTGTGTTAGCACTCTTCACTTTTCTGCAGTAAATCGCTTCGGAAAAAAAGAGAAAAGAAACCTGATTGTATTTTAAACTCTCTCTTCTTTTGTTATTGACTTTTGCTAATGACATTTTTGTTTTTCTAATTAATTTGTGTAAAATTAAACCAAGAATCATACTATTCCAACTGTGTAAAGATATGCAAGGGGGAAATCCTTGGAAAGGCTGATTAGCACTTTTCAAGATGATAGTTAATTGTTACTAATTAATAGTCATTTTTATCTTACTTCTACTGGTTACCCAATTATTTCTGCTACGTTATGAAAGGTTGTAATTGCAAAATGAAAAAACTTAAAAAAAATGAACAATGTACACATGAAAAATTACAATTAACCTCTTATATTCTGACTGAGAGAGACCTGAAGACATTGAGTTTAGACCTAAAAAAAGTATGTTTGGTAGTTTGCCGTAATCTGGTATATGGTTCAAGCAGTCAATCAAAGAAGAAATTGGGATGTTGTAAAAAAATGTATTCTTTTCCAATAGGCCATGGACTTAAATATTATATCTGTAGTGACCCAAAATACATTCGGAAGACTCAATAGTTGATATTTCTGTGGTTATGTTTAGAAACATAAGAGTACAGAGTAATTGTGACGCTTGTCATTATCTTATGGGGTAGTATGAACGGAAGGGTAGTCAGGAGAGTCGGGGTCTGGAAACAGGAGGTCACGTGTAATCATAAGGGGTAAACAGAGATGTAGTCAGGGCACAATCCAAGGGTCACAAAACTAGAAGAGCATGTATAGTAGTAGTAAAAGGGAGCAAGCAGAGACATAGTCACATAATGGACAGGAATGCATGACAGGAATATGGATTTGACAAAGGGAAGTCCAATAACAGTCCGGGGTCAGAATACCAAGATCAGAATTCTAGCAGACACACAAACTTCAGCAACACAGTAGAGGTAAAGAATATATCTGGCAGAGTTCTGTGGGAGCATGCTAAGTAAAGAAGCCTGAGCAAATACCCAGAAGATGGAACAGCTGAGTAACCAACACCTCCCAGAACCAACCTTGACTCCAGTATAGTGACCAAGCTACTATTTCATTAACAAGGAAGATGCCACAGAGCATCTCCAAGGGCAAGATGCTCTGCACAAAGGCATAGATACACTGCCAGGGATGTAAGTGCCGCAGAGCATCTCCAGGTCTGTGAGATGCTCTGCACAGAAAATCATGACAGTAATTATGTACAACCAATAAGTCGTTTGATGTTAGCAGTCCAAAGTAAAATTATTATTATTATTATTATTATTGAAGGGGTTTTATACTTATAACCATTGAAGATTGCTATCATTTGCTGAGTGTTCAAAGCGATGATTGCATTAATGCCATAAATAGAAGCGAGACACCCACTAACCACAGTAATGAAGGGATCACTGTATCCCAGCAGCCCTATGGCTTTTACCAGACTCTGTGGCGCTGTAGTTTATGTTGACATGAACTGTTGAGCCATTAACTGCAATGGGACTTAACTGTGATACCAGACAGAGGGCACTGACAAGGTGGCTCTGTTCCTCCTAAAAGCCAATGGGGCCAAGGTCATGTTCAGATGGGATTATGATCACATGGGATTCCAGAAGGTAGACAATGTAGAGATGACATATTGATGGCCTATCCTATCAATATGACATTAGTCATGATAAGGACATAACCTCTTAATATATTCTGTCATGATGAGTTGATGGATACTAAAACATTCACTTTGGGAATTCCTGGCAGCACTGCCTAGTTCAATTTAAATTGCTCTCATTTAGTATACCAGGAATATGAAGGGCTCTATGAATGCATTTCTTCCTATTTATATTAGTGTATTGCCAGTCTATTTAAACCATACAATTCAAAATGATCCAAGAAAGAATTGAAGCAGCAGCACTCACCGTTTGTGTCCAAGTATCCTTTATTGTAGATACATAAATTCACTAAATGATGGGGTGCAGGGAAGGAGGAGCGGGGAATGTCCAGCCGATGGCCTTTTTGCATGTATCAAGCCGTGTGCTTCAACAGGCCGTAATCTGGACATTCCTCTCTCCCCCTTCCCTGCACCCAGTCATTTGGTGAATTTATGGATCTACAATAAAGGACACTTGGACACAAGCGGTGAGTGCTGCTGCTTCAATTCTTTTTTGTATCATTTTAAGTATCTACTACGTGCAGCACACCACTTACATAGTCCTATTTTTCATGCATCAGGATCATTCTTGCTTAGTGCAGTTAATGGTTGTGGTTGGTGCTGAACCTCTACATTGTTGCTTGATTTCTGGAAACCCTACAAGTCAACTTTGTGTTGTGTCTAACCAGACTGCACACATAACATGTACAATGTATTGCAGAAGGAAATAGAAATTTTCTGTAGGTGTCATTGCCACATAATTAATAGGAATAGAATTGACCGTGGAAAATCATTATTTGCACCTGTACAAGCATATTGTAATTCAGTTTATGATAGAGTTCTGAAGGACTTTGGTTTCAGACAGTTTTATCTTTTCAATGACTCCTCTCCCGGCTATTACACACAACTGGTTATGAAAGGGAAAAGTTATGTCTATAATAAAATAACAAGAGAAATCAGCGTCTGATCGCAGCCAGAAGATGAAACAAAAGGAGCCCTATAAATAATATCACTATCATTTTTAAGTAAAATGCTTCCACTATGGCTTATAGTTATTATCTATCTGTTGTGTATTTAAGAAAGGAAAATACACTTTTTTACTGTATGTCTGTATCAAGAGGAAAAGAATCAATATTATACGTCATCTACAAAAAGGTTTTTTCTTTACTCTTTAGCCAAACTATACTATCACCAACATAAAAAGATTTATTGGTTTATGTAAATAAGACTAATTTACTGGAAAAATTTAACACTCGGTTCATAATAATAGTGCAGTGTAAAAAAGCAACCGATCACCCAACAAATGAGCAAAATGCTTGTTCGTCAGGTGAAATGATCTTTGGCTGGCTTAACTAAATAATTGGTTCTGGCAGCACAGCGTCCTGTGTACTGTACAACTTATGCGCGCAGCAATCTGTTGCTAACAATTCTCTTTAAATCATAAGTGGTGCGATCTGTTGGTGCAGTCTATTAAATAACCACTGATCTGCAAACATGTTGCCAACTGAAGACTGTTTAATGCCGCAGGTTGTATCATGTAAATGAGCCCTTTGGCTAAGATCAAATATATTTGTAGCATCAGGCTCAATTCTTTGAGATTCAAAATGATCAAAACTGATGCCAAATTAGCTCATTTGTCATCAGTAGGGATTAGTGAATCCATGGAAGTTTAGTCTAGCGGGTTCAGCTGAACTCTAGATGTAGTTCAGTTTGGAACCCGGACGTGACCTGAACTCCTATGGAAGTAACTCAATGGGCAGTTTGAGTCTCTGTCCACATACAGCCAGCCATAAACAGATCACTTCCAGGGGTGGGAGGCGGTGTTTTTCCATTTTTTTGAGCATTCGGCCATCAGCTGTGTGTCCGCCTCACACATGAATGTTCAACTCAGCACAAAGTTCATGTGTTTTCAAAGAGGAGAGTGGAAAATGTGGATGCCAAGCAGCTCAAACAGTGGCTTATCTCCTGAATAACAAAGAAGGGCATTCAATTTTAAACTTGCCGAGGAGGCCTCCATTCACATTAGACAGTAGACTGATTGCACCAATACACATTGATTTGGCTAATTTGAGTATAATGTGTATGTGGACTTGTAGTGCCAGACAGACTCAAGAGCCATGTAATCTTAGCCATTGGTCTTGCTTCCACTAGCATATCTTATAAGTTGTGAGAGAATCGTATGCAATATGCTAATGACCCTAGGCTCAGACTCTGCTGCGAGTGTGAGCCGAATGTCATTATCTGTTATCTTGTGATCTGATCACAGGTGCTGAGAAGATGTAGAAAGGACTTTCTCCATCTTCTCCATAGCCTTCCTGCACGTATATTGTATGTACCTGTATGACAACAGTGCAGTATGATGTTTCACAAGCACCCATAGACTTGTATGGGTGCATGTGATGGGAGACTCTCTCTGAAACTCAGCATGCTGCGATTTTTTTCTCATACTGATCTGGCATGAGAAAAAAATATCAGATGGACTCTGCCTCATAAATTAACACTGGAGCGAGAGCAGTCCAATGTTTTATCAGATTGCACTGTCCATGTTAATTACAAGTTGGAGTGAGGCCTTAGAAAAAAAAAAATCAAATTGCACTTGGACCAATGCAATTTAATAAGTGCTGATCTGCATATTTACTTCAGCTGACATCAGTATAAGGAAAAAAATCAAGGCATGTTGCAAGTAGCCACGTATAACAGATGAGACTCCCCAAGGCTGTGGGTCCGAGAAAAAAAAAATGGATGGCACAAGGACCATCCATGTCATACATATTTATGGATACACTACCATCTGTAGCATAGAACACTGTAAATTGTCCTGAAAATGATTGTAAAATAATAGCTGCTGAGAAAAAGAATGCATGGCATACTGATGGTAGGTGAGAAAAAAAAAATCACACCCTCGCTTAGCACTCGCAAGACATATGGTATACCAAATGGACTTCACTTGTCCTACATTTCTGGATGGTAATAGGAACGATTTGTAAACCTTTAAAGGGAACCTGTCAGGTCCTGTAAGCACCCAGAACCATGAGCAGTTCCGAGTGCATATTGCTAATCCCTGCCTAACTGTCCCAGCCTATAGTAGCATAGATAAAGGGATCTTTAGAAAAAGTATTTCTAAAGATCCCATATGATATCCTAATGAGGCCAGCAACTAGTCGCAAGGGTATTACTTTCCTTGGCTAGTCGGTCCACTCATCATGTAAGCACGCCCCTGTAGGGCATGCTAATGTGCTAATGAATGTGCAGCATCAGAGGATGGTCGCGCTCACCTCTGCTGCCATAGCGTCCAACTCCTGGATTTCGGCTCAGTGCACATGATCTAAGACTTTCTGTCTTGCGCACTATGAAGCTGGGTGTATGCGTCCTGGCTTCAAACTCATGTAGTGCGCGTAACCAAAAGTCCGGGATCACGTGCACTGAGCCAAAGTCCAACGTCAGATGAGATGAAAAGCAGAGAGGTGAGCGCGACCATCTGCTGATGCTGTGCATTCCTTAGCATGTTAGCATGCCCACAAGGGTGTACTTACATGCTAAGGGGCCGACTAGCTAAGGGAAATAATGCCCTTGCGACTAGTACCTGGCCTCATTAACACTTCATATGGGATCTTTAGAAATACGTTTTCTAAAGATCTCTTTATCTATGCTAGTGTATACAGGGTAGGTTAGGCAGGGATTAGCAATATACATCCAGCACTGCTCGTGGTTATGGCTGCATATTGGACCTGACAGGTTTACTTTAAAAATACAACTTTTGGAACATTTCCTATTGACAAACCAGTCATGTTGACCGCTAGTTGGACCACAAACTTTATATTATTAAAATTCTAAAATGTTGGTGTTTTTACTGCAGCTTTTGCTGCAAATAGATCCAGACCTTTATGTTAATAGAAGGATTTTGAGTTTCCTTGACATAAGGAAAACTTTAATTCCCTTTAAAAAACATGAATGCCGCCTGCAATACGACCTGTGCTAAATCTCCCATTATAGGCCATACTACATGGTAAACAGAAAAAAAAATAATTTATTTTTTTCTAAATCCGCCGTTCTGAGCATGATATTTCTTTCTTACAAGGTCAATCCTTGCATCTAGCACAGGGAAAATTAGAATATGTTGTCACATTGTAACTAAACGCTATGAAAGCCCTGGATATCATTGAGAAGTGCTGCAAATGGGATTTATAAATAGGTACAAATAGGACTGGAAATTTCACCACATTATCACTTACGTCAGTACACTTATGCTGATAAATGATTGTCAGAATATGAAACAATAGTTCTCTATTAGCGCAGAAAATGTGTTGTTTTTTACTATGTTTATCAGTCAATGGGCTTCACTCTTCGTAACGTCATATATAATGGCTGAGCACAATACAGGATTTGACTGCACTGGGAAAAGAAATACTGTGAAAGTAAATGCAGTCACTTCCATTATTTAATAAATACCCTGTTTTGCATTTAATGCTATTGAGTTACAGAATAACGGCACCTATATTATTTCCAGCAATATGAAGAATTACTGAGAAATTATAAAAAAAAAGAAAAATGGAAAACAGATACCCACTTGCTTCATTTTACAATTCATTAGACTCACTGTTGTACTAAATTATACTATTACTCAGATCTTTGTGCTAAAATATATTGCCTGGCTTTCACAATATATCATTTTTTTTGTTTGTTTGGGTTTTTTTCATCTTATTTTCAAATTAATAGGCCTTTTAGCCACTTAATGTAATAAATTATAGTGCTACTGACCTTTTACCATCAGTGTAGGGTCTGTGTGTTCTCTTTTACCATCTGTGTTCTGTTGGTGTGTCTGTTTTACCATCAGTGTACATTCCATGTGTTCGTTTCTTCCATGAGTGTAGGTCCTTGTGTTATTTTTTACCATCAGTTTACTGTCCAAGTGTTCACTTTTGCTGTCAGTTTATGGTCCATTTGCCATCAGTTCTACAGTCTTTATGTTCATCGTTACCATCAGTGTACAGTCCTTGTGTTTTTTTTTACCATCAGTGTACCGTCCATGTGTTCGTTTCTACCATCAGTGCATGGTCTATGTGCCCATTTCTACCATCAGTGTATGGTCCATGTGCCCATTTTTACCATCAGTGTATGGTCCGTGTGACCATTTTTACCATCAGTGTATGGTACAAGTGTCCATTAGTGTATGGTCCATATGTCCATTTTTACCATCAGTGTATGGTACATGTGTCCATTTTTTTCATCAGTGTATGGTCCAAGTGTCCATCAGTGTAAGGTACATGTGCCCATTTCTACCATCAGTGTATGGTCCGTGTGCCCATTTTTACCATCAGTGTATGGTCCGTGTGTCCATTTTTACCATCAGTGTATGGTCCATGTGCCCATTTTTACCATCAGTGTATGGTCCGTGTGTCCATTTTTACCATCAGTGTATGGTCCATGTGTCCATTTTTACCATCAGTGTATGGTCCGTGTGTCCATTTTTACCATCAGTGTATGGTCCGTGTGTCCATTTTTACCATCAGTGTATGGTCCGTGTGTCCATTTTTACCATCAGGGTATGGTCCGTGTGTCCATTTTTCCCATCAGTGCATGGTCCGTGTGTCCATTTTTACCATCAGTGTATGGTCCGTGTGTCCATTTTTACCATCAGTGTATGGTCCGTGTGTTCATTTTTACCATCAGTGTATGGTCCATGTGCCCATTTTTACTATCAGTGTATGGTCCGTGTGTCCATTTTTACCATCAGTGTATGGTCCGTGTGTCCATTTTTACCATCAGTGTATGGTCCGTGTGTCCATTTTTACCATCAGTGTGTGGTCCATGTGTCCATTTTTACCATCAGTGTATGGTCCGTGTGTCCATTTTTACCATCAGTGTATGGTCCGTGTGTCAATTTTTACCATCAGTGTATGGTCCGTGTGTCCATTTTTCCCATCAGTGCATGGTCCATGTGTCCATTTTTACCATCAGTGTATGGTCCGAGTGTCCATTTTTACCATCAGTGTATGGTCCGTGTGTCCATTTTTCCCATCAGTGTATGGTCCATGTGTCCATTTTTCCCATCAGTGTATGGTCCATGTGTCCATTTTTACCATCAGTGTATGGTCCATATGTCCATTTTTACCATCAGTGTATGGTCCATATGTCCATTTTTACCATCAGTGTATGGTACATGTATCCATTTTTACCATCAGTTTATGGTACGTGTGCCCATTTTTACCATCAGTGTATGGTCCGTGTGTCCATTTTTACCATCAGTGTATGGTCCGTGTGTCCATTTTTCCCATCAGTGTATGGTCCGTGTGTTCATTTTTACCATCAGTGTATGGTCCATGTGCCCATTTTTACTATCAGTGTATGGTCCGTGTGTCCATTTTTACCATCAGTGTATGGTCCGTGTGTCCATTTTTACCATCAGTGTATGGTCCGTGTGTCCATTTTTACCATCAGTGTGTGGTCCATGTGTCCATTTTTACCATCAGTGTATGGTCCGTGTGTCCATTTTTACCATCAGTGTATGGTCCGTGTGTCAATTTTTACCATCAGTGTATGGTCCGTGTGTCCATTTTTCCCATCAGTGCATGGTCCATGTGTCCATTTTTACCATCAGTGTATGGTCCGAGTGTCCATTTTTACCATCAGTGTATGGTCCGTGTGTCCATTTTTCCCATCAGTGTATGGTCCATGTGTCCATTTTTCCCATCAGTGTATGGTCCATGTGTCCATTTTTACCATCAGTGTATGGTCCATATGTCCATTTTTACCATCAGTGTATGGTCCATATGTCCATTTTTACCATCAGTGTATGGTACATGTATCCATTTTTACCATCAGTTTATGGTACGTGTGCCCATTTTTACCATCAGTGTATGGTCCGTGTGTCCATTTTTACCATCAGTGTATGGTCCGTGTGTCCATTTTTCCCATCAGTGTATGGTCCATATGTCCATTTTTACCATCAGTGTATGGTCCATATGTCCATTTTTACCATCAGTGTATGGTACATGTATCCATTTTTACCATCAGTGTATGGTACGTGTGCCCATTTTTACCATCAGTGTATGGTCCGTGTGTCCATTTTTGCCATCAGTGTATGGTCCGTGTGTCCATTTTTACCATCATTGCATGATCCATGTGTCCATTTTTACCATCAGTGTATGGTCCGTGTGTCCATTTTTACCATCATTGCATGATCCATGTGTCCATTTTTACCATCAGTGTATGGTCCGTGTGTCCATTTTTACCATCATTGCATGGTCCATGTGTCCATTTTTACCATCAGTGTATGGTCCGTGTGTCCATTTTTACCATCAGTGTATGGTACATGTGTCCATTTTTACCATTAGTGTATAGTCCATGTATCCATATTTACCATCAGTGTATGGTCCGTGTGTCCATTTTTACCATCAGTGTATAGTCCATGTATCCATTTTTACCATTAGTGTATAGTCCATGTATCCATTTTTACCATCAGTGTATAGTCCATGTGCCCATTTTTACCATCAGTGTATGGTCCGTGTGTCCATTTTTACCATTAGTGTATGGTCCATGTGCCCATTTTTACAAATCAGTGTATGGTCCGTGTGTCCATTTCTACCATCAGTGTATGGTCCGTGTGTCCATTTTTACCATCAGTGTATGGTACATGTGTCCATTTTTACCATCAGTGTATGGTACATGTGTCCATTTTTACCATCTTTGTGTCATGAGTATTTTTCATTTATGATAAATAAATAAATCAATGACAAAGCTTCTCCTATCCTTTGCAATGATAAACACGCACAGCACACAGCTTTTACACTGATGTCCTCCGTGTGCTGTACGTATTTTTCCTGAACCCATTGACTTGGATTTGCCTTTTTCATCTGTACAGCCCAAAAAACTGGACATTTCTCCGTATAATTTGGACAGACAAAAGGTCTGTTAAAAAACATGGACATGTGAACAGCAGCCTAGATTATAATGAGAATGTTTTGCATCTGTGAAAAACACGGATACATGTACATGTAGCACAAACATGTGAATGATGCCTTATAAAGAGTTCGAATTGTCCTATATGAACAATATTACAGCTCTTTGTATGACTTTATATCCCTCTACTGCATTTACAAACAGGTCATACATGTACTGAATCCGTGCAGCAATCTCATTGGTGACTTGTCAGAATATTCTAGATTTGATCCAATTTTCAAGGTTTGTCTTGAAGACAATTTGCAGTACGTGTTCTCTATAATGCATGTACAATCAATCGTATTATACGCTAGCGCTTTAGTAAGTAACCCATAAATGCTCTCTAGCCATGACCACAATGTCTTCTTGTACACTATTGATCACCGGTCCACTTACAGAGATGTTTTGACCACAAAACAAATATAAAACGTCGTTGGAGATACTTTTATGTAGTCACCAATGTTCTGAATCTGTAAAAGCTTTTTTCTCCATTAATGATTGAACAATCCAAACCCAACCACCAAACCATATAATGGGCAGAGCGGCAGCGATCATTGCTTTACGCCTTGCTCCCTCCATTTGTGTCAGACAGTAGTTTACCACAGTTTAACCAACATCATTTAAACAAGATTATAATTGATTTATTTTTACTTAAGGCAGGAAATGGCATTTTCTACAACCCATCTTGTATACGCAAGGGGAAATGGCTGAAGAAACAGCCGGGCTTAGCAGCTGTTTTTATCATACGAGGAGGAAGACAGTTTGAGCTTCTTAGCATTGAAATCTATTGAGGATTAGACATAAACTCACAATAACAGTTGCTGTATTCTCAGGGGCAATTTAGATATTTATTTAGACAGAATGCAAATAGCTGATTCATTGAAGCCATATTTATGAGATTAAACAGCAAAAAAAAAGTATTTGTGCCATATCTATGCAATTAATGCAAGTACCACACGGAGTAATGAGCTTTAGATGACAACACGAGATTCACGATGACTGGAAGGATTCTCCATGTATTAAGAATATTTTTTGTAATAAAGGAAATTCCTTATACTAAAATAATGCTAAATTTGAGAACTGAATATCTTAAAGTGATAGTCTATTTTTTTGTTCTTTTTATCTGTAGGTTTTCTGTGCATGAAAATAACAGACGGCTTTACTTATCCTCTGCAGCAGTGACATCACATCAACATAACGAGACAGCTGTAGCCAATCACTGAGCTTAGAGGTTTTGTGGCATCTACACTAACATCCTTGTTGAGCGCAGTGATTGGCTGCAGTAGTCAAGTGATGTTAACATGACATTGCCAATCACTACTTGTCACGATCGTCTCTCTGCATTTTGAGACCAGTGACAGCTTTTGGACTGGAGCCTTTCATCTGGCTCTCTTCATTTAAATGGGTTTCACTTCTCTTGACACTGAAGTGGTTAAGTGCTAGTTTTGCTATTGCAGCCTTTCCAAAGCAGTTTCTTGTTGAGTGATCAGCTGCACTTATTAAGTAGTTATGCCCTTCAGCTTTAAATAAAACAAAGTCATTTGTATCCTGGCCGCCTTTGAGGCAGGTTCCTGTGCTTAGGCTATATCCTCTTGGTCATTAATTTTCCCCCTGTTTTTCTTTACTTCCATGGTGTGTTGTTAGTGCATCAGTGAGGTCTAGTGAACCTCCCTGCCCCTCACTAGTCAGGGTTACTATAGGGTCTTTCGAGGGTCCCAGGTTCCTGTTCAGCGACAGTTATGGAGACTTTATAGGGACTGGTTAGGAGAGAAGGGACAGTTGAGGGTGAGTTTAGGAGGTATCCACCTACCCCTCTCACTAGTTCCAGGGTGTCCCATTGTTTTTGTGTCCCCAGTGCCCCCTTTTCATATGTTTTTTGTTGTGCATCAGACGCATGAAGGTCTGAATTCACCCCGCCATACTTGCTACACCTGGCATGAGTTACACTACTTTACCCTCATCAACAAAGACCGGATG
This sequence comes from Anomaloglossus baeobatrachus, assembly GCF_048569485.1. Classification (NCBI taxonomy): domain Eukaryota; kingdom Metazoa; phylum Chordata; class Amphibia; order Anura; family Aromobatidae; genus Anomaloglossus; species Anomaloglossus baeobatrachus. The sequence continues at coordinate 539,686,207 of NC_134356.1, read as the reverse complement.
CAGCGGCTTATAGACAGAGCACGAGAATAGTGGATAGGTAGATACGTATGGCTTTGTTTGTTATATTTAAACACAGAAAACCAATGGTTAAAAAGACAATTAAAAATTCAGTCTTTAATTTTGTTATCTGTCATGCTGAAATGTTATTTTCTATCATACATATGCTATATTTGCCAAGAAAAACTCAAATTCTATGGTATAAAAATCAATATTGTATGAATGAGGAGTGGTTGGTAAATGTTCAACTGCTTCTGGTCTTTTTGGGATTGGACAGGGATGCGGATCATGGAAGGTATGAGATATGATTTTGCTAATATTTGTAGGTCCTGTTTTTTTATTCAGAGGTGTCTACCTTTGTTTCCCACTAAATTCATTAAGAAATGTGATTTGAATAATAAAAATACAATATATTTTCACACCACGCATGAAAATCCCTCATCACGCAGCACTATAAATCACAACCACTGATTAGCCACATATAGACACAAATATCAGAAATTAGTCCCAATAGAGTTTCACAAAATTATGGTTATGTCGAGCAAAGTCGAAAAGTAAACAATAACATATCTGGTAACTTCAATGCATAAGGATATTTGTGGTGTGTAGGAATGAGCGAAGCCGAACAGTAAAGTTCGGGGTTCATACTGGACACCGGGCGTCAGGGAGTCAAACTCGAATATGGACTTTTTAAAAAAAGTTCATGTCTGAGTTTGGATTTCGGGTACTATTCGTATGCTAATAAAGTGTGTTGAAAGACTGGAGTGCAGCCAATCAACAAGCTTTATTCCATGTGGAAGGTGACTGTAAGCTGCTGTAAGCAATTAAGATTAACCTTTTCCTATCCTAAGTGCCCCCAGGGGGTGGGGGGACATTTCAAAAATTCCTTTACGCTCCTTTGTCCTTTGTGGGGCCACTGCCTTGTTTATCAATCACATGTGAATAAATTGATTTCCTGTTGATTTATTTTACAAAATTCATTCATATTGCAAAATTCTGTTTTGACATTTCTTCCCAATTCTAATAGGATTTCAATGAGCAGAACAGGAAATTTTATTGGATAGGAAAAGGTTAAAAATGACGGGGTCTCCCATCTATTTTTGATAACCAGAGTAGGCAAAACAGACAGCTGGGGGCTGCAAACCTCAGCTGTCTGCTTTACTTTGGCTGGCTATCAAATATAGAGGGAACCCACGCCACTTTTTAATAATATTGATTTAAATAATTTTTAAAAACATGGTGTGGGGTCCTCCTATTTTTAATAACCAGCCAAGGTAAAGCAGTCAGCTGGGGGCTGGTATTATCAGGCTGGGGAAGTCCATGGTTATTTGTCTCTTCCTAGTCTAATAATAGGAGCCCACAGCTGCCCCAGACGTAGCACATCAAATTAGATGTGCCAATTCTGGTGCTTTACCCGGCTCTTCCCAATTGACCTGGTGCATTGGCAATCAGGGTAATACTTGTGTAGTTGATGTCAGCAGTGAATTGACAGCTAGTATCAAGCCCAGGGGTTAGTAATGGATAGGTGTCTTTCTGACACCTCCATTACTAACTTGGCAAGTATAGAGTTAAAAAACACATAGCCACAGGGGAAAAAAGAGGTTTATATGAATAAAGATTACACCACGTGCCCCCATTCACCAAGTTATTGATTCAAAATAAATCCTGGAGGTTCTGACGTAATCCAAAGTGTAATGTCCTAAGAAGTCCATCGATTTTTATGACGCTTCATTGTGAGATTTTTCAGAACAGCTCAATTTGAGTAACATGTATAATGGAAATCTATGGGGAACTTTTATATTTTTTTGATAGACCCCACTAAAGGGCTGGGGAAACTGGAAAAATGCATGGGATGCATCTCTGACTCTGAGATCACTGCTTGGGAGTAAAAAAATTAAATAAAATATGCATGGGGTCCCCCTATTTTTCATAACCACCAAAGTTAAAGCAGACAGCTGCAGGCTGGTATTTCAGAATGGGAAGGGCCATGGATATTTGGCTCTTCCCAGCCTAAATATACCAACCCGCAGCCATCACATAAGTGGTGCATCTATTAGATGCACCAATTCTGGCACTTTTCTCATCTGCTACTGATTGCCCAAGTGCTTTGGCAATTGGGGTAATGGTTTTGAGGTTGAAGTCAGCTGTGTACTGTAAAAGTAAAACTACTATACTTGTTTGGTTTCTGCAAACTCATACTGATCTGGGAAATCATTCTTCCAGGTCACTTTTATCCTACAGTGAATATGGTAAATAAAAAAAAAATCATTGAATTGCACTTTTTTTGCAATTTCACTGGACCTGGATTTTTTTTTCCGTTTTCCAGTATGATATGTGACAATTAATGGAGTAATTCAAAATTACAAAAAGAAGCCCTCAAATGGCTATATTGATGGAAAAATAAAAAAGTATTGGCTCCTGGAAAAGGAGGAGAAAAAACGAAAACAAAAAAATTGAAGATCGCCCGGAGGTGAAGGAGTTAAACTACACCTATTCCTTTAGATGTTTTGTTTACATAACCACTGATTCCTAACACTAATCTACAATCCGCTTTAAATCCAACATTGTCCATGATTTCTGAAAGACGTATATTTGTGATCGTTTCTTGTAACCCTGTTCTGTAATGACAAGCAGTGTTGATTTGTTAAAGTGGTTTTATACTAATGAGACAAATCAATGTAATAGATTGTATTGGACAATTGTCATCAATGCCATCATGAGTACATGTGTCTCTGTAGAAGAGATCAAAGCGTAATGTGTAGACCTTGTAGATGTTGCTTAGGAAAAGCTGTTGTTTCAGCCTCAAGCATTTACTCCAAGTCTAAAGCATGAAATGATGTTAATAAAACATGGTTTACATTAAAACAGGCCATCTTTGTGGCCATAAAGGATGGGACGCATTTGAGGGTTTTTGTTTTTCAAACACATTATGGTAATCTGTAGCTGAAGTGGTTAAATGCTCGGACAATTTTGTAGCCAATTTTTTAACTTGACAACAGTCATTAACTGGATATATACTGCAAAGAGCAGGGTGGGGGGGAGACATTCTCTTGTTTCCAGTAGAGATGAGCGGACTGCTCATTACTTGATGGTGCATTAGAGTGCTTGATCGAGTAAGAAACAGTGCCGAGCTTTGCATGGTGGTCGATTGCACGCGGTACAGTGAAGCAGCTTCTTTCAATGAATGGGGCCTGCCCACTGAAGCCGGTCAATTCCACAGCTGAGTGCAGAGACTCCTTAATCAGCTGAACTCTTTTTAGAGCTGAATAACTCCCATGTTAGATCTATCTATCTATCTATCTATCTATACTGTATATATCTTTCTTTCGCTTACATCTGACTGTCTCTGCTCTGCTACATCTGGCCGACTCACTCAGATGTAGCAGAGCTGAGATGGTCAGATGTAGTACAGCAGAAATGCCAGATCACATGTAGTGTCTCTGACCGGTTCTGCTCTTCTACATCTGACCATCTCTGCCATCTACTACGTCTGACCATTTCAGCTCTGCTACATCTGCCTGACACAGAGACAGATGTCACATCTCTGGCCTTCTCTGCTCTGCTACATCACAGTGAGACTGTCAGATGTAGCAGAGGAGAGACATGCAGCGTCTCTGACTGTCTCTGCTTTGCTACATTTGACTCTCTCTGCTCTGCTATACTTTGCCATCTTAGCTCTGCAACATCTGATTGAGATGGTCAGATGTAGCAGAGAAGAAACAGATGTACAAGCGCACCTCAATCAATTTGAATATTGTCCAAAAGTTAATTTATTTCAGCAATTCAATACAAAAAGGGAAATACATAAATTATTTAGTCATTATACACAGAGTTACAGTATCTACTTCAAGTGTTTTAGTGGTCACCCATCCCCAAATGTTCTTCATTATTAACATTTCAGAAAATAAATAAATAAAAAAGAATAAAATATATTTGCTAGGCTTTGATAAGACAGACAGCTCTGGCTCTAGCTCCTTATGTGTAATTGACTGCGTACACATTTCTTTTAGAAACATAATCAAAATAATGCAGTCTAAGTGCCTTGCAGGGTCTGAACAGAGGGTCGATGATTTCCTCTTTGACTCTATTTTAGGCAAAGTTTCATTATAACATATTCTGGCCAATTATTGCCAAAAAAGCTGTGTTATGCTTCAGGGTTTAGACTCAAACCAGTGACTTTAACAGTATGGCCAGTTTCCTTCCATGCTGAGCCTTTTCCAAATGCTGATGGTATTTTACTTTTGCTTCTATCCTTTTGGTTTGTGGGTATCCGCTATTTTTACTTGCTTCTTTTCTCTGCCTTATCACATCCCGGGTGGGGCAATCTATACTCAATATAAGCCAGCATTCTCTGCTGGTTATATTTCTATGTGGATGACTGCTAGGGAGTTCAAGCCCTGCAGCTAAGGGATGTAGACAGAGCCCAGTATTGTTTTCTCTGTGCATTCTCTTTTTACTTTCAAATACCTACCTTTTGTCTTCTGTTAAGTTGGTAGGAGTTTACATTTGTTTACATTTATTATTTCTCTTTTGTCCATTTGCGCATATGTTTTATGTTTCCACACCTTGGGTCCTTGCATATCTCTGCACGTTTACTCTATTTTGATTTGTAGTGTAACTAATCTCCCCTCTTGTTCCTCAGGCGGCTCGAAAGACAATGCAACAGCTGCTCAGGCAGAGAGGTCCAAGTTGCAGATATCTAGATGTTGCAGCTAGGGACATTCTATTCTGTGCTTTTCAGCTAATGATATTAGTCTCTATAGCAGTGTTCCCCAACTCCAGTCCTCAAGAGCCACCAACAGTGCATGTTTTCAGGATTTCCTTAGTACTCCACAGGTGATGATTCCAATACCGTGGCAATACTAACGAAATCCTGAAAACATGCACTGTTGGTGGCTCTTGAGGACTGGAGTTGGGGAACACTGCTCTATAGGAACATATAGGGTTTAGGTGTGCCTACAATGAGATAGATAATAATAATAATAATAATAATAATCTTTAGTTTTATATACCACTAATAGATTCCACAGCAGGTTCACAATCTAAATTCCCTATCTGTATGTCCTTGAAGTGTGGGAGGAAACCGGAGTACCCGTAGGAAACCCACGCAAACATGGGGAGAACATACAAACTCCTTGCAGATGTTGTCCTTGTGGGATTTGAACCCAGGACCTCAGCGCTGCAAGACTACAGTGCTAACCACTGAACCACCGTGACACCCATTTTACTGCTTTACCCATGTTGGAATACATACATGCATAACAAGCTGATACTTTTTAGAGGAGTGTAGTTATTGTATCCACTCTCTCATCCTCATCCAATAACAGATCAAGGGTCCACGTTGTACCCTGGATCTTCCTTGCTGCCAGAGAATGGCCAGAAGATGTTGAATGAAGTAGTTGGCCGAAAGTGCTACCAGACACTTCATTCATGGTCTATCTTACTGGTGAGCTTAACTATCCTCATATTTTCAGGCTAAGGGGTAGTTTGCACACTACGACATCGCAGGTGCGATGTCGGTAGGGTCAAATCAAAGTGACGCACATCCAGCGTCGCTGTCAACATCGCAGTATGTGAATCCTTTTACATACGATTAACGAGTGCAAAAGCGTCGTTATCGTATGATCGGTGTAGGGTCCAACAATTCCATAATTCCGCAGCAGCGACGGTACGATGTTGTTCCTCGTTCCAGCAGGCAGCACACATCGCTGTGTATGAAGCTGTAGGAGTGAGGAACATCACCTTACCTGCATCCCGGCTGCTATGCGGAAGGAAGGAGGTGGGCGGGATGTTTACGTCTCGTTCATCTCCGCCCCTCCGCTCCTATTGGCCGCCTGCTGTGTGACGTCGCTGTGATGCCGCACGACCCGTTCCCTTATGAAGGAGGCGGTTTGCCATCCAGAGCGACGTCGCAGGGCAGGTAAGTGCAGGTGAAGCTGCCGTAGCGATAATGTTCGCTACGGCAGCAATCACAAGATATCGGGGGCGGGGACTATCGCGCTCGGCATCGCAGCATTGGCTTGCGATGTCATAGTGTGCAAAGTACCCCTTAGAATGGAGCGGCAGACAGCATGCATGACCAACTGCTCAATTCAACTTCTCTTGCCTACACTCATGTAACCAGAGGACATGGTGGTCAGCTATTTGTTAGTGTTTTTAGTTGCTAAAATGAATGTCATAACAGAATTCAACTATTGAGGCATTCACATTTCTCCCTGGAAATCCAGATTGTTATTTTTTGTGCGTAGAATAAAATTGAAGCCTTAGAGAAGCCTCAAAGCTTTGTTTTTTTATAATGTTGATCATTACCTACAACTATTCCACACAAGAGATTTGTTATATTAAAAAGTGTAGCAATTACTTAGATCAACTAACTGCATTATTCATAATCTCAAAATTAATTATTCAAATACCATAGTAAATGTGGGAAAATTGTAATAAAATCTTATTAGCTCACCCCTTCCTATTTGTCAGATCACAAACAAGGTCTGGCAGCTGGATGAGATAGGATTTTATTCTTCTATCTGAAGAGTGGTGGGGATGCACTTGTAGAATGAATACATGGCTTGTGAGAAAGCTGCACTGTTTAATCATGTATATGTGTTACTAGAAAATAGAGTAAATTATTAAATTTACTCTTAGACTAAAGATTCATGGCTAACAGACCCCAGTAACCTAAAGCTTGGCGCCCTCATATAGCCCTAAACAGCCATCTCTATTGAAGGACTTTCTTTTCTGGAAATACTGGAAATGAATGCTACATAAGTATATATGTCGTATTAATGCTATATAAGTGAGTTTATTTGTATGTATTTTTACATATCAAGAATATGCACCTTAGAAAAGCAAATTGGTGCCATATCCTTGTGTTTTTTTATGTTGTCCTCATCACAGACTTTTGGTGCATACACCAGCTGTCACTATTCCTCTGCACAGTGTATCTAGGATGCAATGAGTACGGTCTGCTGGGACTATGAAATCATGGTGTGCTGAACTGTCAGTGAGTTGAATGACAGCGCAGTCCTTCATTCCGGTTCTGGGAGGTGCTGGGTAATTCAGGTGCCTCATCTTCCCAGTGATTGCCCAGCTACTTAGCTGAGCAGTCTCTCCCAAAACCCTGCAGGTTGTAGCTGTCCACTGGAGTAGTGCTGTTGGCCTGTTTACCAGTGCTCTGCTTGTTATCTGACCCTGGATCGTTGCCTGACTATTCGTCCTTTTTCTCCCTGTACCCACTATGTGCCCTCCTGTTTTTTTGACCCTGCACTATAACCTGAATGTGCCTTAGTTTACTACTTATAATTAAAAAAAAAAAGAAAGCGCAATGAGAAGCACACCTATTTTTGTTGTGCGACCCTCGCACAACCCCCAGTAAAGAGTTAAGTATTTATGTGGAGGCAATCCTCTTCACCTCCTTGGAGCGCTGTGTGTGGAGAAACTTGATCCGGGTTTACTGCTCTCCTGACACCTCCAGTCTGCACCAACACCACAGGTCACGGAGTTCCCGTTCTGGCATCCACATCCAGCAAATTCTTTGTTACTCTGGACAATATCCTATCCTTTGAGCAGCTCCTGTCAGATTTCCCTTAAGGGGAATATATGGATGAGAAATGGCTATTCGGTATTTTGGAGCGCTGATGAAGGTTTTTGCCAGAGGATTATTTTAGAGACAAAATTTATCAGCGGTCTCTCAAACCACAACACGTTTCAACAATCCACTGTTGTTTTCCTCAAGTGACATATATATATATATATATATATATATATATATATATAGTTTACTACTTGCATCTTTGATGAACTGATATGGAATCCTGACCCCAGACCATTACTTGACTACATCTCACTTTACTCCTTGTATCTTCAACGATCTCGCCTGGTATCTGACTCCAGATCGTCCAACTACCCTACCTTCAGATCTGCCTGTGAGTAAGTGACTAGAATCTCACCAGTCTTATATGGGCAGGAACTGTGCTGATTTTCATGCTGTGTATCTTCCCACCTCTCTTTTTGAGTTAGCTATTCCTATTGATAAGAATTCTATCATCATTATTATTATTATTATTATTATTATTATTATTATTATTATTAATAATAATAATAATAAAAAATCATTTTATTTATATTCTACCAACATATTCCACAATACTTTCAAATCATAGTGTGTATTGGAACTTAATTTTCCTTACTTCTTAGCATGTGTTGCTCCAGCTATTGTACAATAGCTTTGCTGCCCTGAACTAAAAACTCCCAGATTGCCTATTTAGCACATTTTCTATTCAAGGCAATCAAGTTGATCCTGACTTTTTAAAGGTATCTGTAACCTACAAGAACGCTATTTACCTGCAGACATAATCTTTAGTTAGCTACATTATAAATAATTGTTTGGCTGTTTCTTTGGGGGTGCAGAGAATTTTGCACTCAAATGGCGCTCCTTCGCTTCCGAGCTCTGCCGTGCACCCAAACAGTGCATTTGCACCACATTTGAGATATCAGCATACTTAGAAGAAATTTCCCAATACATTTTACGGTGCATTTTTTACTGATACCCTTATGGGAAAAAAAAGCTATCTGGTTGCAGTAGTAATTTTTTGGTATTTTTTTATTTTTTTATTTTCACAGCTCAACGTTATAAACTTTAGTGAAGCATGAGGGGGTTCAAGGTGCTCACCAAACATCTAAATATATTCCATGAGGGGTAAAGTTTCCAAAATAGTGTCACTTGTGAGGATTTTATGCTGTTTAAGTAACTTAGGGGCTCTACAAATGCAACATAATACCCGCAATCTATTTCAGCCAAATTTGTTTTCCAAAATTCAAATATTTTTCCTTCTGTTCCGGGCCCTTCCATTTGTCCATACAGAACTTTTTGACTACATGTAGGGTATCACCACACTCATATGAAAGTGGGTACCAAACTGTGCATTATCTCTTGAAAAAGTGAGAAATTTGGTACTAAACAAACATTTTTATGAAAAAAATGAAAATTTTCAATATGACAAATTCTGTGATGTACCTGTGTGTTCAAAATGCTCACTATACCACTAGATAAAATCCATGAGCAGTCTAGATTTCAGAATGGAGTCATTTGTGGGAGGTTTCTGCTGTTTAGGTACCTTAAGGGCCCTGCAAATGCGATATGGTAAACAATCTATTTCAGCCAAATTTCTGTTCCAAAATTCAAATAGGGCTCCTTCTGTTCCGGGCCGTCCCATTTGTCCAGAATGAGGTTTCTGACCACAAGAAGGGTATCGGTGCGCTCAGAAAAACTGGGAAAAACATTTTGGGGTCCATTTTGATGTGTTATTTCTTCTAAATTGAATAAATGTGGTCTAGAGCAACATTTTTGGGTAAAATGATAATTTTAGAATATTTTAGAATGGTGTGACTGTTGGGTATTTTCTGTCACCTCGGCCTCTCAAAGAAACTTCAATTACGATGAGGTCCCTAAAAAAATGATTTTGTAAATTTTGGTGAAAAAATTAGAAATTGCTGATGAACTTTGAATCCTTCTAATTTTCTAACCCCAAAAAAAGTGTTTAAAATTTTTTACTGATGTAAAGTAGACATGTGGGAAATGTAATCTATTAACTATTTTGTGTGACATAACTCTCTGGTTTAAGGGCCTAAAAATTAAAAGTTTAAAACTTGCAAAATTTTCAAAATGTTCATCAAATTTCCAAATTTTCACAAATAAAAGCAAAAATTATTGTCCTAAGTTTACCCTATCATGAAGCGCAATATGTCATGAAAAAACATTCTCAGAATCACTGAGATCCGCTGAAGCATTCAGGAATTATAACCTCATAAACTGACACTGGTCAGAATTGCAAAAAATGGCCTTGGTCGTTATGTACAAAACTGGCTTCTTCCTTAAGGGGTTAAAGAATATTGAATAAGGAGTGACAGACGAGGACAACTTAAGGATGTATCATCACTGGAGGAATTTTGAAGAAGCCCAAAATTCAGCCACATGGCAATGTTTAATTGAGCAATGTACAGGTAACAATTCTCCATCTCCACTTGCTGGTGATAAGTGTTACTACGGTTCACTAGAGCAATTTCCTAGTGTAATGGTATTCATGGAAATGCTTACTTTAGACACATGAGCTTTCTGATAGAAACTTGCAGGGAATTCAAAATTCCATTTTATTACCCTATGCATCTGCCAACAAACATGAGCTAATTCCACTGATGGGTTTACAGGACATTGACAAGAAAGGCAAAACTCACTGGAGCCTTCTGTAAAAACTATAGGATTTCTTCATAGTCTACACAGAATAAGGCTGATGAATTTTGTATTGAGCATTTGCTTCTTCTGTTTCTGTTATTGAACATTTAATTATTCTGAAGTCTTACAAAAGCCATTATAATAAAGGGTTGGGATGTTTATATGGTATATCATTCCAAATAAAGACTAATAATAAGGTATTTTAATTTTATGAAATGCAGTATTAATGTTACACAGATGTTCAAACACTAATGTCTGTATATATAAACTCAACATTGGAATTGCAACACCAAGAAGAAAAAAGTTGTGCAATTATTGAAATCACATTATTGATAGGAAAATGAATGATCTGGAAATGTTAAAAAATTCGCACAATGGATTTTAAAAGCATAGGAAACAAATTCTACAAACATTCCTCATATTCACCCATGCTGTATTGCAGTCCAAAACAGAAGCTGGACTTTAGTTGAATGAAGGTTCAGCCTAAATTTCTGTGCTGAACTGTAATATTCCATGGATGATTATTGTGAAAGTTCCTAGAAAAAGATATATTTAGATATGTGGTTATGCGCTCAAGTCTATATAATGGTGAGCTGTTAGTATACCTTTACCTGTGATACAGACCACACATTTTGCCATCCCACACCATAATCTCAGGAGTAGGACTATTGTGAGGATTAGGGATTAGCAAACCTGAACCATAAGCTTTGGGGCTAGTACTGGACCCCTAGTATCCATGCACGGACCCCAAACACTGACTTCTCAGGGAAGTCTGTGTTACTGTTCAGGTTCAGCCACCCGGATAATGAACAAGGAAAAAGAAAATAAGGAAAAAATCAGGACTGTTATACTTACAGACCTTCCCCAAGGCTGTAACACTGCTTCCAGGTCCAGGCATTAGCTCTCATGCATATTCTCTGTTTTCCTTACCCACTGTCAGTCCCAGAATCTGTAATTGTTTGCAGCCAGATGGTGCCCTCACCGTCTATGACAGTGTCTGTGATTAGTTGGAATCACATACAATGTCTGTAGTGGTGTAAAAATAAATAAAAGATTGATAATTGATGTGACAATTCTGAGGCAGCTGTGGGCTGCTATGTTTAGACTTGGGGCCCAATAACCTTGGGCCTCCCCAGGCTGAGAATACCAGCTCCCAGCTTTTGCCTTTAACTTAACTGGGTATCAAAATTAGGAGGGGACCATACATAGTTTTTAAAACTATATATTTAAATATTTTAAAAAAGTCCCTCATATTTTGCTACAAGCCAAGATAATGCACATGACTGAGGGCTGAATCCTGTAATAGTTTGCGTTATCTGCACTGGGTATCAATATTTGGGGGTTGCTACATAGTTTTTAGAATTCATTTATTTTTACACCACTACAGTGACAGAGACAGTGTGTGTGATTCCAACCAATTACAGATGCTGTCACAGAGGATGTGGGCGCGGTCTGACTGCAACCAATCACAGATGCCGAGATGCACAGTGGGCAGGGAAAGCAGTGAATACACAGGAGAGCTAATGATTAAACCTGGAAGCAGTGTTACAGCCACGGAAAAGATCAGTGAGTTTAACTGTCCTGCTTTATTCCTTATTTTCCTTGTTTTGCAGCCCCCCTAGCCCTTTTGAATAACATTTTATTATACATAAATTAGGTTCCCTTAAACTTATATGGGGTTCAGAATTAAGAGTCAAGTTCCGGGTCAAGTTTGGTTGTCAAACCCACTTTTTTTTTTTAATCTGTACAGGTTTGGCGAACCGAATATCCATGCGTTCGCTCATCGATAGGGAAAATCTCTCATGAAGGTCACGTTGCTCAAGTTGTCTACAGGCCAATCTCTGGCTATCATTGCATCCAGCCTGAAAAAGATTAACCTCCATGCCACCTCCATTGTCATCTTGCTCTGTCTAGCTCATAGCCTAATGTCATGCAAATGCCTTGCCTGTTGAGTCTCTTTGAATGGAACGTGTCACCGGGTTTTGCTTATATAATTTAAAGCCACAATCTTTAATGCCTCTTTTATCACAGTCCAGCAATCTCTTTATAAGCCCACAATTTCTACTGTGTATATCCAAAAAAATACTTTTACAATTCCACCGGACAGTGCGGTGTGGTCCAATGGGCGACACTGATCTTCTATGGCATTTCCATTTTCCACACAATCTACGGCCTCCTGCTTTGATTGATGAAAATGAGGCTTCATATTATATCGACACAACACCACTAATCAAATTCTGTGCATTTGAAACACAGATCTGCACAGGTACGCTTCAGTTTGCCATATTGAGGTCACAACACAGTACGTGTGTAGCATGTGTCTGTTTACTTCTGGATCATTGGCTCACTTTGTCCTTTCCTGACTTATCTACATTATACTGTGTGCTCTGCCCTCACCAATGCTCCGCAAAACAAATCTGTGCTTCAAATATGCAAGAAATTGGTTGAGATGTGAATGAAGTATGCGTCATCCACATCAATCAGGGTAGGAGAATGGCAATTGCGGAGAGAGAGGAGGTGGAGAGCAAGGTTTCACACCGCCCATTGACCCGGACTGTGCCATATGGTAAATTATAAAAGGACTGTGATAAATAAGATTTCAAAGCTGGTAGCTTTTGCTTAGTTTTTATAATCCTGGTCATAGGTTCCTACAGCTAATTTTTGCAAAACAGACAAAACCAACAGTTCTAGTCCACTAACCATATTGTCATTCAGTCCGGTTTCCATTAATGTGGCTTTAGTCTTAGCTGATTTGTTATGCAGACTGCATCTAGAACAATGTGTTCGTAATACATATGGGACTCTGATTTTCATATTATTGTGTCGAGCTGAACACAACTGGATATATACAGTACATCTGGCAACATTACACATTCTGCTCATCTCACTGCTAACATGACAACCCAGAATATGTACAGACATAATTAGATTCGTGGCTGTCAGCCCATCCATGTTTACTGTGACAAGCCCTGTGTTCTTCACTTTACTCTCTCCACATTAAAAAGCCTTCTTCTCAGTAATCCTGAGGGACAGTTGAGGGTCCAAGATTAATAACATGCTGGCTCAAGCAGAGACTTGAGATCAAAGTAGCTGGAGACATTGCCTGATTTCATCAAAACTTGACCTAATGACCTAGGTAACCACTGTCTTGGGAGGATGAGGATAAAATGAGCTATAATATATAGAATCTTTGTACTCAGAAGTTTGTAGTAAAAGTCTTGAGCTCCTGAAGTTAGGTCAATGACCCCTTTATCTATTGTTTTCGAGCAGGTAGATAGTGAAGAAAGTTTAGTGCTATTCCTGCTTTTATTCATTTGCTTTAAAAATAAATCTCAGAGCTGTAAAATATGACAACATGGTGGTTGTCTCAAAAACGTAGCAGCGAGTATATTTCCAGAGATTGACAGTTGTGTTGACGTTGCCGATTTAAGTGATATTTCCTGAGGGCTGTTGGAGGAGATATCTCCTTCATCCTCCTGCTGGGATTGAACACATTCTTTATGATGTTGCATTGATCCAGAAAGTCTTACACCTGATATTTACAATACTTGTCATGTACTGATGCGATTAACATTACCAACATTGTGTTGTAGATGAAAAAAAAAATCATTCTTCATTTCATTTATGGATTGCTTAAGAGTGGGCAGGTTTTATAATCTTGAAGTTATTTAAAAGATGTATTAAGTTTAGTCTGGAAATGATGCTTTTTAAGCAAAATGTCTTGACATTGCCTGTTTACACTACGGAGAATAAAGGAATCCGGGAACCAAATGTGAGGTTATTTCTAACGAAGCTGATTAAAGCCATTCTACGATTCCGAAATGTTTTCTTTTTTCTACTTTAATGGTTTTGACTTACAAGCGAGTAACAACACAACATTTCTCTTGCATTCAAAAACCTCCTTACAGAATGCAAACTGACAGCCTAAGCTGCTGATATTTCTAGAGTCAGGAAAGAGAACATTAAAACCTGACATTTAGCAGCACTAATTGCTTAATTTCCATGTGGAAAACCCCTGTGTGTGCTTTATTTTAACTGTCATTGATTCTACTTTTTCCTGGAACAGCAGCCATGGCCTTGTGAAATTTGCATGGAAGATGATGATTGTTCTCTTTTATGTGTTTTAAAGTCTTCTATTGTGAAATTTTTAAATAAAATACCCTACTCCAAAAGGGATATACATTATGGCCATGATTCATCCAAGCAATGTTGCTAGAAGTCTGGTGTAAATTGCTTTGAAAAGTTGCAAGATTTTGGCTCAATTCAGAGAGGCACAACTTTTGGCATTTAAAAAATAGGTAGAGATGGGGTGACAAAAGACTATGGCAGAGGCATATTGGCACAGCTCACCTAATCCATAACAAGCTGTGACATTTCTTTTACTCTGGTCAGGGACTGTAGATTTCTGGTGTAGTGGCACTCACCACTCATCAGACACTCCATATTTGTGGGTAGGCGAACCCCTCTTCATGAGTCAGGAGTGTCGGAATCCACAACTAGAGATGAGTGAACCTGAGGTTTGAGGTTCGGGATTGGAAACAGATTTCCTAAAAAACAAGGTTTGGGTTAAAAGTAGAAGTGAATTACAAGTGCAAACCACTCAAACGAGCAGCGCTATGCTTGGGTATGAGTGATGCTCAGCCCTGTGTTAGCCGCGTGCAGTGTTCAAACGGCTCACATTTGGAGTAAAATCAGTGTGATCAGATGTAATATGCACACACAAACAAAATAAAAAAAAAAAATTGAAAAAACCTGCTTACCCTCCCCCGGAAGTGTTCTGCTTATGGCTGGCTGCATGTGGGTGGAGACACAAACTGTCCAATTACTGACTTCCAAAGAGGTTCGGTTCTATTCAGGGTTACAAACTGAACCTTATCTAAGGTTCAAATGTACTTGATGAATCGAACCTCCAAAGGTTTGCTCATCCCCATCCACAAGGTCCCATCATCAAGACCAGAGAGAAAGATATAAATCAGGGCCTTTGTATATCAGCTGTAGATCATTTTTTATGTTTTTTGTAGGTCAGTTCTCAATATGCCAAACATAAAGAGAATAGGACATAAGCACAATATATGATGAGAGTATACTTGTCTTCGTAACTGTATTGCTTAGCACATAGAGCTATCTGTCCATGCCCAATTTGGCATGGATTATGACGACACAACAACCCTGTACTATTATTCATTGTTATGATAAACTCTACCCAAGTCCAGAGCCACATTCACAATTGGGCTAGTTACAGTGAACACACTTTTGTCAGATATACCCTTAAGGAGGACCAACAAGCAGGATTTCTATACATAAAGCAAAGCCAGTGCTATACTTACGTTAGGATGCTGAATGTTACCATACCTTTTGTTCAGAGATTGGATGTTTTATTTCAGAAATATGTGCAGGTAAATTTCCAGTAATGCACTGCTATTTGATTGACAGATGCAACAGGAAGGGAATATGTGGGTTGGGTCTTGCTATCTATTCCTGCCCCTCTGTCTGCCTGTACCAGAATTAATGACTATGGTGGTGACAGGGGGAGGAAGGACAGGCAGGCCGACAGGGGTGGGAATAAGCAAGACCCAACCCACATATTTCATTCCTGTTGCACTTGCCAATCAAATAGCAGTGCATTGCTGGAACTTTAACTGCATATTTCTGAAATAAAACATTCAATCTCTGAACAAAACGTAATGTTAGATTCATCATCCTAGCACCAGTATAGCACTAGCTTTACTTTATACATGGAAATCCTGATGGTTGGTTCCCTTTAACAACTTAGCTGAGCTCCTATCATGTGGTGAGAAATTTTGTTCAGATTACTATGAATTAATGTACAGAGCTTTTTTTTAAAGACTATGTTTCCCAAAATGTGAATTCAATAAGAAATACAATATGGAACAGTATAGCACAAATTATAGAAGTCAATGTTGGATAGGGATGTTACCATGAAGGGGTCTTCTAATTATTACATAGGCAGGATCTTAAGTTTTATAAATCGTGCACTTTTTAATTGCCTCACCTCTGCTACTCTCTGTCCCCTGTATGTTCATTGGTGAATCTTGTTAATACCACAGTGAATAGAAACCACAGGCATCTTCGTGTAAGGCTGGGAATTTTGTCTGTGACTATGCTTGGGATGACTCAGAAAGTCCTGGGCCTACTTGCTCCAGGAAGAAACTTGGCATTCAACATCAATATGAGTACTGTTTTTTATTGTCAAGAACTTGTAGGACCAGCACAAGAACAGACATTTCGGTTAAAAGACCTTCATCGATGTGCATGCAGAAGGTCCTCAGAAATTATAGTATCATGGCAAGGAGCGTAGCTGGGTATGATACAGTGTCCACCGCTGACTGTGTGGCAGTCCTATAAGTTCTTCACAATAAAAAACACTGTTCACATTGATCTTGAGTTCCTAGTTTCTACATCTATTTGAGATGATTTTGGACCTTACTTGTGCACAACCCCAGAAATGCGTGTGAATCAACTCAATTAGTTGCTCCAGAACGTCCCGGCCTGGAATTTGCATTATAAGATTGCAGCACACATGGTGAATGCACAGAGATGTCCTGAGCTTAATCATGGATATCTTAGCCTAGAATGCACATCATAATGGCATGGCCCCCACCTAACAAGAAGCATGTGCAAAGAAGTACCTGGCTTTGTTGTTGGGAGAAATCTTAGCCTAGCATGGAAAAGCCCACCAGTCTGGTGGTAAGAAGAGGTGCCATGGACCATACTGGGAGAGCGAGCAGTGGAGGTGGCAGGAGAGGTGAGTGGTAAGTATTAGGGGTATTTTATTTTTTAACCTTTTACTAGTTCCAGCAAAATATTACAGCAGCTGACCCCAACTTGGCTGAATTCATGTAGAGTTTATTAAGAAAGATATGCATTCTATAATATATGGATTTCTGTAAAATTTTGGAGAATTCAATTCCACTTGAATAAATTTGATCAACTCTATTCCCTCCTTGTTTTTATTGTACCTCAGTGACTAGGTTCACATTAAATATATAACTCTAAAGTTCTTCATCAGTTCTAGTGACTGACAATATATTGGATGTTACATCATTTAAATTCTGGTAATGTCAGTTGAATAATACTTTTAATTCAAGTTACCTGTCATTTATTTATTAGTTCTCACTATGTGTGCTACAGCTTTGGATGTACGTGTTATAAATCAGCTATGCTCCCAGACATTAAAAATGCATCCAAGTCATAATGTATTATGCGAAAAACATATTTATTAATGCTCAGGTTTTCAATTTCACTTTTTCCTCTCTAGAATACAGCTGTCTTTTCTGATAGTAAAAGCCTCCTGACCTGACAGTAGCAGTTATTCTGCCGGAAAGTCTTTGTTTCTGAAACTGTCATCTAAACAATACCTGTTCCTTTTCAATAAGCAGGGTAGAAATGTTAGCAAATATTCTAATTATTTAGTAACTTTTCTTTTATTTTGATATATTAATATGTCATATAAATGTTATGGTCATATGCTAGTAGACGCTTATAAAATGTGTGTGTGCAGTGAATTACAATTGACAGTAAATAAAACTTATTGTCGAGTTCTAGAATATTTTAATAAGTCTCAAAGAAGTGTCATTAGTAGATTGTTAGGAGCAGAGACACCCCTTCATTGTCTGAGTACAGTTCCTGCATTAAACATGGACATAACTAAGCAATGCAATATAATATGGCGCAGTGAAGCGTAAGCTGTAATATGTTCACTATTCAGTATTTGTTCAGCATGGAAATATGTGGTATTAGATAGATATTGTATGAATACTAGCTGTAGGATCCTGAGTTTCCAGGGATAGTAACTGCCTCTGTCTGTCTTCCACTCTCTCATTCTTGCTCTCTCGCTTTCTCTCCTTCTCTGTCTGTCTCCTTCTCTGTTTGTCTGTCTCCTTCTCTGTCTGTCTCCCTCTCTCTGTCTGTCTCCTTCTCTGTCTGTCTCCTTCTCTGTCTGTCTCCCTCTCTCTGTCTGTCTCCTTCTCTGTCTGTCTCCTTCTCTGTCTGTCTCCTTCTCTGTCTGTCTCCCTCTCTCTGTGTCTCTTTATGTGTGTCTCTTTCTGTGTGTGTGGGTCTCTTTCTGTGTGTGTGTGTGTGTGTGTGTGATTCTCTGTGTGTGTCTGAGTCTCTCTCTGTGTCTCTTTCTCTGGTCATAATAGAAATCTATAATAACAGCTCCGTTCCCAACTCCACTGACTTAAATGTAAGCAGTTTTTTTTGGCGAATAACTAAAGCACGGGGTTACATGTTCAAAACCTCAAAACATAGTCTATGATGTTCCCTGAGTCAAATAGGGTGTCACAGGCCGCTGTGAGAACATAAAAAACACTTTATAATACTTACCTAACGGTCGTGCGGTGGGCCATATGGGTGTCTCCATTCTTCGGTGCTGGCGTCTCCTCTTTCGGTCATCTTCATCCTCCTTCTTCTCTAGCCGCACTGCATGATGCGTCTGACGTCATCTACATTCGCCGGCATTCAGGTCCTGAGCAGGCAGGGCAGATCAAAGTATTGTAGTGCGCCTGCGCAGGATCAATGAGTTTGTCATGCACACAGGCTTCAGAAGAAGGACGAAGTTGGCCGAAAGAGGCGGCGCCGGCACCGGAGAACAGAGTTGCCCATATGGCCAACCCAGCAACCATTAGGTAAGTATTATAAAGTGTTTTTTATGTTCTCACAGCGGCCTGGGATCTTATATACAGCATCTTAGAATGGTGGTGGCCGCAGCTTATACCCCAAAAAAGTGGTGACAGGGTCCCTTTAACAAAACTCAAAAAAATGTAAGAGTAGGATCATCATTGTTATTCTATTTCTACTTGTTTATATACTTACTACTATGTTGTAAAATGTGTTTTTTTTTCTATTGGGATTTTTTTGGCATATTAATTATACATTTTTGCAACTATATCGCCTTTAATTTTTTGGGGGTGTACATTTACTTTTTTATATTAAAGAAATAATAAACTCCATCCATCTTGCATAAAAAAAACAACAGCATAAGAAAATACTAATAACAATAAATATTTGTGTGGGTTAGAACACTTGTAAATTGAGATGGATATTCAATATTATGGGACTACTTTATAACTAGGCACCATTATCATTCACCTAATTATATCTAATACTAACTCAACTGCTTTGGGGATTTTTATTTTTACTGATTGATTTTTGCAATTTATTAAGAATTTTCAGATTAGAGCTAGTAAATGAAATCTTTATTTTTAATGGTTTGTTGATTTTTTTTTTCAATTATTAAAATTTCAGAAAAATTCCCCCAATGTTCTTCAAACTCTCCTGAGGAAAGACATAACCCAAGCATTTGTAATTTGTATTTTGTAATACTTTGTACTTAAATAATAATCCCTTCCTGCAATATTTTTCTGTTGTGATGTTGAAATATTCTTTGGGAACTGCCATAAAATAAGCTATTGGCTAAAAAGTGTTCCTTGGCTCGAGAACTGTGGTTTCAAATGTTTCTTGATCCACAGTGACTTGTATTTATCAAAGATTTAACACATCTTAACCCCTATTTCCTGTAAGACATTACGGAGTGTTTGTTTTGAACAGTGGTGCATACGATTAATGAAAGGTGTACAGCTGCAGAATCCTTTGTGTATTTCATGTATCAAGAAATGCTATTATTCACAGCTGACAAAACACAACATATATGAGCTGATCAGCAGTGTCATGCTTAGCGAGGCTAGCTGGATATTCTACAAACCCTGCTAGCCAACAAAAGGTATCTTTTTGGAAACAATAAAATAAATGAATGTCAGACCCTACTTGTTATTATATAAGGCTTAAGCCACACGGTGAGAAAAACAGTGTGAGTGGAGTGCGATAAAACATCGCATTCCACTCTGAATAATGTTAGCATGTGTGTCAGCGCACATGAGCGATTATTTTCTCAGCCCTAATCAGACCGAGAAAACAATCGCAGCATGCTGCGGGTGTAATGCGATTTTTGTTTCTCTCGCACCCATTTAAGTTAATGGGGCGAAAGAAAAATCGCACTGCACTCGCGGTACACCGGCATACCGCGAGTGCAGTTGCGAGAATGGCAATAGCCGGCTACGGAGGAGAGAGGGAAATAAATCCCTCCCTTCCCTCCTCAATGCTGGCCCTCACCTCCCCGCAGCTGAGTTCCACTCGCAAAGTCGGACCTCAGTCGCAGGTACACTTGCATGACACTCGGCTCTGCTGTGCTGCCAGCGTAAACCGAGTGTCATGCGAGGATCGCACTAATGCCCCGTGTGGACCCGGCCTAAACTGTAGAGTTCCATCTTAATAGGCGAGACTATGCATAGACTATCACATTATTAAAGCTAAGTTCACATATCCTGTAATCATCCATTACAATGGATCCTGCTGAGATCTGTTTGCAAACAAAAGTTCTGCAAACACAACTTTTTTCACCATTGTGAAATAACTTCTGTCTGCCGGCTCTTTTTTTTTTTAATATTGGAGTCTATCAAGGACGGGTCCGTTAATGGATTGCTATTTAGCCATCCATTTTTCTTGCATTTGTAATGGATCCATTTTTTCTTACATGACCAGTTTCAAATGGAAGATAAATAGCAATCCGTTAACAGATCCATTCTCCATAGCCTCCCATGTTAAAAAAAATATATTCAGCAGACATCATTTTTCCTACGGATCTCTTGCAGGATCTGTTCTTTTGATGATTACAAGACATAGAAGACATGTGAATTCAGCTTATTGCTATGAATCTAAATTCCTTTTTCTCTTATATCACTGCTCAAGGTTTTTCAAAGTTTGATGTCTGAACATGAACAAAAATTATATATATATATATATATATATATATATAATATATATATATATATATATATATATATATATATATATATATATAATGTGAAAATTATAAGATTTCAGTTTTCTGCTTCTTGTTTTTTTATCTATAAAGAGATATACAAAATAGAAAAAAATGTAAATATGAAAAAGGCACAAACTTAAAAACCTGACTTAAACAATATGTTTATGTACCAAGGCCACCTACAATGTGTTTAGGTATTCTTTTAGTTATGTCCTTGCTTACCTATGGGGTGCAACTGTTACTGATGCTAGACATTGTAGATTTACTTTTTCATGGTGTATGGACTAGTACAAGCTGCCACACTATTCCCATGGGAGGCACAAAAAAAAATAAGTTTATCCGAGGATAAACATTTTGGGAAAACTGGAAACTGTACAGTATACTTATACAGTGACCTTCGTCCTTCACTCAAAACTTGGCTGTGTGTAGGTCACTTGTCAATCCAATAGATAAAAAGCAGCTCACAAAGCATTTATATGGAAAAAAAGGCTGCAGAATTGTATTAGCTAAAATATATTTAAATGAAAAATTCCATCTATCTATTATCTATAAGTATCCTCTAACTTGTAGAGTGCTATCTACAAAACTCTTTATGCTCAGCCTTACCATTTTCATTAAGCAATAGTTTATAAAACTGCCAAAAACATAATTATCACTAAATACCCCAAAACTGCAGTACCAGGATCCCTCCTCTACAATTACATACTGCCACCTGCAGGGCAGGAGAGAATGGGTGACTGAAGTTGACTCAGCCGATATTACGCCTAGCACTTCTTCTTTCTCCTATTCATTTGTGCCTTTAATTAATGATGGCTTCAAAACAGAAATAAGCATTCTAAAATTAAATGCAAGAAATGCAAATGTTTATGTGAAAAAAGCAATCTATTGAATATATAGATAATGTTTGGGCCTGTCGTCAGGCCTTCATCAGTGACAGAGTGCAGAGTATGATAGAAAAGTCTATTAAAAAAAACAAAAGGTGATGACAGTGCTTAGAGTGTAGGCAAAATTGTGCTGTGGAGCTAAAGCTATCTTCTGAGCACAATTTAGCCCATACACCATCATTTCTTTTGTTTTAAAGATGTTTCTATCATTCCCTGCAATCTGTCTCTGATGGAAGAGGCCTGGTAGTAGATTTCTTCATTGTATCAACAGCGGAACCCTACTTGAACAAACCCTAGGAATGCCACACAGCTCTATTTTAACAATGGGCTATAAGTAAATTAATTATTGACATTTTTGTGCACCATGATATCCATGAAAAGTTAAGAGAGTGTAGATTATCTGGAGCCTTAGAGAAAAGATTACGCATATTTTCTAAAACTAGAAAAGTGGTGATTGGGAATGCAAATTTAGCTAGTACTAAAAATATGTGGTTTTTATATATATATATATATATCTATATATATATATATATATATATATATATAGATATATATATATACAGTATATGTAAATAAAAATAACAGTCGCACACTGCAAAACCACAAAAATACTCTACGTAATATATATATATATATATATATATATATATATATATATATATATATATATATATATACACATATATATGTACACATACAATAAATTGATAAATTGATAGTAAATTGATCAAAGAAAATGTAAGTAGTTTCTCAGGCTACATGCATATCACTTACTTTTGCCTATTTGCTTAAAATTTTTATTTAAAGGTATTTGATTAATAATATTTTTTTATTAGTCAAAGATTATTAATAGACATTCAATTATTATTGATAATAACTATGAATGGTACAGAAGGTGAGGCAACTAGAGCTCTAGCACAAAGGACTAATGCGCGTATCACACGGTACGATCTATCGTGCGATTGCACGAGCAATCGTACCTGCCCACGTCGTTTGTGCGTCACGGGCAAATCGCTGCGTGTGGCGCACAAAGTCGTTAAACCGCTGTCACGCGTACTTACCTGCTGAGCGACCTCGCTGTGGGCGGCGAACATCCTCTTCCTAAAGATAGGAATAGAAGCGGAGGGGCGGAGATGAGCAGGACGTAAACATCTCGCCCATCTCCTTCTTTCCGCATAGCCAGTGGGAGCCGTGGGATGCAGGTAAGCTGTGTTCATCATTCCCGGGGTGTAACACGGAGTAACACGGAGCGATATGTGCTACCCCGAAACGATTTTTTAAAAATATCGAGTACACGAGTCACGATTTGTAACCGATTTGCGAACGTTCAGCGTCGCTCGGAGGTATCACATAAAACAACGTCGAAACGATGCCAGATTTGCGTCACAAAAACCGTGACCCCGACAATGCATCGCACGATAGATCGTCTCGTGTGACGCCCGCATTAGTTACACCTATGATTCTGTAAACCTAATGACTATAGCAATGACCAGAAGTGATTTGCAGCTAATTTACTCACCCGCTTTGATAAGTTACACCTCTCTTTTACTTTTTAATAGCTTAATTTGCTAAGATCAAAGAAGGCTAATTAGGATTGTAGACAACACCAGATACAACATACTTGTCCTCCTGACTTTTCTTTCTAGCTGCACACTAATGACCGCTACAGTATGACTGAAAAATAACTGAGTCTGGAAATTGTTCCAAGCTGCTTCTATCCCAATATCAGTATCCATAAACCTGTTTTCAATATTTCAGATCTGGCTCTATTACGCTGAACTAAGTGGAAACAAATAAGCATCCGTCATCATGTGCCATAAGCAATTTTTGTTAGCATAAGGTGGACAGAAATCTATATCACGCCAATGTTCTATTAATAGTGTATCAAGGAGTTATTTTTCACTGGCTGTAACTTAGTAACAGTTATTGACATGCCCTTTCATAAAAAAAGAAGCTGGTAAGCAGAAAAAATAGGATGCGTGCATGAACAAAGACTGGAAACTTAGTACGTGGAGAAGAGCATTGAGAGTCATCCACATCATAACTTCTCTACTCAAGAAATCTGCGTATGTCGAAACTAATATCAAATACCAATATGATTTTGTTCATATCCAATGGAAAGTCTTATGAGGACACAGTGATTGCAACTATTTCTAGATATAAAAGTATCTGTTTCTTTACTGTGTAGAAAAAGTATATGACTGAAACCGCAAAAGCTTTCCATCTATTTGGTTCAATGCCATCAAACAGAGGGCAGCATGATGACTCAATGATTGCTATTATTTGCTATACTTGATCTTATGTTTGAATCTTACCAAGGACAACATATGTTTGGTGTTTGTATATTCTCCCTATGTTTTTATGAGGTTCCTTCAGTTTCCTCCACATACCACTTCAAAAACATATTGATTTGGCCTTAATTCATCTGTGTGTTTAGGTTGTGAAAGTTATTATTCTTAGCTTCAATGGGGGCAGGTACTAATGAGCTTAGGAGCTGAATGCTGGTAAAAAATATTTTGTCACTATTTAAGCAATGAAAAATAAAGTATAGATTTGGGATAAATTAATCTTGTTACTTAGCTTGATTGTCAACTATTTTAGCTAAGTTTAGTTTTCTGAGTATATCCAGCAGAACAATAATACATGTATGAAGTGATCCAGCATCTACAAATATTGAAGAAGTTAACAATTCAGAATTTAATTATTAGTGATTCTAAAATATTCAAAAAAACAAGTAGTTATAAAAGACACATGATCTATGCGTTTCGGCTCCGATAACATCTCAATAATTCTTGTTCTTATATTTCAAAGTGCTAGTTTTTGATTTTCATGTTTGATTTATTTAACTGGCAGAAGTTGTGGTTTTGTACCACCTTTAAAAAGGACCTGTCATCAATTTTATGATGTCTATTTTGAAGAGCATGTTTTTTTTTTAAAAAAAAACTTAACATAATATGGAGTCTCTCTTATTCTTCATAAAAATGTATGAATAAATGACTAGCGGAAGTGAAATTTTCATTATACAATTGGTGTGCCACTGGCTCTGAGAACGTTGAATTAATTAGTCAGTTAGTGGGGTGATACACCCTTTTGGCTAGAAAAATGGTAACACCTCAATGTCACTTTTTTCCTAAATTTCTAGATGGAATTAGTGTTAAATAGATCTTTCAAAATGTTGATTTCATGAGTAATACACAAAACAGATACATCAAAAGAGCTAATAAGTTCCTGTTCAGGGTATGTGCACTAGTATTTTTTTTTTCGAGGATTCCGCTCAAAATCCATCTGAAAAAGTGCCACAAAAAAGCCCCATGAAATGAATTAAATGCATGGCAATATCATAACGATATTGTTATGCACTTGTTTTGTCTTACATCTCGTCTTCAATCATCGAAGGCTTTAGAAACCCTGAAGATATTCAGTTTCCCGGAGCAGCTTCACCTTAAAAAACTTGGCGAATGTTCTAAAAGGCGTATTGTGCCTATATCCTAACAACGGTATTGTTTTTCTAAAATTAAAACTGTGTTCAAATAAAACTTGATGACTTTAGTCCATTATCAACGGAACTAAGAAATTGTACATTTTTACACACACTATTTAGATTTTACCACTATCTACTATCTAATGGTAAGTATATATATATATATATATATATATATATATATATATATATATGTATACACATACATGTTTCCCTTTCTCACTTATTACTACCAAGATATGCGTTAATATATTTTGGATCATTTACTTATCGAGGAGCCTACATGTGATAAAGAAATGATCGTCATAACATTACCCAACATGAATAAACCCCCTCCACCACCCTTTTTCTAGAAAGTTGGCAATCCACAAAGTTTAATAATCTATGAAGCAAATGTTTCAATTGCAAAGTAATGTGTTTTAGACCTGAAAACATCCACATATTGAAAAACTAGACATATTCTTTTATTTTGTGACACAATACATACTTTACTTCAAAATTCACTATTAAATACTATAATGATGATAATAATTAGTGTGACTATTTTTTTAGAGAAGTTTTCAAAGCAAAGCAGACAGTAAAAGTAAAATGTTGATAAAATGCAATAAGCAAAGATAAATGAATGCAGAAAGCAAAGATGAAAGCGAAAGTCCTTGGCCTAATTCAAGATTCTAATGAGAACATGACATCAATTCTGTCTCCTGTGACCCAGAAGAACTTGGAAAAGTTTCTTTCTCCAGAATATCCCACGGAATTTTACCTCAACAGTAGAAAGAAGCCACATAAAGGGAATGTAGAGGTTTGACCTGAATGGGGTTATTCCACAAGTAGTCTATGGGTCACAATAAAATTGAGAGTTTTTCTTGATTTGCAGAATAGAGATACATTAAGAAGTTATCCATGTTATGTAATGCCATGAATTTTATGAACTGATTTTTAAGTAATAGGAGGTCTACTATTTTTTTTTTTAGAAAGTTTACTTTTATATTTTTTAATTTTTCACTCATCGGGCAATGTGATTGTGCTTTAGAAGGTAGACCAAGAAGAGGGAACCTTATACTTATTCTAAATTATCATTAAGGACTATATTATTAGTGATTGTGCATCTCACATAATATACTATGTACTGATTGTAGCTTCAATAGTTTATGGAAAGGGACAATGTACTGTATTGATTAGTCTACTGGATAGAGGATCCAATATGTTACATTATGAAGCCAATTTGCACATTACAACAAGTAGGTTCCCTCCTATGGAGGCCAGGGACTTATTTGGAGAAAGGAACTTAAAAACATTAGGGCTATATAATATTCATGGAAAAATCAGAACTATAATGGTAACAAAAGATACAACTTTTTACATTAACGGGAATGTGAGCTTTAGCTGAGTATTTGAATGTGGTGGGGGAATAAACCTAAATTTTAACCGTATGTGATAAATATTGATCAAAATACAATTACTTCAATACTTTTGCTACTTCCAATAGGTGGCGCTAGAGTTTGTCTCCTTCCTCCCTGGAGAGACAATTTGAATTTTTCCCAGAGGGGCATTGCAGCTAGAAGTCCCCTCACTGACAGCCAGACTGGTTTGTCAGGTCTCCGCAAGAATAGTCTTCCCCGTGGTCCCCACTATAGCTTCTCATAAGCCAGATTAGATACCCAAACTTTGCACTGACGAGGAGAAATCACTCTGAAACACCATGTCTGCAAATTGGGGTTCTGATTTGGCATAAATCCTAAGTCATATGAAAAGGCGTGTTAAAGGGCCACTTTTGACTTTTAGGATTGCTACTTCCAATAGGTGGCGCTAGAGTTTGTCTCCTTCCTCCCTGGAGAGACAATTTCAATACTTTTGGAAATTTAGCAATGCCTCCTTATTGCACCATGGTTTACAGTTATCCAAATATCAATCATATTTAGCATAATGTGGCTTCTAATATTTTAGTAATTAAATTATGCCATATATCGTTAACACAACAAATCCAAGAAAATATCATAAACCCCAACTAAACCTTCAACTTCCATCATATACTAATTGCTAAACTAACTTAATTAGACAATCCTAGCTGTGCTATACTTATAAGAAATGTCATACTTACACGTGTCTGGTTTGTGACAGTTGTGACCTTGACGGAAATACTGAGGATTTTCAATAACGGGAATCCGAGTCATTCCAATTACCACAGTGTCTGGACCAGCGTCTAAAGAGTTTGGTGTTGTGATGCCATGGTTAATATGATGGAGGGGACTTGCAGAATCTTCTTCTCCACTGATCACAGCAACAGGACCTTTAGAATAAAATAGAAAAACAACATAATAAATGGATATCTTTATTTATTACTATGGAAAAATTGAACTCTCATAAATTAATACGAGAAATTTTGTAAAGAAAGCAATGTCATAGAAAACTAAAAAAGTGAATAAATACTTTAATGATAATTTTATTAACTTCCTGCTATTGATGTAGATTTAATACATTTTGCAGTGCTCAAAAGAGATTGCGATTGTTTACTTTAGTCCCAAGAAATATAGAGATAACAGTCATATTTTACTTAAGTGTTGCTTACTAATGGACATTTCCTTTTCAGTGTCTTAAAAGTGCCTGGTAAAATAGGAAAAAAAAAAACATACTCACTACCCAGATGGGCACCGCTACTCCACTTAGTAGGGCTGTGCCTGGAGGCAATCTTATGATATTAGTCTGCAGTCTTCAATTTTCCATCAGAAGGAATTGTGAAAGCTGCTACTGATAGGCTGCAGCAGTCACATGAGATTTTGTCTCAGTATCTCTTTTGTGGACACCATGTTCTTAGCGGAGGAGCGGCACTGGTACAGGAGGTAAGTATGTTTTTTCTTTATTTTATAAGATGCTTTAGAGACATTGAAAAGGAGTTGTCCACTACTAGACATTCTCTTTAACTCAAACAGAAAAGGATTTCCAAGCAACAAATGAAGAATGTAGCAAGCATCATTGGACTCTAAGAGAAAGGTAATTTAACCAGTTCAGGACCTGGTCATTTACAATAAAAAACAAAAAAATCTTTATCAGACACTCCACAACAAACCACAATTCCTGGTATAGGGAAAGGGATGCACAGATCAGAGTCCAGCTGGTCACCAGAAGAAGCAATCCAAAAAAATCAAAGAAAAATCCAGCAATTCCAAACTATAAAACTTCCAAGACTTTATTTCACCTTTTAAAATTCCATGGTTAAGACTCCATTAAAAGGGAAAGAGATGACGCGTTTCGGATCCAACAGATCATTACTCATATCTGATATGAGTAAGGATCTATTGGATCTGAAAGGTGTCATCTGTCTCCCTTTTAATGGAGTCTAAACCATGGAACTTTAGAGTGTGAAACAAAGTCTTGGAATTTTTTATCGTTTGGGATTCCTGGTCATTTACAACCTGTTCCAGGTCATTTACCCCTCTCCCCCCTACTTATAGGTTTTTTTTATACAGGCTGTTCAAAGAGCTTTAAAAGTAGTTCTCATTTGGATATTCAAACACTTTTTCAGCTTTTTTCATGATATCTGGGGCTTAATTATTAGGCAATATCAGTAGAAATATTAAAGAAATATGTGTCTGTTTCTCACATTTTGAAGAAAAAATTATGACCACAAAGGATAGCTGAAAAAAAATTAAAAATGTGTTCTGCTTTCTGTTATTTATAATTATTTCTAAGTGTCTGTAATCATGGTTACATACGATACGATACGATACACTTTATTGATCCCGTGGGAAATTATGGATAAATTAAATTAAATTATCATCAGCTCTGGATTATCGGAGCGGCTGGGACTCGAACCCGTGAACTGTGAAAGCTCATGGTTCCATAGGCAGCAGCTCTACCACTGAGCTACTGCCTGTATTAGGCATTAGCTGTATTATATTGTATAGTTGTTTTTTTCTGATGGGGATGAGGCTAGTTACAATGATTTGTATTATCATTGGTTTTATAAATGTATTGCTTACCAAGTTTTATTTATTTAATTTGTAATAAACCATCTGTGCCTTCCTATATGAGTCCGGTTGTGTCTCATCACCAACTCCCAAGTTCTGCAGTTATATGATTGTGTGCAGCTGCTCTACCGTAAATTGATGTTGTAGGATGACACTGAACAGTAGATCATGGACTACACAATGTTCAAAGTGTACGGTTGGTCCAAAAGTAGATAAATTACACTGTAGTACAATGCAAGGCCCAAGGCACATGGAGCTTCCAGTCTAAAAACATATCTACTTCCTTCAGAAGTGATGTGGCCAATCCCCCACATAGTCTTGAGAGTTCAACCTATGTGACCACCATTATTGGACTCCAAGACTTAGGTTTTTTTATTTGAGTTAAAAGACAACACAGGGCTTACTGAAAAGTCAGACGCAAGTAGCTTCACATCCGTCACAAACATAGCAACTTAATTCAGAAGTGATATGGCCAATCCATCAAATAGTCAAAAGAATTTAATTTAAGTGACCCTATTGGGACCTATGACAAGTAGAGGATGTTCTAGTCCTTTTTACATCCAATCTTCTTTTCCTCCAAGATCATTACTGCTTATACTAAATGTCACGCTGGGTGTGGAGAGAGACACCCAGCAAATGGACTCCTGGGAAAACGGGAGGTTGAAACACAAAGAGGAGTGGGGTAACCAGGGGCTCCTGTGCTGACCCTGACTCTGGGGGGCCCTGCGTTTGCTGTCAAACCACAGGTACCTATAAAGGTTAGGAGGTGTGGCCCACCAATGTGCCCCTGTCTCATAGCCAGACCCTACGACTATATCCCACCAATCACCAATCCACTGAGGGAAAAGCAAACACAAAAATAAACAACAAAAAGGGGAAAAGGAAAAATAATAACTTAGCTTGAGAGGGAATCTTCAGAATGTACAGCAACAGTAGTCTGAAGCCACAACAAGAAAAAAACACCACTTATCTTGAGAGGGAATCTTCAAAATATTCAACAACAGTAGTCTGAAGCCACAACAAGAAAAAAACAAACAACTTATCTTGAGAGGGAATGTTTAGAATATACAGCAACAGTAGTCTGAAGCAACATGCACTCCTGGACAAGCAACTGCTCCAAGTGATGAGTATAACCCGCACTGGAGGAGTGAGAGGCCCCACATTATAAAGGCCCTTAATTACCAGCTGGAGGAAAGGCTCCTCCAACCTGGCAAGGAAACAGAAAAAAAATCTAAATCAAGCCCTTAAAGGGACAGCGTCCATTAACATCTGGACGATCGCCGGGCTCTTCTATACCTGGTCCCAGCAGGAGTACCTGAAGGTCCAGACACATCCGTGAAACTAATTATGTAATTTATTATTTTTTGCTTTTAAGTTAATATATATTTAGTGAATAAGCTAAGTCTGCAAGTTTAAAACCAATTTGAATATTTCATTTTGGACCTAGTTTACAAGGCATTCAACACAGGCTGTATGTATTAATAAACCTTTTAGCACTGTAATTGCAAATAAGCATCAATAATTTATATAAACAAGTTGTGCT
Organism: Anomaloglossus baeobatrachus; assembly: GCF_048569485.1. Classification (NCBI taxonomy): domain Eukaryota; kingdom Metazoa; phylum Chordata; class Amphibia; order Anura; family Aromobatidae; genus Anomaloglossus; species Anomaloglossus baeobatrachus. The sequence goes on along the minus strand of NC_134356.1, from coordinate 539,655,263 downwards.
GGAAATTAATAAAAAACACAAACACAAGGGAAAATGTCAGCCGTGGAATTAGATGGCTTTAATCACCGGAGCCTTCTCCCAACAAAATCTTGGATTTCTACAAATGCTTTGGGCTTTATAAATTTGTAATTATTTATTTGTGCACAGATTTTTTTTGAGGGTTGCTAAGAAATATATCGTTATAAGAAATAAGTGCATGGATATGATTACTCACTGTAAGGTTTGATGTATAATTAATCAATTACTCAGAAAGTACAAACCAAGTAAAGGTAGAAACAAAGAAAGATGCATAAATAATGCACTGGAAAGACTCTATTTAAATTGCATTTTTGGACTTTAAAAGAAAAAAATGTGTTGTTATATACATTATTCTAATAATGATCTTAACCCTTCTTGTTCTTGGTGTCCACAAGCTAAGCCTACACAGTATAAGTAAAACAGTAGAAACCTAACATTTAATATGCCTAATATATAGTGAGAACAAATACAATGGGACCCACAAGCAACATCAACATCAAAAACAAAAAAAATATAGATGCCATCTTGCATCTAAAAGCACCCATAATATGCCAAAATGACTTCATTAAATCTGCATATGACATACTTGTGGCCATGTGCCCATCATTCCAAACTCTAATACTAGAGAATCCTCACAATGCACAGTGTTCAAAATGTAAGGAGTCACAAGTCTGCAGTGACATCATAGAATTACTGCAAACTTGTCATTTTAGAATGGAAAATCACTTTAATATATTGTTATACCAGTGACGGTAGGTAGCAGGAACTTGTGTGCACCTGTCTCTCAAGCTAGGGGTCCCTAGGCTAACCCTGTCCCCTGGATTACACTGAAAGATGGAGATGCCTAGGTCGCGAACCTTGCTATATTCCTAGATACAACTTACCTCTATCTCCCTATTCACCCTCAAGGGAGTGAAGGGGCAGGAGTGCAAGTGAATCACACAGACAAAACAGGTAAGGAAAATTATATAAAAGGACTCCATATCTTCTCCAGTAGGGTAGCCTCACTACTGCAATAGGAACAAACACCTAAGCTATACAAAGACAAGCTCCTTGAATGTTATCAGAATCTATAACTGGAATGAAGTGAAGCCAGGGACAGGTAGATATAGCAGAAGGAAAATATAATAACATGTTGCAGCTGAAGGCTAAACAAATTCTCAGCCAGCATCTAAAAGGTCTTTTAGCCCTTCAGCAGAAGGGAAAGTACATCAGCAAGATAACAGTCAAATGAGCTCTACAGAAGACTTCCACTAAATTAAACCCTGAGATCTCCTGACTATAGATGAGCAGCCCCATGAAAGTTTAGTTTGGTGGGTGCAGCCAGATTTTTGAAAAAGTTTGGTTTGGGACCCGGACTTGACCTGAACCCCAATGGAAGTCTCTAATTGGGCATTTCAGGTCTCTGCCCACATGCAGCCAGCCATAGAAAGTCATGTGGAAGTGGGCGGGGTTTTTAAATTTTATTATCATTTGGTGCACAATAGATCTGATCATGCTGTTGTTTGCCCCAGTGTGAGCCAATCAAACACTACAAACAGTTCACACTGGGCTGAGCACCGAGCATACACAAGCACAGCTATGCTCACGTGAGTAGTTTGCATACATAAAACAACCTATCTCCGAATTCAAACTTGTTTTTTTTTTGTAAAGTCTGTGTTTGGTATTAACACCAAACACCGAACCTCGGGTTTACTCAACTTTACTCCAGACCCTTGGTCCCCCAGATATATCAGGACATGGCACACTCATGACATATATATTACCATGAACTTGTTGACTGATTTATTATGTTAACAGAGAGTGTTTTCTACTTTGCATAAGGCCTCTGTCACACGTTCGGGCCTCCGGTACGTGTATGGACAGTTTTCTCACGTACCGGAAACACGGGCACACGTTGACATATGTTTTCCCATAGTTTCGGGCACACGAAAGTATTTTTGCACGGAATGTGTGACCGTTCCATACTTACGTGTGCCCATGTGCTCCATACTCCGACATGTCCGTTTTTCTCTGGCATCACGGGTGTCAAATGGAACACAAACGTGTCATATGTAACACACACGGACCACACGGATGTGTTCCGTGTGACACGCACCGGAGAAAAGACATGTGTCTTAAAAAAAAAACAAAAACCTTTACTCACCTTCTCCAGCCCTCCTGTCTCTGCTGCTGCTGTCATTTGATGCCGACCGCTGCTCATTAGGCTCATTTAATATTCACTTCACTGCAGCCGGTAGCAGCAGCAGCAGCGGAGAGTCGGCAGAACCGTAGACCAAAGTTCAGCACCACAGACAGCAAAGCCAGGGACCGGTGAGTAGAAAGTTCACGTTCTCCCTGTGTTATCACGGATAACACATGGAGAACACACGTGTGCCATACACACAGCACAACGAGGACAATTCGCATCTTTGACACACCCGTGAAACACGTGTGTGATTTTCACGGGCGTGTGACAGAGGCCTAAAGGAAATTAATGTATAAATAAAAATGTTAGTTTATAGTTTGCTATACTATATAGTTAGGCTTCGTTCATAGTTTATTAAATATCAGTGCTGCAAAATTGTTTCATTTTTGGTTATTATTACACTACCTGTATTTCATGTGACAACCTTCCATATGCACTTTGACATATTCACTCTTTTGTGTATATGTTGCTTCTGCATTAGACTATTCCACAAGAACACACCCTTAAGATGTCTGATCTAGTTTCTGTTTTTTAGCTCTATGTCATAGTGTTATACATTTGACCTATGTCTGACTGATTTTGGCATTATTTATTAACAAGGAAAAGAGAATAAAAGCAGAGTAAGTGAATCATATGCGGATAAATCCCACTCTCATTAATGCTTCAAGTGAATCATTCCATGCTCTTTAGTTCTCAGCAAACAACCGTTTTATTGCTCATTTATGCAGTGAATGTTAAACTGAAGCCAATTAGAAGTGATCACATACAGTAAGTGGAAAATATTGAGGTTAGTGGTGTACACTGTAAGACACCAACACAATATTATGTGAAATGTGCGTTGGGGTTACTGTGGTGCCACCTGACAACAGGGAACATTATGGGTCAGTTTAAAAAAGGCAATCAATTTTACTCCTCTTTAATTGTGTTGATAGGCTATTTTTTGCTGTGATTACTTAGTGATTTACTAGTTTTTGCACACTCCATTGAATGTGGAACCCTCCCTTTATATTACTGGTAGACTTTTTTGGCAACTCAGCTATCTCTTGTCCTGCACTACCCTCCTTTATCTTTGTATGTCCATTTTGTGTGTTTAATAGAGATTTAATAAAAATTAATAATAGAAATACTTTGGTGAATTTATAGCTCGATTCTTCTGTAGGCTTATAGCTAATTTGGTAGTTTTTCACCTTCTAATTGTGGTGATTATCCTAGTTCCCTGTTTACACCTGTAGACCTTAGTTTATTTATTCGGTGTTCAGATGCATTGTATAAAACAATATTATGTATGATATATAATTGGCAAAGCAAATGTACAAACAATAGTGACCCAATATGCCCCTTCTGGTTACAATTGCACACTGAGCAACCATTAGAGCAATATTAGAAAATGCATGCACTCACCAAACCAATGTTCTCCTGTTGGACAACCATTGTGACAGACACTTATTGTATCATGTTTGTGTTCATATTTATATTTCACTGTTTAAGAACATTCAGTATTATAAAAGATGAAATGTCTTAGAATACCATTTTAATGGATTCAGATTTAATAAACAGGTCCTCCAAACTTATTAGAACATCTACAAAGACCATCAGATATAGGAACTCAGAGCAAAAAGGTAAAAACCTGTAATCACATTGGAACACTCTTCCGGCAAAAATGTATTGGACAAAGTGAAAAACCCATGTGATGTCACTTATCTATCCATATAGTAAACATATTGCAGTTCCAGAAAATAAATAAAATCATATACAATTCTCAAAATACTTTGTGAATTAATTTTCAATGTTTTTCATTTAGATCTTTGCTTGCCATTATTCAATAGGCATGTTAATTTATTTGGACATTTAAAATTTCCAGTACTTCCAGTAAAAAGAAATCCATTCTGGTCTTATGATGGACAGAAGTATACAGTATTATAAATAAAATCATAAAAAAACAATAAATCTTTTTCTTCTGGCAGAGAATAACATTTGATATTGTGAATGCTATACTTATGATTGCGTACTTTGTTTAAAAATCAAGGTGGCCATACGATTTACTTAGTGAAACCCCTCTTCTACAAAGGGAGCGTCAATCTACACAAATGGCATAGCTGCACAAATGGCATAGCAGACCACACTTGTCAATTTGAGCTATGATCTCTTAGGTCGTAAATTTTAACCAAGGATCTAACATGGTGTCTAAAGGAGCTGATCATAAACATATCAAACACAAGTGCGTCAGAGATTGAACCCAGACCAATAATAAGATGCCGTCTTTCAGATTTTCTATTTTTACTGGTGCTTTCTAATGCACAGCTTTCCATCTCGTTTCTCCAAACTAAGATGGTTTATTGATCCTGTCACTTTTCTCACAGACATGGCTTATTTCCTTGGGCACCCCATATTTCTATTTATTCTGCTAAAACGCAAAACTATTTTAACCCCCTGAGAATCCAGCAATAATAAGTGTTGCAAGAATCTATTGAATGGTCCCAGTGAGACACGTGCAGTAAATGTTTTATCAGCGAGTATATTATTATTTTTCACACACCAGCTGTAACCATGAATAGTGTCACAACTAGATCAGATTCAGTGTATAAAATTGAAAAGCTTCACGGCCTTAAAGCGCTCCAATCACCAGGATTTTCCTATATAACCTAAAGCCAGTGCTATACTGGCACTATCAGGCTGATTCTATACATACCTTTGGTTGTCAGCTTCGATGTATAAGTTTTGAAACACAAGCAAGTAAAGTTTGTAAAATGAGCAGCTTTTTGAATTTTGAATGAGCAGCTACCGATCAGCTGATAGCTGGGGTGGGTATTCATAGGGATTCCCGCCCCATACCTATATCTCCTCAACCTGTTATTTATGCTAAATCTATTATAGAATTGTTTTACTAACTGATTAGAAGGACCTGTGCTGATGTCATATCCATGTACCAGAAGAGGTGTGGCCTCAGCCAACAGAAAGATAATATTGCTTCCTGGTATGAGCTATATTGGCTGAGTCCCCGCCTCTTCTGGTCACATGGGTATGACATCAGCACAGTTCCTTCTAGTCAATTAGTATAATGAGTCTATAATAAAATTAGCATAAATAACAGGGGAGGAGGTATAGGCAGGGTGCGGGAATCACTATGAATAGCCACCCCAGCTATCAGTTGATCAGCAGTTGCTGCCACTCAAAAAGCTGCTCATTTTACAAACTTTACTTGCTTATGTTTCAAAAACTATATAATTATAGCACTCGCTATAGGTTATATAGGAAAATTCTGGTGACTGGTGCATTTTAATCTAGATTTTACTAAACTGGCATTCTTAATTTTTCCTAAAGAAATTTTGAACTATTTTTATTGTTGGGACCATAGAATGGTTATTAATATAATAAGTGCATATATCGTGTAATGTTCAAGTCACATCAATTTATGCCCTAATACAAGATACCAAAGACATGTTGTATATTGACCATATTTTCCAATTTTCCTAAAAGTTTGAGCATGCTTCCAGAAAATGGGGACACCTTCTGGATTTCTGAATAGTTAGAAAATCTCCGGCTTGCAGGAGGAACCTCCTGGAAAAAAGCATTTCTCCAAAGGTTTATTGTACTTGACATCAGGATGCTCTTTTATGAGATGTAGACTCAGCATCCAAACATCCTACTATTAAAGGGCTAAAGGGAGTCACTGGAAAAGTGCATTGTTTATGATAAAAAATGCTTTCTCATAGATGATTGTTGAAAAAGTTGGTAAGTATGGTATTGAAGTGTGTGTTTGCTAATACAAATACCAAAAAAAGAAAAAAGCTAACTCTTGCTTTGTAAAGCTTGTTCTAGGGTACATAATATAGCCAGGTGTCCTTACTAAGTTGAAATTGTAAAAAAGGAAATCCAAGTTTATTGTCACATCATTAAAAATCCATCATTCACACAGGTATAAAAAAAGTATTTGAGACACAAAAGGTATTCCTGGTTGTGGCATGCTTTGACTATGAAAGCCTATTCTGTTTGAAACGCATTGGTTTTCCTTTTATCTACCTTTTTGGTAGATAGAATTTTAATGATGTGACAAACTATGATTTTTTTTATCCCTCATGAGCTGAAACAATTATTGTAAGTGATTTTACTGCATGGGACACCTCATTAAAGGGAATACAAAGATTGCAATCACACTGAAACGTAAGGCCACAGCGGACACCACTAACAAGTAAAGTTACATTTGGTTAAAATGTGTAATTAGTGCCAAAAACACCATTGAGTACCATTTTAGAGCTCATCCATATCATAGATATACGACATTACTTATCGTGTTCTGATTGTGAATAACCATCTGCATAAAAGCCCAAAAGTTGCATTCTTAGATCTGCTGGCCGCTAGTGGAATCAGTCAACAGGCTTGTTGTTAGACTCATTCATGGCAGATTATCTATCTATCTATCTATCTGCACATATGGATATAGCCGAAAGTTATGACTACCTTGAAAATGAAGTATTCCTCCCAGAAAATTGTTGCAGTTGCAAATATTTTGTTGTACACATGTTGAGGGAAAAAAAAGAAGGCATTGGGTGCCTTGACTGTGTGCAAGGCATCATGACATCTAAAGATTACCAAAGGATTTTGGGTGGCAATGTAGTGTCCAGTGTCATAAAGTTGGGTTTGCATTCTTGGTCATAGGTCTTCCAAAGGGACAATGACCCCAAACATACTTCAAGAAACCCCAGAAATGGATGGTAACAAAGCACTGTAGAGTTATGTGTCAAGCAATGAGTGTGGTTCTAAATCTCAATGAACACCCTTTAAATATGAGAAACCTGGAGAAGTTTGCAAAAATTAGTGGTATAAAGTCCAGTTGAGATGTGTAAGACGCTTGTTAATGGTAAAGGAAGCGATTGATTGCAGTTCTTTACTTTTGGTCATATATACAGCCTATACAGTCATATGAAAAATTTTGGGCACCCCTATTAATGTTAACTTTTTTTTCTTTATAACAATTTGGGTTTTTGCAACAGCTATTTCAGTTTCATATATCTAATAACTGATGGACTGAGTACTATTTCTGGATTGAAATGAGGTTTATTGTACTAACAGAAAATGTGCAATCTGCATTTAAACAAAATTTGACCAGTGCAAAAGTATGGCCACCCTTATCAATTTCTTGATTTGAACACTCCTAACTACTTTTTACTGACTTACTAAACCACTAAATTGGATTTGTAACCTCATTGAGCTTTGAACTTCATAGGCAGGTGTAGCCGATCATGAGAAAAGGTATGTAAGGTGGCCACTTGCAAGTTGTTCTCCTATTTGAATCTCCTATGAAGAGTGGCATCATGGGCTCCTCAAAACAACTCTCAAATGATCTGAAAACAAAGATTATTCAACATAGTTGTTCAGGGGAAGGATACAAAATCTCAGAGATTTAAACTGTCAGTTTCCACTGTGAGGAACATAGTAAGGAAATGGAAGAACACAGGTACAGTTCTTGTTAAGCCCAGAATTTGCAGGCCAGCAAAATATCAGAATGGCAGAGAAGAAGAATGGTGACAACAGTCAAGGACAATCCACAGACCACCTCCAAAGACCTGCAGCTTCATCTTGCTGAAGATGGTGTCATTGTGCATCGGTCAACAATACAGCGCACGTTGCACAAGGAGAAGCTGTATGGGAGAGTGAAAGAAGCCGTTTCTGCAAGCATGCCACAAACAGAGTCACCTGAGGTATGCAAAAGCACATTTGGACAAGCCAGTTACATTTTGGAAGAAGGTCCTGAGGACTGATGAAACAAAGATTGAGTTGTTTGGTCATACAAAAGGCGTTATGCATGAAGGCAAAAAAACACGGCATTCCAAGAAAAGCACTTTCTACCCACAGTACAATTTGGTGGAGGTTCCATCATGCTTTGGGGCTGTGTGGCCAATGCCAGCACCGGGAATCTTGTTAAAGTTGAGGGTCGCATGGATTCAACTCAGTATCAGCAGATTCTTGACAATAATGTGCAAGAATCAGTGGCGAAGTTGAAGTTACGCAGGAGATGGATATTTCAGCAAGACAATGATCCAAAACACCGCTCCAAATCTACTCAGGCATTCATGCAGAGGAACAATTACAATGTTCTGGAATGGCCATCCCAGTCCCCAGACCTGAATGTCATTGAAAATCTGTGTGATGATTTGAAGCGTGCTGTCCATGCTCGGCGACCATCAAACTTAACTGAACTGGAATTGTTTTGTAAACAGGAATGGTCAAATATACCTTCAGCCAGGATCCAGGAGCTCATTAAAAGCTACAGGAAGTGACTAGAGGCTGTTATTTTTGCAAAAGGAGGATCTACAAAATATTAATGTTACTTTTATGTTGAGGTGCCCATACTTTTGCACTGGTCAAATTTTGTTTAAATGCGGATTGCACATTTTCTGTTAGTACAATAAACCTCATTGCAATCCAGAAATATTACTCAGTCCATCAGTTATTAGATATATGAAACTAAAATAGATGTTGCAAAAACCCAAATTGTTATAAAGAAAAAAGGTTAACATTAATAGGGGTGCCCAAACTTTTTCATATGACTGTATATACAGTACAGACCAAATGTTTGGACACACCTTCTCATTCAAAGAGTTTTCTTTATTTTGATGACTCTGAAAATTGTAGATTCACATTGAAGGCATCAAAACTATGAATTAACACATGTGGAATGAAATACTTAACAAAAAAGTGTGAAACAACTGAAAATATGTCTTATATTCTAGGCTCTTCAAAGTAGCCACCTTTTGCTTTGATTACTATTTTGCACACTCTTGGCATTCTCTTGATGAGCTTCAAGAGGTAGTCACCGGAAAATGGTCTTCCAACAGTCTTGAAGGAGTTACCAGAGATGCTTAGTACTTGTTGGCCCTTTTGCCTTCACTCTGCAGTCCAGCTCACCCCAAACCATCTTGATTGTGTTCAGGTCTGGTGAATGTGGAGGCCAGGTCACCTGGCGTAGCACCTCATCACTCTTCTTCTTAGTCAAATAGCCCTTACACAGCCTGGAGGTGTGTTTTGGGTTCATTGTTCTGTTGAAAAATAAATGATGGTCAAACTAAACGCAAACCGGATGGAATAGCATGCCACTGCAAGATGCTGTGGTAGCCATGCTGGTTCAATATGCCTTCAATTTTGAATAAATCCCCAACCGTGTCACCAGCAAAGCACCCCCACACCATCACACCTCCTCCTCCATGCTTCACGGTGGGAACCAGGCATGTAAAGATCTCAAATTTGGACTCATCAGACCAAAGCACAGATTTCCACTGGTCTAATGTCCATTCCTTGTGTTCTTTAGCCCAAATAAGTCTCTTCTGCTTGTTGCCTGTCCTTAGCAGTGGTTTCCTAGCAGCTATTTTGCCATGAAGGCCTGCTGCACAAAGTCCCCTCTTAACAGTTGTTCTAGAGATGTGTCTGCTGCTAGAACTTTGTGTGGTATTGACCTGGTCTCTAATCTGAACTGCTGTTAACCTTTGATTTATGAGGCTGGTGACTCAGATAAACTTATCCTCTGCAGCAGAGGTGACTCTTGATCTTCCTTTCCTGGGGTGGTCCTCATGTGAGCCAGTTCCTTTGTAGCGTTTGATGGTTTTTGCCACTGCACTTGGGGACACTTTCTAAGTTTTCCAGTTTTTTGGACTGATTGACCTTCATTTCTTAAAGTAATGATAGTCACTCCTTTTTCTTTACTTAGCTGCTTTTTTGTTGCCATAATACAAATTCTAACAGTCTATTCAGTGGGACTATCAGCTGTGTATCCACCAGACTTCTGCATAACACAACTGATGGTCCCAACCCCATTTGTAAGGCAAGAAATTCCACTTATTAAACTTGACAGGGCACACCTGTGAAGTGAAAACCATTTCTGGTGACTACCTCTTGAAGCTCATCAAGAAAATGCCAAGAGTGTGCAAAGCAGTAATCAAAGCAAAAGGTGGCTACTTTGAAGAACCTAGAATATAAGACATATTTTCAGTTGTTTCACACTTTTTTGTTAAGTCTTTCATTCCACATGTGTTAATTCATAGTTTTGATGCCTTCAATGTTGTCACGCTCCCCGGGTCCTCGGCTCCCCTTCCCGGGTCTCCTGTCCCGCTCCCCGGCTCACCTGCCACGCTCCCCGCGTCCCAGCCTCTTGTGCCCGTCCTTCCTAGGCTCCCTGGCCGCCGATCCCGGCGCCCGACGGCCTCCCAGGCCCTGGCCGGCTCCCCTGCGTCCTCCTCTCAGCCTCCTTCCCTGGCTTCTGGCACCCGGGCCGCGCGCATGCGCATTAGGGCGCGCGCGCGGTCACTGACCCTTTCTTAAAGGGCCAGCGCCCATTAACAGGAAATGAGGTTAGACAGGTACGGGGTATAAAGGGGGTTCTTGTCCAAGGGGGCGGGGCCTGATCTTCGTGTTTTCTGAGCTAGGAGTCAGGTCTCCTTGTGTTTTCCTGCCATACTTACGTATCTCTCTTCTAGAGCTGATCCCGCCACGCCATCCAGTCCTGCTGAATCCCGAGCCCCGCACGCTGTCCGTCTGCCATCTGACAGTCCGTACCATCTCGGATCCCTGCGGTGACCCGTCATCTTGCTCCAAAGGTTCCGGACCCCGCCTGACATCATCTTGGCTTCCGAACCTGAGCTACGTCACCCGGACTGCCATCTGTGACTCCGTGGTCCCAGGGACTCCTCCGCTACCTTCACTTGCACGGACTGTTCTGCTGCCCATCAGTGCTTCAGCTACCGGACTCCCTACCACCATCTTAGAGTTCGGCCCAGTGGATCCACCTCCTGGGTCTGCCCGACCGCCCGGCCCTGACAGTAAGATCAGGCCATGGATCCCGCTGCAGCACTATTGGCCCTGCAAGAGGAACTCCAACGCCAGCGTGAAGTCCAGACCCGCATGCTGCAATTTATGACCTCCGTGGACACCCGCCTGTACACGTTACAAGCATCAATGACGCCTGCGGCAACCAGGTCCCCCACTAGGCAATCCTCGGCTCCCGCACCAGTGGCAGCCGCGTCGGATGCCTCCCGACTCCGTTTGGCGTCACCACCTCGTTATGCTGGAGATCCCAAGACCTGCAGGGGCTTCATAAACCAATGTTCCCTTCATTTCACGCAGCTGCCACATCTGTTTGCCTCCGACCAAGCCAAGGTCGCCTTCATCATGTCTCACCTGGAGGGCGAGGCACTGGCGTGGATGAACCCCTTGTGGGAGAAGGAGGACCCCATGACCAAGGATCTTCAAGAGTTCCTGCAGGCCTTTCGCAGTACCTTTGACGAGCCGGGACGCGCCTCTGCGTCTGCTTCATCACTTCTCCGCCTACGTCAAGGAACACTGACGGTGGGCCAATACGCCATCCGTTTCCGCACTTTGGCTTCTGAACTCGGGTGGAATAATGAGGCCCTGACAGCCGCCTTCTGGGAAGGACTTTCGAGTCGCATCAAAGATGAGTTGGCGGGTCGTGACGTGCCCTCCACCCTAGATGCCCTGATTGCCCTAGCCACTCGAGTGGACATTCGTTTTCAGGAGCGCTCCAAGGAGCTGGTTCGTGAGCGACGTGCGGTACGGCACTCCTCCCCGCCACAGAAATCCTCTGTGCCACAGTCATCAACAGCTGGGATTCCTGTCCACGAACCCATGCAGGTTGACCGAGTAAGACAGTCTGACCAACGTCGAGCAGAGCGGCTCGCCAAGGGCCTCTGCTTTTACTGCGGAGAGGGCACACATCTCCTACGCTCCTGTCCGGAAAGGCCGGGAAACTCCAAAGCCTAGGGTTGGTAGGAGAGGCCACCCTAGGTGCTGGGACTCTCTCAGACCCAGTTATGTGGACGGTACAAGTATCAACAGGAGAGACGCGCTTCACGGCTGAGGCATACCTCGACTCCGGAGCAGCAGGCAATTTTATCCAGCAGGCCACGGTGGACAAATACCAGCTGCCTGTTACTCTACTCGAGAAGCCCCTACTGATTGCCTCGGTGGATGGGAGACCCCTCTCTGATACCATCTCCTGGATCACCAAGCCGGTGGAACTGCGTATCGGTGCTCTGCACACCGAGAACATCTCTCTCTACGTCCTTCCACACATGTCCCATCAAATCCTGCTGGGACTTCCTTGGTTGCGAACACACGAACCATCAGTCAGCTGGGGTACTGGCGAAATCACCCGTTGGGGCTCTGCCTGTCATGAAAGATGTATAAAGTCTATACAACCAGTCCGACGACCTCCGGTTCCTGAGTACCTACCGGGTCTGCCCTCGGCCTATTGGTCCTTCGCGGACGTTTTTGACAAGAAGGAGTCCGAGGTACTTCCGCCACACCGTCCCTACGATTGCGCCATCGACCTGCTCCCAGGAACAACACCACCTCGAGGACGGATATATCCGTTGTCTCCAGCCGAAACCAGGGCCATGTCCACCTACATCACGGAAAGCCTGGCAAAGGGATTCATCCGGAGATCCTCCTCTCCTGCGGGAGCAGGCTTCTTCTTCGTTAAGAAGAAAGAGGGTGACCTACGCCCATGCATTGACTACCGGGGCTTGAATCAGATTACCATAAAAAACAAGTACCCTCTACCGCTCATCCCCGAATTATTCGATCGGCTCAGAGGAGCCCGTGTGTTCACCAAACTGGATCTTCGGGGTGCCTACAACCTAGTTCGTATCCGCTCTGGAGACGAATGGAAGACCGCGTTTAATACTCGCGATGGGCACTATGAATACTGCGTGATGCCCTTCGGTCTGTGTAACGCTCCTGCCGTATTCCAAGAACTGGTGAACGACATTTTCCGGGACCTCCTCTACGTATGTGTAGTAGTGTATCTGGATGACATCCTTGTCTTCTCTCCGGACCTCCAGACCCACAGAGAGAACGTAACGCTGGTTCTACAAAGACTGAGAGAGAATCATCTCTACGCCAAATATGAAAAGTGCGTCTTTGAGCAGTCTTCTCTTCCTTTCCTGGGATACATCATCTCGGGTACTGGGCTGCAGATGGATCCAAAGAAGGTCTCCTCCATCCTCCACTGGCCTCCCCCGTCTGGACTGAAGGCAATCCAACGGTTCCTGGGATTTGCCAACTACTACCGCCAGTTTATCCCTCACTTCTCCGCCCTGACTGCCCCTCTCTCCGCTCTGACCAAAAAGGAGGCTAATCCAAAGGACTGGTCACCTGCGGCCGACGCCGCGTTTTGCTCCCTGAAGCGAGCATTCGCCTCCTCTCCTGTACTCCACCGACCGGAGTTAAACCGCCAGTTCACCTTAGAGGTGGATGCCTCCTCCTCAGGAGCCGGAGCAGTGCTCATGCAAAAATCCTCCTCCGGGAAGATGGTGACTTGCGGTTTCTTCTCTAAAAGCTTCTCAGCACCTGAACGTAATTACACCATCGGTGACCGAGAACTATTGGCGGTCAAACTGGCTCTGGAGGAGTGGCGCTACCTCCTGGAAGGAGCAGTGTACCCTGTGATTATCTACACGGACCACAAGAACCTGGAATACCTGCGGTCCGCTCAGCGACTGAACCCACGACAAGCCAGGTGGTCCTTATTCTTTGCCAGGTTTGACTTCCAGCTTCACTTCCGACCCGCAGACAAGAATATACGCGCTGATGCCTTGTCTAGGTCTCTCATGCCTCTGGAGCAGGAGGAAGAGACTACCCAACCTATCATCTCTCCTAGCAAGATTGTTCCGGTGGCCCCTGTCACTCTGGCCCAGATACCACCCGGGAAGACCTATGTCTCTGAGACCGACAGGCAAAAAGTGTTACACTGGGGTCATGCCTCGAAAACAGCCGGCCATGCAGGCCAGAAGAGAACATGGGGTGCAATTGTACGCCATTACTGGTGGCCATCCCTTCGCACGGACGTTGCCGCCTTTGTCTCTGCCTGCCCCTCTTGTGCCAGGAACAAGACGCCCAAACACCTGCCCTATGGCCGTCTTCTGCCTCTGCCGATACCCTCAGTTCCATGGCAACACATAGCGATGGACTTTATTACGGACTTGCCAGTATCATCACACACAGTCATATGGGTCGTGGTGGATCGGTTCTCCAAAATGGCTCACCAACATATCTTCCGCTTGCATGGCTTTCCTTCCCACATCGTGTCCGACAGAGGGACTCAGTTCACCTCCCGCTTCTGGAGGGCTCTCTGCAAACATCTGGGAGTGACTCTGGACTTTTCTTCCGCTTACCATCCTCAGTCTAATGGCCAAGTGGAAAGGGTCAATCAAATCTTGACCTCCTTCTTACGTCACTATGTCAACGCCCATCACGACGACTGGTCCACGCTTCTGCCTTGGGCTGAATTCTCCCATAACCACCACGTCAGTGAGTCGTCCTCCAACTCTCCCTTCCATGTCGTTTACGGACTGCAGCCTTCCGTCCCGTTGCCTATATCCCCTTCTTCGGATGTCCCTGCTGCTGATACTGTAGCCCGTGACTTCGCTACTATTTGGGACTCTGTCAAGGCGTCCCTTGGGCGCGCTTCCCAGCGGATGAAGAAACACGCTGACAAAAGGCGTCTAGACCCTCCGTGTTTCTCTCCTGGTGACCTGGTCTGGCTTGCTTCCCAGTACATCCGACTGAAGATACCTTCCTACAAGCTGGGTCCTCGCTACATCGGGCCGTTTAAGATCCTCAGCAAGATCAATGAGGTCTCCTACAAACTGAGGCTTCCGACCACGATGAAAATACCCAACTCCTTCCACGTCTCTCTACTCAAGCCGGTGTTCCTTGGTCCCTTCTCCGCTGCTGCCAGTCCGGCTCCTCCTCCTATTGCTGAGGACGACATCTATGCGGTAAGGGATATCGTGGCCATGAAGACTGTTCGTGGCCGGCAGTTCTTGCTGGTGGACTGGGAGGGGTATGGTCCTGAGGATAGATCCTGGGAACCCAGGGAGAACGTGGGCTCTCCTCTGATCCGTGCCTTCATGTCCCGGTTGCGGGGAGGGGGGCGTGGGGAGGGGGGTACTGTCACGCTCCCCGGGTCCTCGGCTCCCCTTCCCGGGTCTCCTGTCCCGCTCCCCGGCTCACCTGCCACGCTCCCCGCGTCCCAGCCTCTTGTGCCCATCCTTCCTAGGCTCCCTGGCCGCCGATCCCGGCGCCCGACGGCCTCCCAGGCCCTGGCCGGCTCCCCTGCGTCCTCCTCTCAGCCTCCTTCCCTGGCTTCTGGCACCCGGGCCGCGCGCATGCGCATTAGGGCGCGCGCGCGGTCACTGACCCTTTCTTAAAGGGCCAGCGCCCATTAACAGGAAATGAGGTTAGACAGGTACGGGGTATAAAGGGGGTTCTTGTCAAGGGGGCGGGGCCTGATCTTTGTGTTTTCTGAGCTAGGAGTCAGGTCTCCTTGTGTTTTCCTGCCATACTTACGTATCTCTCTTCTAGAGCTGATCCCGCCACGCCATCCAGTCCTGCTGAATCCCGAGCCCCGCACGCTGTCCGTCTGCCATCTGACAGTCCGTACCATCTCGGATCCCTGCGGTGACCCGTCATCTTGCTCCAAAGGTTCCGGACCCCGCCTGACATCATCTTGGCTTCCGAACCTGAGCTACGTCACCCGGACTGCCATCTGTGACTCCGTGGTCCCAGGGACTCCTCCGCTACCTTCACTTGCACGGACTGTTCTGCTGCCCATCAGTGCTTCAGCTACCGGACTCCCTACCACCATCTTAGAGTTCGGCCCAGTGGATCCACCTCCTGGGTCTGCCCGACCGCCCGGCCCTGACAAATGTGAATCTACAATTTTCGGAGTCATGAAAATAAAGAATACTCTTTGAATGAGGTGTGTCCAAGCTTTTGGTCTGTACTGTGTATATATATATATATATATATATATACACACACACACACACACACACACACACACACACACACACACACACACACACACACACACACAGTCTAGGCTAGCATGTTTCTCTTCTGTTACACCAGTGAGATATAGAGCTGTATTATCAGAATATATGTTGCTCAGTGATATTTTTTTATCTAATGTAATATATGCTATTTTTTAGATATAACTGTATGCATTACAGTAAGTTTGTGACCAGATCATACTATGTTGTTATTATTAACAAAAAAGTTCACCAGATACTTTCAAAGAACATAGTCCAAGGTGACACTATGTACTTTACATTACCTGGCCACAATGTAAGTGATCCCTTAAGGCCTCACATCTTATGCTCATAAATTAGCAAATCTTGTCAAATCTATTCCCTATTGCTCATTCCGCTGCTCAGTGGGTCAATACCTGACTATCTAACCGCCTTAAATATCCTGTCTACATTTTTTCCTGTCCTAATGAGTTGGCATTTGAATCTGTATAAACAGATGGCTAATAATCAGTGGTTAGACGTCCTAATGGATTTGGTTTTAATTTTTAAACACTAGAGAACCCTCAGGAGTCTGTGATGCCACCGAGGTTCTTCATGTTTCATATCAGAGGCAATGGTATTAGTAGTTTACTGATTATAAGTCAATGAATTTTGGGTTATATATTCTGGACCTGAATTGACACTTAGATGTTTCACATCTTGAATACTAATTCTTCAGGTCATTTATTTACTTCTTAATAGAATATTATCACGTATCGTCAGATTCATATTTATACATGGGCATGGATGAGCCTAGTGAATTAGGAATTTACAGAAGTAGAAAAGCAGTTAAAGAAGATCTGTCACATCTCCTGATGTTTCTATTCGAGTAAATTCCTTTTTTACCCTATAAATCCATAATTCTGTAGCATTTTTTCCTAGAACTCTTGGTTGTGTCATTTGTCCTACAAATGTGGGAAAAATGAAAGGGTTTTCTATCATTCCCGCACATAATGGGGTGTGGAATCACACAGTCTGTCACTGACAGCACTGCTTCAACACACCTCTAACTGGTAACATCCATCCAGGTATAGGTGTGTATATATATATATATAAATATATATATACATACACACACAGTATATAATATCCGCATTGCTATCACAAACAAACTCTGTAACCAATCTGATTTTGAGTATTAAGCTATGTTCACACAGTGCATTTTTTTTTTTAACAAAACCTGATCTATTGGAAGTAAGAAAGCTGCATTTTTTTGTACTTTTGCTGCATTTTTGATGTATTTTTTAATGTCATTTGTCTACAGTACATATTTAAATAAGGTTAATTTAATTTACCAAAAACGCAGCAGAATATACACTTGCATTGTTTTCACTATGATTGCTTTCAATAGTTAAAAAAGCAGCAAAACTCTGAAAGAATTGACATGCTGCTTCTTTAAAAAACACAGCTATTTTCCATTTCAGTAAAAATTAAAAAAAAACTAAGTGTATGTATGAGATTTCTGGAATCTCATAGGTCTGGCTGCTACTGTCGAAAGCATCTTTTTATTAGGATGTATATATATATATATATATATATATATATATAAAATCAGTAAAAAATGCAAAAAAAAAAACACAGCAAAAACTTAGAAAAGCACAGTGTGAACCTTTCATATACAAGGTGGCCATAAAATAACCAAAGGTGTTTGGAGCCGTGTGCAGACTAACCCAGTAGACAGAATTGTCTGAAAATTGGTATGTATGCTATTCAAGACATGGGGAAATGGAAGGCATCTTAAATTTTTTTTCATACCAAAACTTCCCACCAGGTGAAAAAGTGGCGCTGTAAGTGAGCGAGCAACCAAAAAACCGTGTGCCGATAATTGGATACGTCACAATTGTTCCAAAACTCACCACCAGGTGAAAAAGTGGCGCTGTACAGTGAGCGAGTGCCCCAAATACCATGTGCCGATAATTGGAGATGTCACAATTGTTCTACAGACTAACATAACTGTTCAATATGGCAACCATCATGCATGGTGATCATGTTCAGCCTATGCAGAACATGTTTGACACTTGTGTGTAACATGTGTGGTGGGATGTTGTGCACTTCCAAAATGATGCGATCTTTGAGGTCAACCAGGGTGTTGACATTTCCCCAATAAATACGCTCTTTCAAATGTCCCCACAACCAAAAATCTCAAGGATTGAGATTGGGTGACCGCTGTGGTCATGCGTTAGGGAAAGAGTGGCTCAAAATCTTGTCATTGAGGAAATGTGCATGCAGATTGTTCTTCACATGATTTGCGATGTGAGGAGGTGCTCCATCATGCATGAAGGTGGTCTTCTGAAGACACTGCCGCTGTTGGAGTTGCGGAATGACCACTGCTTCCAGCATTGTCTGGTATCTCACTGCTGTCACGGAAAAGGTAGCAACCCCAGTTGGCCTAATTTCTTTGTAAAAGGATGAATCATGAGGTGAAGCCACACTAAACGGTTACCTTTGGCAAATGCAGCGGAACCCCCTCGACTGCATGCAGATTTTCGGTAGCTCATATGCGACAGTTTTGTGTGTTCCCCGTTCCATTCAGGTAATAATGCGCTTCGTTGCACCAAGAACATTCCATGGCCAATTGCCATCCAATTTCCACTCTCACCAGAAACATGAATGCAGATGTCATGCAGGTAATTTTGTCACGAGGAAGAAGTTGTTGATCATGGCTAATTTTGTATGGGTATGCCCGCAAGACCTTTTAGAGAACTTTCCACACTGTGCTCTACGAGAGCCCCAATTGTCTGAAAACACAGCGTGCACTGCTGTTCCCGGCAGGGTTGTTCGTGCCCTGTTCCACGTCGGCAAACGCAATGTCCTCCACAACCTCTCTGCTTACCGGTCATCTCCCACGCCCTGGCTGAACACTCAGTAACACTGTTGCCTCAAAACCTCATCTGTCTCAGCAAATTGACAGTCATTGGACCGCTACGTGTGTGAAGGTCTTTCAAACATTAAAGAGCTCTCAGTGCAGCTGTAGCATTCCTGTTATTTTCATAAAACAACTGCACTAACAGTGCATGACCCTCAAAAGGGACAGGCATCTTGCAGACTAAGTTGTAAGACATGCTCACTGTACAGCGCCACTTTTTCCCCTGGTGGGGAGTTTTGGCTCATTTATAGCCACCCTGTATATGTATATATATATATATATTTACATACATACACACACAAGGTGGCTATAAAATAACCTAAGGTGCGTGTGTTTATATATATAATAGATAGGGAGAGAAGTAGAGTAACAAAACTGGTTTGTTTGTGGTCTGTAACCATGGAGACATGCAGGGAGCTGTTCACATATACGGGGAATTATTATTAAGGTTCTTTACAAACTTGTTTCATTTTTTTAAAGATTAATTGTTTAAAAATTTTAGCATGAAAGTGTAAAAATATAATCTTTCATATTTTGGCCACTAGGTGACATAATTTCATCTTTTACGATAAATTTTGTATGCATAATGACTTAGGAAAGTACAGAAACCATTTTTTGCCAAATCCTCCTGGCACTTAAAGGATTAACTGAGCTGAAATGCAGACATAAAGATGGAATCATTATTTTCCACATTGCTTAATCCCTTATATACTAATTAGATTTCCGTCAGTTTCATTGCACTTTGTGTGTTGTAGTCTTAGCGCCACGTGCCAGGGAATCTGCAAGGATCATTGAGACAGTCTCTGCCAATGGCAAGCAGCCAGTGAAAGGGCAAGCTATTGGCTGTGCCAATTCCGTAAGCCTTTCTGAAAGGTAAGCAATACAAAAAAACATGTGATGTTATGGAATTAAATCAGTGGATTTAATTTTTTAGGGCAGAGCTCTAGTGACCTCATGTTCTATTTTTGTATAATTTACTAATATAATCCTTTTCTCCTAAACCTACAGAGACTGGCTTACAGAGCGCTATAAAGATGTTCTTAACTTACTTAAAACATTTTCCATGCATCTGGAGGCTAACATATATTAATGTATATATTTGTATAGAATATAGCATGGCAGACATATTTTAGGCTACTTTCACACTTGTGTTCAGCGCAATCCGCCGCTATGGAGAATAGCGCAGTCCGTTAATGCACTGCGCTAATCTCCATAGACTTGTATTGACGATGCACTGTAACGCAAGTGTCTGCGTTTCATCCACTGGACGACGCTGCATCATTATTTTGGGGCAGCACCGAGCGGAGGAGACGCTACATGTCGCGGTTTTTGGGTCGTTAAAGTAACGCACCTCGACGGAATCCGTTGGAATCCACCAAGGTGTCTAATGATTGTCTATGGTGGCGGATTCCGTTGCTATGCATTAAGCGGCGGAATCCGCTGACGTAATCCGTCACGTTCTACTGAGCATGCTACGAAATTGTTTAAAATCACTCCTGGTCTCTCTCCCCCCTCTCACCCCCTCTCTCATATTCACCGATCACGGGCACGACGCTGCACAGTTGTCACAAAGCTCTGGAGGCTTTTCTTCTTTTGAAAATGCCGGCAGCTCATTAATCCATCTAGTATTCACTGCTTCCCCGCCTACCAGCGCCCATGATTGGTTGAAGTCAGACCCACCCCCACGCTGAGTGACAGCTGTCTCACTGCAACCAATCTCAGCCGCCGGTGGGCGGGTAAATGTCGTGCAGTACAATAAATAAATAATTTAAAAAAATGGCGTGCGGTCCCCCCTAATTTTGATACCAGAAAAGGTAAAGTCACACGGCTGAAGGCTGGTATTCTCAGGATGGGGAGCCCCACGTTATGAGGAGCCCCCCAGCCTAACAATATCAGCCATCAACCGCCCAGAATTGCCGCATCCATTAGATGCGACAGTTCCGGGCCCCTACCCGGCTCATCCCGAATTGCCCTGGTGCGGTGGCAATCGAGATAATAAGGAGTTAATGGCAGCAGCCCATTGCTGCTACTAAGTCCTAGGTTAATCATGGCCGGCGTCTATGAAACACCCACAATGATTAACCTGTAAGTGAAAGTAAATAAACACATACACCCGAAAAAAATACTTTATTTGGAATAAAAGATAAAAAAATACCCTCTTTCACCACTTTAATAAAATCCCCAAATACCCCTCCAGGTCCGGATGTGTGTGATGATGATGAGTGCGGTAGTGCCTGCGTGTGCGGTGTTGATGATGAGTGCAGTAGTGCCGGGGTGTGTGATGATGATGGGTGCGGTAGTGCCGGGATGTGTGTGATGATGATGAGTGCGGTAGTGCCTGCGTGTGCGGTGATGATGATGGGTGCGGTACTGCTGGGATGTGTGTGATGATGGTGAGTGCATTAGTGCCGGGGTGTGTGATAATGATGAGTGTGGTAGTGCCTGCATGTATGGTTATGATTATGGGTGCGTTAGTGCCAGGATGTGTGTGATGATGATGAGTGTGGTAGTGCCAGGATATGTGTGATGATGATGGCGGCGGTAGTGCCGGGATGTGTGTGATTATGATGAGTGCGGTAGTGCCTGCGTGTGCGGTGATGATGATGGGTGCGGTACTGCTGGGATGTGTGTGATGATGGTGAGTGCATTAGTGCCGGGGTGTGTGATAATGATGAGTGTGGTAGTGCCTGCATGTATGGTTATGATTATGGGTGCGGTAGTGCCAGGATGTGTGTGATGATGATGAGTGTGGTAGTGCCAGGATATGTGTGATGATGATGGCGGCGGTAGTGCCGGGATGTGTGTGATGATGATGAGTGCGGTAGTGCCTGCGTGTGTGGTGATGATGGGGTCTCTCTCTCTCACGGCTAGAAAACTTAACGCAACGCGTTATTTCCCAGGAATCCGTTGCCTTTATATCACACTATTTGCAAGGCATCCGTCACATGCGTCACACAACACAATGCAACTGATGCCATTCAACGCAAGTATGAAAGTAGCCTTAAAGCAGTGCATCTGTCCTTTAAGATTACATAGGACTGATACTGAAAAATTCAACATTTACATGGAATAAATTAGAACTGGGGAGAACAGAGATTTAGCGCATTACAGATGAGACAAAATATCCTTTGCCACATGAGACACCAGTATTATAAATGGCACTTGGTACAGATTTTGCATTGGAGGGCAACACTTTCAATTTAGATCTTGGGGATGAACCTAGAGGAAAAGGTAAATCTGAAATTATTACTCTTAGGGTATGCTCACTTGAGCATATGAATCGGACGAGTACAATGTGAGAAAATCTGGCATTGCACTTGGACCAATGTTAGTCAATGAGGGAGAGAAGATGGTCAGCTTTTTTCTCATCCAGATTCTGGATGAGTGAAAAGTCACAGCATGCTATGATTGTCAGCAAGAGACGTGTCACTCGCACCGATGCAAGTCTATGGATGCGACTGAAACATCGGACTGCACTCAAATGAAATCCGAGTGCAGAGCGATATACGCACAAACTGGTAATCGATGAGATGGGGAGATTAGTCGCTCTCCTCCGCAGCTTTGATCCGATTGCAGGATTGGATCATAGTAACATGACACTTGGCACAGCAGGAGTCGAGGGTTATTAGCATATCACATCCGATGCACTCTCATCGGATATCATACCATCGTGTGAATCCAGCCTTAAATGGAATCTGTCACCAGGTTTTTGCTCCCCCCATCTGAAAGCAGCATAATGTAAAGACAGAGACCCTGATTCCAGCGATGTGTCACTTACTGAGCTGCTTTCTGTCATTTTGATAAAATCAATGTTTTCTCTGCTGCAGGTCTAGCAGTTATACAGAGCTCATGAATATGCTGGACTATCTAGCAGCACGCCAAGTAGTCCTGCAATGATAATTTACTGCTGATTAAACAGTTATTTTATCAAAACTTCACTAAGAAGCCCAGTAAGTGACATCGCTGGAATCAGGATCTCTGCCACAATGTTTTGCTGCTCTCAGTTTAGGTGGTAAAAACCTGGTGAGATATTCAACTTAACGGGACTGTCCTTAGGCTACAAGTATGCAATCACTTTATGTATCACTCAATATGACTGCAGACTTGTGAATCCTCATAGCGCACAATGATCCTTTCATGTTAGGATA
The DNA here is from genome assembly GCF_048569485.1 of Anomaloglossus baeobatrachus. Classification (NCBI taxonomy): domain Eukaryota; kingdom Metazoa; phylum Chordata; class Amphibia; order Anura; family Aromobatidae; genus Anomaloglossus; species Anomaloglossus baeobatrachus. Next base: position 539,632,181 of record NC_134356.1, on the reverse strand, counting down.
TAGATAGTTCTTGATATATGTTTTGATATAATATTGTTAGAGACGAGCACGCTTGCTCGGCACTACTCGGTACTGGACGTCTGCCGGTAATGCAGTGGATAGTGAACATTCACTATCCACTGCATTACCCCGCAGACGTCCAGTACCTACATCCAGGCAGCTTGATCTGCAATAATAGGAAGGCGTGAATCATCCACTGCATTACCAGCAGACGCCCAGCATATGCATCTATGCAGTTCTTATCTGCAATGACTAAGAAACTTCTCACTGAAGGACCAATTTACTCCTTGATGTTTTAAACAAAATTATATCGTGCCTATGACCCCATTGTGGACAGCCCCTGAGGAACCTCCGCTTGATTGGAAGTCCTGGAGGAGAAACGCGTCAGGCAGTGAGCCGCGTTTGGTGGCAAAGGACAGGCTACTGGGCTGATCAATTACAGGAGATATATCTTCATGTGGTTGCATAGGAACCAGGACTGTGCCCTTCATAAGTTCCTTTTATCTGTAAAGAAAACTCTACCCTAGATCGACTGAATCACTTTCAATTGAGATTAAGGGGGGAACCCGATATCATGTCTGTCAGTATTTCTGATACAAATTTGGTAATATTGTGAGAGGCATGCGTGAAAATCACCATATATTTTGTAAGACCCCTCATTAAGTATAGCAGCACAAACCAGCCTGCAGTAAAGGGTCATTCAGGGCCAGTCAACGCTGAGTGGGGGCACCACAGCGTTATGTTTTAGGGTGCCGACCTCCACGGTTAGGAAGGGGGGAGAGTAGGGAATGAGCCCAGGGACCCACCCCAAACCATAATCTATGCACCAATGGTTTGTTTTTAACTTGCACCTTTGTGTATGATGTAATTATTAATAAAGTTTATACATTTTATAAGGGGCTTCTCTTTGGTTTAACCTTGACTGATACCCTTATAGAGAAGAGGAATCTTTTTATGAGGTTGTAATTCTCTGAATGGCCCTCCTGGGGGATATAATAACATTTTCAGGCGTAGTGTGACCAATGGAAAACAAAAAATCTACCATCCCCCCACCAGAAATGCTCTTTTTATCGCTGGCTGTATGTGGATAGAGATCGGAACAGGCAATCATTGACTTCCAATCTACTTGTTACTCGCTTTGAGCTCTTCCAAGTATCTGACCAGTTCAAATCGAATAACGAGCATTTGAGAATTTTAGTGCTCACCCATTATATAGTTACAATTTCTAAAACACATATTAACAATGAAAAGTGTATTTGTTTCCAACAATATATCCATTGGTACAGTGTTCATATTATAAGATGCAAATAATTTGACATGTATTTCTTTAGTGATCTCTATTTAGGTGCCATTGATGTAGGCGTTCTTTCTTTAAAACTGATGACTGATTATTTTCACAGACTACATTAGTTAAGATCTATAGTTTCCCCATTTCCATACATCTGGCGTAATCTGCACTGAAATGATAACTTATAGTTTAGCTTCGCTGTCTGATTGTTTCCATAATTCATTTCTGTATCCTCTGTAAGTCATACAAGACAATACCATTTTACATGAAGAAACTTCATAGCTGAGGACGAAGCTGGCATCGAAACCTAATCACTCTGGGTGCTCATTTGTACCTCAACAAGAATATGACAGGAGATGTATGATCTGAAAGGAACGTGAACACCTGTGGAATTGTTACGGCCCATTTCTCACCCAAATAATGACTACATGAGCCTATTTATAAGCTATTTATATTAGAGGTTATAGAAGGACTCTTTTAGAAAATATGGTCTCTGTATTTATAATGGTACTATCCATAACATCATCTTGGGGACAAAAAACAATAAATATATAACTAACCATCACTATTATAATAAAAATCAATATTTGGTTCAATTTATTTCTAAGATATTGAGCAAATCATGCTTAACCACAAACTGTTTTGTAAGCGGAAGTGTAACAGGTAATTTGGTGGGCCCTTGCAAATTGCCTGTCCTCATAAAGGTAGTGGTATTTAGAATAAAGTATACCAGGGTTGTCCAAGCCTGGAACAAAAAGCGGCAGACATTCTACATTACAGCAGATTGCCGAATCGTGACTACCCAAAATTGCTGGTGCAAGGAGATGTAAGTTGACTGCATGAATACAATTTGCATACTTGCAGTCACTTGCCGATTAGATGTGTCCGGCTTCTCTCAATGCATGTCTATGGAGAGAAGTCAAGCACATCTAGTTAACATGTGACCTCAAGTTTGTCCAACACTTATATGTTGTCACCAGACTACCCACTCATACTGAGAATACTGGGGAATCGTGTAAACATACCCACCACACACTGTGACTGTGTAACAGTCAGTAATCATGAAGAATGACTGCAAATTTGTGTACTACGCCTTCATAACATATTGAAAAAGCCTTGTAAAAACAGAATTTAAAAACCTTCAAAAAGTGGGATGAATTCTGGTGTAATGAGCCTTAAAGACCACGTAGGTTACACCTGCTGTCTATAAGGATGCCAGTAAAACTGAGTGGGGAGGTTTTAAGCAGAACCTATAGATAGGAAGGTACTGGGAGGCATAGGATCCCCTGCCGCCTTGGAGAGAAAAGGAAAACAAACACATGTAAGCTGTGCCTGTCAGGCCAGTTGTACCTGACGCAGCATTAAAGTGCACCAATCTCCAGGATTTTCCTATATAAACTAAAGACAGTGCTATACTGGCACTATCATGCTGATTCTATACATACCATTAGTTGTCAGCTTGGATGTATAGCTTTTGAAACACAATCAAGTAATGTTTGTAAAATGTACAGCTTTTGGATTGGCAGCAGCTGCTAAGCAGCTAATAGTTGGGGTGGGATTTAATAGTAATTTCGCCCCCCTGCCTGTTGTTCCTCCCCCTATCTTTTATTTATGCTAATTCCATTATAGAAGTGTTTTTACTAATGGCTGTGGTTTAATCAAAGTGGCTAGAAGGACCTTGCTGATGTCATAGCCATGTGATCAGAAGGGGCAGGGTCTAAGCAAAATAAGGTTTCTTCCTGGTATCAGCTATGTTGGTTGAGACCCTGACCCTCTGGTCACATGGGTATAATATCAGCAAGGTCCTTCTAGCCACTTTGATTTAGCCACAACCATTAGTAAAACACTTCCATAATGAAATTAGCATAAATAAAAGATAGTGGGAGGAACAACAGGTAGGGGGCGGGAATCACTATGAATACCCACCCCAGCTATTAGCTGCTTGGCAGCTGCTGGCAATCAAAAAGCTGGTCATTTTACAAACTTTACTTGCCATTTTTTCAAACCTACATCCTATTTGATAACTAAAGTTATGTATAGAATCGGCATGATAGTGCCAGTATAGCACTGGCTTTAGGTTATATAGGAACATCCTGGTGATTGGTGCACTTTAAAGATGTCATATCATGTCTGACTGTCATGGTCATGTTATGTAATGTTTCAATTGACATAACATCATTACCTAGATAATTAGCAGTGAATTAAGTAATGGACAATGGTGGTATAAATAGTTTCATGAATACTTTTAAAGGATATTTTTCTAAATTTTCACCTATTTGAGAATATCCCTTTAATGGTCATTCGTGGTCAATTTTATTGTGAAGAATCTACTGAGTTATTCTTAGTTGAGCTTTCAAAAAAGTGTAGTATATAATGGTCTGGATGTGGAGGATGACGGCAGTGATATCTAATTTTATGCTTTATTGGATTGCTTGTTTTATATATTTTTTTAATGCAGTAAACTAGAGAAGGCATATAAATAGAATATCATGTTAAAAATGAGATTCTTGTAGTGTTAGTATGAAAAACATGGTCTACGAGAATTCAGGTCACAATTAGTAACCATTAGGAGAACGTTTGCACTGTCTACTGTGTAAATATCAGCGACACATCTTTGTCTTTTTATGTTTTACTTAAATCACCCAGTATAATTAAGCATTCCCAGTTGTGAGCGAGGATTATAAGTAATTATAGTTCACAAACATGTTAACTAAAATGAGCTGTTATTTTTTTCCTTGTCATGTGTTCAGTCATCCACATCTGTAGCATTAATCACATTTACTATTTTCAGTGCATTCCTTCCTCACCTTGCATCGCACTTCATCAGCATCTAAGAACAGGATACCGGGCCTGTGATATCTTTAAATTTTTTTTTTCATTTTTGTAATCTAATTAAGTTCAGCTTCTTAAGTACAAACAGAAATATGAGATCTATTTTTGAGATGTTTGATTAAAAATTGACAATTACTATAAATCTGGGGCTGTGTGACATTACACACTGTTCACACACTGTGTAACGGGAGTACCCACTGTGCTGCAATGCGAGGTAGCACAGGAACACAGTTCATTAAAAGTCCAAACAGTTTATTAGAAACACATAAACCACTTATAAAAAAAACTATAATAGACACGGATAAGAGTCCGCAATCTTCAGAGGTTCCTGCGCCTCTGTTCTCAGTCCAGAAGCCTCTTTACTCGCTCAGAGACTGCTCCTCAGATACTCAGATGTCTAGTCAATGTTAAGCCCGCTTTACATGCTACAATATATCTTATGATGTGTCGGCGGGGTCACGTCGTAAGTGACGCACATCCGGCATCATAAGGTACATTGTAGTGTGTGACAGTTATGTGCGATTGCGATTGAGCGTTAAAACGTTCATCGCATACACGTCGTTGAATCCTGACGAATTGCACGTCGGGTTGTTCAATGTTCCCGAGGCAGCACACATCGCAGTGTGTGACACCCCGGGAACATTGAACAGATCTTACCTGCCTCCCACGGCTCCAGCCGGCATTGCGGAAGGAAAGAGGTGGACGGGATGTTTACGTCCCGCTCATCTCCGCCCCGCCGCATCTGTTGGCCGGCTGCCGCGTGACGTCGATGTGACGCCAAACGTCCCTCCCACTCCAGGAAGTGGATGTTCACCGCCCACATCGAGGTCGTATGGACGGGTAAGTACGTGTGACGGGGGTTAATCGTTTGTGCGGCACGTTCAACAAATTGAACATGCCACACATACGATGGGGGCATTGCAATTCGCATACGATATCGCAAAATTGCAACGTGTAAAGCAGGCTTTAGTGGCGATACACCGACAGTGGCTTGAATCTTCCAGTATCTGAGAGGAGCTCCCAAAGCATTCACTAGTCCACCTCCAGCCGGTTGAAGCCAACCTACACCTTCCTCAGCTGAGTTCCTTCCAGAGGCTTCAACCTCTATGAGTTTAGCAGCCTCTCCACACTGTTTCAGAGGCTGCTTCTCACACACACACACACACACACACACACACACAAACACACAAACACACACACATACTGACTTTATCTCTGTAACCTGCCATGTGCCAAACAAGACACATGTGTCAGACACATCCATGGGTGGTGTATGTGGATGGCCACTCCCACCCATCTCTCCAGCCATTGGCGAACCTGGCCCTGTTTATACTATAACATTTGTGGTACTACAAGTACCAGCATGGACTACACCACTCCAGTTGTAAAATAAAAATAAAATGCTGAAGTGGTGCTGTAAAGGTACATGTACTGAATTACAGAACAGCCAGTTCAGGTATCAAAACTACAGATGAGCAAATTCATTTGAAGCAATTTGAATTTGCCTTAAAGTTTACAAATCTTTCAGATTCTCCAGTCTTGGATTTTTTTATAATCCATTTTTGTGGATTCAGACATTAGTGGTTTTACCAAACATCTCCTGATATTGAAGCTCAATACCACTCAATATGACCCCATTCCCATCTTTCCATAGAACCCACCCATTTTTACTGAACTATGCCATTTTACTTACAATTTCTTTTTACTTTCTATTGCTTCAAAGAGGATCTGTCACAATTTCAAAAGTGGCCAGTTTTTGCTTTTATTTTAGTATTTATTTATTTATTTTATTATTTTTTTTAAATGTGTCATGAGGTTCCAGGATTTAGGCCTTTTTGATTAGTACTATTTTTATGGTCTTTTTCACGGGGGCACACCTCACTGGATTATCTGGGGGCATGTCTATAGGCTCCATTGCAAAATTATCCTTTAGGCAACGCACTCCTGTAAAGACCATACAAATTAGCAGTAACTATAAAGGATATTCAGTTGCCATATTGCCATATTGGAACTGTATGGCAGATTTACTGTAAATATTAAAAAATTGAATACTAAATGGAGCATGGGAATAGTATGAGATCAAAAACTGACAACGTTTGACTTGGTGTTGGTTCTCTTTAAATAATCTGAGATTTGGAACTTTTACAAAGAAATCAGAATTTTTTAAATGCTTTCCAATGTGACTGTTCATATTCAGTGTACCATGTATTCTGCTAAGTTCACTATCAGTTCTCTAGTGCCCCCAAGCAATTTACATGTGTACTGCCATATTTACAATCAGAAATTGTGATGTGTCAGATGGTCCCTACAAAATTTACAGTTTTCTCTCTACTGGGACTAGTACTGATATGCTTGAATGGTAAAAATGAAATTGGTTTATTCAGAAGTGACTAGTCAGCGACATTTATTAGACTCTATACAAAGAAATTTCTACTTCATTTATGAAGATAAAAGGGAAAATAAATCAATATTGATCTTGTTGCTTCCCTCAATATTCTTTAATCAAAAACATGTTTAAAAAACACATAAAATACAAAATTATGCGTGCCTAATATACTTGCATGTGAATTCAGTGTATATATATGTAAAAGTATATATACTTGTAACATTTTTGAAAGACAATAAAATCTTTTGGATGACAAAAAATGGTTTACTAAATTCACTGAATGTATATAGCCGGGGTCTCCAACCTGTAGCCAGAAAGCCACATATGACTTGCAGGCCCATGATCTGTGGCTCATGGCTGTCTGCCAGATTGTTGCATTGGCACTAGCCAAAAGCTATGAAGAGCCGGTCTCCAAATAGGGAATTGTGTGAGTAGCCCCGTAACAAAGAGAAAATCTGGATACCCATATACTTGCCTTGGGAATTTAGAGATAATATCAGTATGGTAAGCTGGAGACAGGAAAATACTACCTGTCAGAGGTAGTGCGTGAAGCTGGATGTGTCCCTATGGTGGGAGTGCTTGATGCGACAATACTGAATGGTATTGTCAGAACCCATGAATGTTGGTATACTGTCTGCCTTTTTGTTATTTCTGTGTAAAAGCTTTGGTTGGCCTTATACAGGTAATAGGGGCTCTGGACGTCACTACTGTGAGCAGCGTGGGAGCTGTATGTGGCTCGCAACCCTTTCTCAGAGCTGAATGTGGCTCACAACCATCTCTTAGAGCTAGCTGTGCCTCACGACCCTCTCTGAGATGGCTGTGGCTCATGACCCTCTCTCAGAGCTGGATGTGGCTCACATCCCTCTCTCAGAGGTAGCTGTGGCTCACGACCCTCTCTGAAATGGCTGTTGCTCACGACCCTCTCTCAGAGTTGGATGTTGCTTGCAACCCTCTCTCAGAGCTGGATGTGGCTTGCAACCCTCTCTCAATGCTGGATGTGGCTCGCAACCCTCTCTCAGAGCTGGATGTGGCTCACGAGCCTCTCTCAGAGCGGAATGTGGTTCTAAAGTTAAAAAGGTTGGAGACCACTGGTATATAGGGTGTATTGTAGCAGATATATCATAAAAAAAATAAATACATATATACACAAAGCAGATAAACTAATGATGAAAAATTATAATGTTTATGTCTTCGATACATTTGAGAAACATAAAGAGCCTGAGTAATCAAAGCTTTTAAGCCAGCATTCTGAAGTAGAAAGATTTGAAAAGTCGCATTACTTTGGTGCCACTGGTAGCTTTTGATGCTGTCATGTCATTTTTACACACACCTGACAAAGTGGATGTAGCTGATGCAGGACATGATCATGGTGACTGACGCTCTTCAAATTTATGATGAGTAGTGGTTTTACTATGTTACAAACCTTACTTCATAAGGAAATGGTGTCAAACTTGTGGCAAGGTGCACACAGAGGTGGATGTCACTTATCCACAGCTCCTGAGGCACATGCCTTTTCATGAATCGCGAGCATCTGACTCCAGCATGTCTCATCATGACCGTCATGACTCTTGATAAATCTGGCTTAAAGTCTATTTTAAATCTGGCAGAGAACACAGGGGAGCATTTCTTTCTGATGTCTTTATATATTTTTTTAGTCACCCAGATGACATAGAGAATAGGGCTTGCCTAGTGGGTGTAGCTTAATGCAAATTGTCACCTGCTGGGAGGCTCCTTTGCAAATAATCTATTGTAATCAGACATAGCATTGTCAGGAAATAAAAAGTACCATGGCTGTACTCTTTGGAAAAATGTAGAATTCATTATATATCTTTTTTTAGTACGATTGCTGCATGAGCCCAAATAGAAGACCAGATATAGCATTTAAAGAATAAAGTTGTGTGTCTTCTGCTTATAATTTTAATTACAAAGCAGCAAAGTATTTCACATATGTAGGTAAATTACGGTGGCACATTTTCCAGTTCACGTACAGTCATGACTATTGCTTTGCTTTATTATGCCAAATCAAGATCATTTCCACTAATTCTGCATAGAAAGAGAATTTAAAGATGTGCAAGACATATGGAAACTTTAATTCTTAAATAATTTCTATTGTTTTTAAGATGATGAGTGTAATTTGAGTTTTCATCAGTAAAATCAGGTTTCAGTTGTTAAATTGAAGACTATATTTTATTTGACATACAAAACCAAAAAATAGTTCTTTAGTTAACTTGGCAGTAGCCTGCAAAAATAATTCATTCAAGCAGATAGTAAATTATATCCACTCCCATAAGTACAGTAATGTAATATCTCTCATAGAAGGAGACTCAGCAGCAGTGATCAGATTGCCAGATTGAAGCTCCTTATATTGCAAGAAGCTATGATCCCACAACATCAACCTGAATATTCTCATTGTCGTTATACATTCAGATACTGTGCCTGAGACATGCTATCCCATTTACAGGAAATTGTTGAGAGTGTTAGGCATTTTCAGAAGGCTGTTGTTATACCCCCGAGTCCTGTGATACATAGGTGTACGCTCCACAATCCATTAAGTATATTATAAATCCGCTAAATGTTCTTAGTGGAAAACAATGTGCATTCGCCAGGAATGAATGATAGAAATGATATCATCTTAAAGTTAACCAGTCCTTAGTGCCAAAAGGTTTTCTGTAGGTCAGCCAAAATACAAGTGTCATAGCAAGAGTATGGACATCTTAAGTCCCTAATTTATTAACCTTGTAATACATGACTCCTCATTCCCCATTCTGATAATCTATTGTTTAAATGGAATACAGAATGAGAATTAACCTAATTATTTCTCAAAAGTTATTCTGAGCAAGAACCGAGGTACACAAATCTCAGATGAGAACCAAGCTTAGATCTCTAATTGTCAAGTTACAACAAGAACATTCTTCTGTATGTCTTAATAGGAATGAATTGATATTGTCTTTTCAAATATCGTATTACAAAATCTTAGTCTAGAAAGGATGGGTCTCCCATTTGGAATAATCATTAATAAGCTAGAGTAGAGAGGGGTAATCAAGAGTGTCTCTCTCGCAGGAGGTCTCGAGATTAGAAATGAGCAAACCTGAGGTTCAGTTTTTGAAGTAAACAGTCATTGACTTTAAAAACCAAGGTTCAGGTTCGGAGTTTGAATGCTTTATGCGTTAACTTCACTCTCGCGGCCAGCGTTGTGCTCTGGTACACTCGGTGCTCGCCCCTGTTTGAGCCACTTGCAGTGTTTGAACAGCACACACTGGGGGTAACAACTGTGTGATCTGATGTAGTGTGCAACAAAAAAATTGAAAAAGCCAGCTCCCCTACCCCGAAAGGAATCTGCTTATGGCTAGCTGTATGTGGGCGGAGACTCAAACTGCCAATCAGTGAGTTCAAACCAGGCTCGGTAAAGTTCGAACCAGTGGAGGTTTGGTTCAATTGCTGCCAACGAACCGAACTTCCAGAGATTCGCTCATCACTACTTGATATGTCCTTGAGTCATATGGATGGTCCCTAAATTTTAATGAACATCATACAATGTACTGTTTTCCCTGTGTTGTTTTTTTTTTGGATAATTATCGTTTGGTCACTTAAAACCATGTATTTTACAGATATTAGCCACTATGAAGATTTAAAAGGAACTCATCTAAAACAAGGGGGTAAACTAAAACAGACAACACTTTTAAAGGTAAATTTAACCTTAAAAACAATTAATCTTTAAAAATTAGGTCTAAGCTAACATCAGGTACATGCTTTCAAGCCCTTTCATTAACCATTTACTTTCAACAATAATTTTATCCCCTTGATATTTCTAAATTTGTCTATAATTTAGTTATAGTGAAATACTTACTGATATCACTCAAATATTGTAATGTATTTACCTTATCCTTCCCATTACCCGTTTGTAATTCCTGTTTTAAAATAAAAATTTTGGAAATTAAATGCTTACTGATACCCCTTCTCCCTCTCTTCCCTTTTAGGTCACAAAAGTGCTCCCCTACTTTGCCTGCTCACGTACAAACTGCTATGTGGTGTGAAGCTACTTCCATCAATTAAAGCCTAAGAAGATTCAGAAGGAAGCTCAAAAGACTTTAAGGGGAATTCCTGTCTCCAAGATCCTATCCCAGTATGTTGTAGGCATAAAAGTAAGTAATAATAATATTAGCAAATACTACTAATAGGAAATGTAGTATAGTTCTCCTGATATAGCCTTGTCTCTTATCTCATGTGCAGGGCATTGCAGCTTTGCTATCGATGGTTATGACCACGCATATAGGGAAAGCTAGTTCGTTTCTAATGGTCGTAATCATCGATACCTAAGCTGCAATGTCCTGCACATGAAGTAAGAGACATGGCTATATCAGGAAAATTATACTGCATTTCTAATTGGAGGTATTTGATAATAATAATGAAAAAATATTATTATTATTATTATTAATAATAATATCATATTATAATAATAATTAATTATTATTATTATTGTTATTACTATTATTATTACACCTACTACATATTGCGATATGATCTTGAAGATGAGAATAATCATTTAAATCCTGAAGGAAATTTCAAAATAATAATAATAATAATAACAATAATAATAATAATAATAATAATAATAATTATTATTATTATTATTATTATTATTATTATTATTATTATTATTATTATTATTATTATTATTATTATTATTATTATATTACTATTATTATTACACCTACTACATATTGGGATAGGATCTTGGAGATGGGAATAACCCTTTAAATCCTGAGGGAAAATTCACCCTATTTTTTATTATTATTATTATTATTATTATTATTATTATTATACCTACTAAATATTGAGAAAAGATTTTGGCGATGGAAATACCCCTTTAAATTGTGACCTGATCCATACATAATCCTCACTGTGATTCAACGAATCTGGGTTGAAGTCAATTGACACAAAAGAAGACAAAACTCAGAAAAAGGTTGACGGGATAAACTTTTTATCATGAGTGTTTACTTAAAGGGCATTAACGCTTAGCAAGTGTAAAATGATGCAGACATCTGCTATCTTCTAACACTGTGTCAGCCAGTCAGGCCATGTCATATCAGCTTTTCATTGGTTATGACCAACACAGGATAAGCTAATTATTTCATGCCTTTAACTATGTTCTGCCTTGCAGTATTCCATAGAAAGTCTGGCCCCAATTGCTTCGCTGGCGCATTTTACGTCTCTAACTTTATTAGTTTCAAAAAGTTATAATAGGCACATTTCAAAAAATAAACATTTTCAAACTTTTCGTATCTGTACACGCTGTAAAATATTTACTTCTTTTGAAAATTCTGCTTAAAATTGTAAAAAAAAGAAGGCAACCCAGCTCTGCAGTGAACATTTTATTCAGTATGGTCTGATGTCTCTTTATCTGTATTGCATGCCATCAACATACTGTATGTTATAGGAAATGCAATGAAATAGTGATTTGTACCCAGCGGTGCCTCATGCCAGCAAATATTGTAAATTAAGCTTCATAAACACGAGTGAGTGAAAGCAGAACAGATAACATTTTTTTTTTCTTTTGCTTAGGGATGCATCGGATTTACAGTCTCATAAAAAAGAGCCAAGTCTCGTCCTATGAGGCGAACAAAAGAAAATCAATTTCTTAATTTTTATTAGGAGATGTTGGCACCGTGCCAGCATTGCTTATTCTACAGCTTACTCATATTCTTGAAGGGCATTTTATATGAACATTGGTAACAATTGTCTGATTTGTGTAGAGCTTGTTTGTCATCCCATGCTATCTAGATTTAGTGCTGTTATGAAAAGGATCTTATTCGGTAAAGAAAAAACAGCGGGTCTTGTCAAAAGTCTCCAATGTAATAATTAGGCACACTGGGAATAGCGTTCATATAGAAGGCACCTTCTCCTGTCCCAAATATTTTAAAATCTTTTATTTAAAGGTAAACTGTCAGGTCCTGTATGCACCCAGAACCACCAGTAATTATGGGTACATATTGGTAATCGCCGCCTAACCATCCCTGTATCTAGTAGCATAGATAAAGAGATCTTTAGAAAAAGTATTTCTAAATCTCCTTTATGATATGCTAATGAGGCCAGGGACTAGCATTACTTCCCTTGACTAGTCGGCCCCCTTAGCATGTAAGCACGCCTCTGGTGGGTTGCTAATATGCTAATGAATGTGCAGCATCAGAGGCATGGTTGATCTCCCTCCTCTCTGCTGACACCACGCCCGTCACTGGATTTCTGCTCAGTTCACATAATCAGAAGTCCTGGATTTCCAGTCTTGCATACTATGAAGCCAGGTATACGCGTCCCAGCTTCAAACTGGTGTAGTGCACATGACCAGAAATCCTGGGACGTTCTGATCATATGCATTGAGCCAAAAACCAGCGGTGGTGGCAGAGGTGACAGCAGCCATGCCTCTGACGCTGCGCATTCAGTAGCATGCTAGGTATGCCCAAAGGGGTGTGCTAACATGCTAAGAGGGCCAACTAGTCAAGGGAAATAATGCCCTTGCAACTAGTCGCTGTCTTCATTAGCATATTATAAAGAATCATTAGAAATACTTTTTCTATGGATCTCTTTATCTATGGTAGTGTATACAGGTACGGTTAGGCGGTGATTAGTAATATGCACCCAGAACTGCTCATGGTTCTGGGTACATATTGTACCTGACAGGTTCCCTTTAAGTGATCTGATCATGAGGACATCTTTATGTGGTGCCTGCTTGAGCCTGAACACTGGGAGGACATTTACTACATGTGATTGCACTAATTGGTTTAATTATAGTAAATGTTTTTCGAACAAGACCAATGAAAAAAATGCTTATATAATAGAATTAACTTTTTTATTAACTAATACCATTAACATGTTTATTCAAAAACAGTAGTCATCTATAAAATGTGGTCAATCCCTAGCTGTAGCCCACTTTTTCCTATTTTAGATTAATATACAGTAACATTTTTAGGAAAAATGTTTGTGAAAACATAATCAATGAGAAAGTAAAGATTGAATAAAGGAAATTTCCGATGGGGAAAGGTCTAACTTGCTATGGTTGCCCACTGCACACCCAGCTATTTGTTGGAAAAGCCATACCACTAATACTAAAGAGAATTTGCCAGCAGATTTTTGCTATGTATTCTGACATCAGCATGAGGTATTTATAGAGACCCTGATTCCACTGATGTATCATTTTGTTTACTGGCAGCTTTATCTTTTGTAGGTTTAGCAGAACTCAGATGTTGAACTGTGTCCAATCTCACCCACGCCACTGATTGCCATATTTATGTGTACAATTTACATTGACAAAAAGCTGCTAATCATTGCTGGTGGTGTGGTCAGACTACGAGGCATGATGTAGATTGTCTTTCAGGGATAATCTCCTGAAAATATAACACTGTTTGTATAGAAACAGCAAAACACATAACAATAAGTAACACATTTCTAGAATCTGAGTCTTTTTCCCTACATAATGGTTCTCTCGGATTACATAGCAAAAACCTGTTGACAGAATCCCTTCAATATAGCTATTTCCAAAGAAAAAAAACTTTCAGTAAAGAAGCAATAATCAAACATGTGCCTACTCATCCTCCCAAACCATTTAGTGCATATAAATCATGCATTCTTGTGTAGTAGAATGATGTGGTAGATAAAAGAAAAGTACCAAAAAAAATTATTAAATGACCAGTGTTCGAAAGACCAGAAATAAGGAAATTGTCCTTCCAAAGTCACTATAGTTAGAAAAGAAATGGACAAATTGTGGCAGCTAGTACTGGCCCAACATGATTAGGTTTGTACTTTAGAAACTGCTGAAAGGGGGGAGAAAAGGCGCAAATAGGGTTTTACCCGGTATTAACCGTGTAAGGATGTAGAAAGATACACTCACCTGGAGCGGTTGTGCCAGTCACAACCCCTTGTAAAGCATATGAGTGTCCGCGTGGTTCCAGCAGCAGCCCCGTGAAGACTTAGTGAAAAAAAGGACATATATATATATATATATATATGTGAGAATCGGGTTTTAGCCGCGCTAAGAAACCACTGTTGCCAGGATGTAGTTTATATTGAAAAACTCTTTCTTTATTACAGCATCCAACGCGTTTCAGAGACATAAGCCGTCTCCTTCTTCAGGGAAAAAGAGAATCTCAGAGACATAAGCCGTCTCCTTCTTCAGGGAAAAAGAGAATCTCTTTTTCCCTGAAGAAGGAGACGGCTTATGTCTCTGAAACGCGTTGGATGCTGTAATAAAGAAAGAGTTTTTCAATATAAACTACATCCTGGCAACAGTGGTTTCTTAGCGCGGCTAAAACCCGATTCTCACATATATATATATATATATATATGTCCTTTTTTTCACTAGGTTTGTACTTTGGAAGAGTCGCAATGTGTTAGGGATCATTATAAACATGGGTGCGCATCACAAAAGGGAAGGAGAGATAACAGATGGGCTGGAATGATTGGCTGAGGGAAGTAGTGGAGTATCCGGAGATACCTGCTAGTAAGTTTTAAGAGGAGCATTCATTATTGAATTCATTATGGGTGACAGCCAGCAAGCCTGTTGCTCTAAGAAATATTGACTGGTCGATTCAGGACATTTTTATGCTCATTACTTGTAATGGCAGCTTGCAAAGATAATGGCATTAGTAGAGGTGTTTTGAGGCCCATTTAAACCACATTATGGGGACATGTCAACATGAATTTTTTTGGACAGTTGATGTCAATATTAGAGATGAGCGGTTCCGTTGACGCTTGGTTCGCTGGCAACAAACAAGCCTAGATAAACAGGCTCGAGCATGACCCAAGCCCCGGATCCAGTCGCTGATTGGCAGTTTGAGTCTACGCCCAACATCCAGCCATAAGCATATCACTTCCGGGGGAGGGTGGGCACGTTTTTTCAAACTTTTTTTTTTGTTACACACTACATGTGATCATGCTGTTGTTACCCCCAGTGTGAGCCGATCAAACACTCCAAGCGGCTAACACAAGGCTGAGCACCAAGCGTACCCAAGCACAGCATTGAGCATTGCTGGCACGAGTTTTGTTCACACATAAAGCATCAGATAACCAAACCCAAACCTTGATTTTTAAATTTGTTGTTCGGTTTGATAACCGAACCTGAGGTTCACTCATCTCTAGTCAATATCTGTATTACACAACAAATGTGATAATTAATAGGATAATTAATTTGCAATTGACAGATGTCTAAAATAGCTGATTGTAGAAAAGTTTACTTATAAGTTACAAAAGTTGACTTATTAGTAGAGTACAAAAGTGCATTCACAGCAATTAGATCCTACTATGCACTGTGTATTGTCCTATGACCAAGGATAATATTACCCAAGTAGAGAGATATGTTTCCTGCTATTAAATACCCGCAAAACAATTTAACAGTGTTTTAGCAATGCAACTTGCTCCCAGTGAAGAGTACAGTGAAATGTAATGATGCAGGTGCTGGGCAGTGGCCCAGTTAAGTCCGGTGCAATGCTTAATCTCCTGACTCACTCATCCTTGACATAGGAATATCATAAAAATGATATAAGCATTTCATTCTGAGACACACAGTGGAAGGAGTGGGAAGAAAAGCAGCATCCAATTGATTTTCAGCATGTCTGCTCTTTACCGTTCAGTACAAATACAACAGCAAATCAATAGGAATAACACCACCTTAGACATCTAATCTCTGCTGTTCGTTAGATGAATTTTTATAAACTCTTCTCATTGCTACAGTTCCGCCAGAAACGGCCTATCACACGGGGAGGAGGATTCATTGCACAAGATAAAGGATCAGAATCATGGGAAGGTTAATTAACACTACTCAAGTTCTTAATTCACTCATTTTCTGCTGGGGAAGTCTGAAACTAATTGCGGGTTTGACTAATTGTATATACTTTATTTTGGCTCTTGAGACAAGTAGATTGCGTGTCAAGAATTCTATTTCACTTTATCTCTATCATAGTGACAAAGCAATTGGATAATAAATGGGTTTTCTGCTGATTTTATTACAACTTGACAGCTCATGTATGTCCTATTATTTCTATTAAGAGTGCCCATATACAGCCAACTAGTGGTCACAGCACACGCAATGAGCTGGCAGTCCTACCATGAAGTGCATTGTATGGAGGATATAATTAAAAGGGGGTGATTAGTTGATCCAAGGCAGAAATAGTCTTGGTTTAATGGCAAAAATATGTTAGCGTTCAACTTTGAAGCCATTATTAGAATGTATACAGTTAGGTCAAGAAATATTTGGACAGTGACACAAGTTTTGTTATTTTAGCTGTTTACAAAAACATGTTCAGAAATACAATTATATATATAATATGGGCTGAAAGTGCACACTCCTAGCTGCAATATGAGAGTTTCCACATCCAAATCGGAGAAAGGGTTTAGGAATCATAGCTCTGTAATGCATAGCCTGTTCTTTTTCAAGGGACCAAAAGTAATTGGACAAGGGACTCTAAGCGCTGCAATTAACTCTGAAGGCGTCTCCCTCGTTAACCTGTAATCAATGAAGTAGTTAAAAGGTCTAGGGTTGATTACAGGTGTGTGGT
This sequence comes from Anomaloglossus baeobatrachus, assembly GCF_048569485.1. Lineage (NCBI taxonomy): Eukaryota > Metazoa > Chordata > Amphibia > Anura > Aromobatidae > Anomaloglossus > Anomaloglossus baeobatrachus. Next base: position 539,615,131 of record NC_134356.1, on the reverse strand, counting down.
TTTGCATTTGGAAGCTGTTGCTGTGACCAGACAACATGCGGTCTAAGGAACTCTCAATTGAGGTGAAGCAGAACATCCTGAGGCGGAAAAAAAATAAAAAATCCATCAGAGAGATAGCAGACATGCTTGGAGTAGCAAAATCAACAGTCGGGTACATTCTGAGAAAAAAGGAATTGACTGGTGAGCTTGGGAACTCAAAAAGGTCTGGGCGTCCACGGATGACAACAGTGGTGGATGATCGCCGCATACTTTCTTTGGTGAAGAGGAACCCGTTCACAACATCAACTGAAGTCCAGAACACTCTCAGTGAAGTAGGTGTATCTGTCTCTAAGTCAACAGTAAAGAGAAGACTCCATGAAAGTAAATACAAAGGGTTCACATCTACAATTTCTATCAGATATTTTTGTTCAAACCTTCAAATTAAACGTTACAATCTGCACTTGAATTCTGTTGTAGAGGTTTCATTTCAAATCCAATGTGGTGGCATGCAGAGCCCAACTCGCGAAAATTGTGTCACTGTCCAAATATTTCTGGACCTAACTGTATATATGGTATATCAACATATATATCGCTAATCTTGCAGTTTTAAATGGATAGGGGATTTGACAGCTTCCCTTTAATTGGCAGAAATACCTTTTAATATTTTCAAAGTTAAATTAGGTATGGAATGGGACTCAAAGATTAAAATGTTATCAGACCGACATTTTATCATGGATAGAGCTCTGTAAGCCTGAACTCTAAAAGTTTAAAACATAGACTTTTAAGACAATCTGTTTCGGACTTTGGGGACTGATTGTATGCTAACCACTCTATCGAGCATCACTGTGCTTGGGTAGGCTTGGTGCTCAACCCAGTGAGAACCGCTTGAAGTCTCTGAATAATTCTCACTGGCGATGAAAACAATGTTTTTGGATGTAGTGTGTGGGGAAAAAAAACCTTGTCCTCCTTTTCCCGGAAATGCTCTGTTTATGGCTGGCTGTATGTAGGTGGAAAGGCAAACTGCCCAATTATTGGCTTTCATTGGGGTTCAGGTCAAGTCCAGGTCCAGAAGCAAACTTTATCTAAAGTTTGGCTGAACCTGGCGAACCCGAACTTCCATGGGTCCACTTATCTCTAATCACTGACAATAGAATAAGAGATATTATTTCTAATGAAGAAATAAGAGCTCAAGATTACAAAATTCATTACAAACTTCTTAAATGATGATATTAACCTATATCTACCTGAACTTCAAAACCCAAATCAAAATAGTGATCTTCTAAAACTCATATCACAAAAAGATGAAGAAAAAAAATTACTAAGCTACATAGAATTTAACTTAACAAATATTATCATCTAACTAACAAGTGGGCACAAGAAATAAAATGCAATTTACCAAAGAAAAAATAACACTATCTGAAAAATCGCATACTTTGCATCTATACTTTAAAACTCGACATGCTCCATAAAATTGACAAACATACTCACCCTAGTGTTGGTGATCTAATTGAAGACATACATAAACCAACTCTGGTGCAATTCACTTGTCAAAAAAATTAACCCCAATGAAAAAAAAGAAAAATGACTTAATTTAAAATTCACACCTAAAGTAGTGCTACTTAGCTTAGATCCTTCATGTAAATATCTGTGCAAAAATGTGATGATCACCTATTATATGAAATCCACTAAAGTCCCTACAGCAAGAAAATAGAAGGACATAGAAATATCATCCACACTAAAACAGTCCGAAAAACTTGGGGTCCTGTTACACATAGCGATGTACCAGCGATCCCAGCAGCAATCCAACCTGGCAGGGATCGCTGGAATGTCACTACATGGTCGCTGTCGAGCTGTCTATCAGGCAGATCTCCATAGCGACCAGTGACCATCCATCAGCCACCAGCGAGCCATGTAATGACGGATCCCTGCACACTCAGAATCAGCGCTCATTGGTCTCCCGCCGTCAAACACGCCGATGCGTGCTGCACAGCAACAGACCAACAAGCAAAAAATGGTCCTGATTGTTTAATCACAATCAGCGATCTCGCAGAGGGGGCCCGCTCGCTGCTGCTTTTCAAACACAGCGATATCGCTGGCGAGGTCACTGATACATCACAAAACCTGACCTGATCTCGCTAGCGATCTTGCTATGTGTGATGGGGGCTTTAGCTCGACATGCAGGATTTAAATTTCAGATTAATGAAAATGGGGAGTCAGTTGGTTGACTTCTCGGTCAATTAAAAAGGCAGACGAAATTCCAGATGCTAAATACATGTAAAACTAAGCTCTAGGAGAATTACCACTCAAAATGTGAATTTCTTAAATAGCTAAAATTTTATTACTGGTAAAAAATATTTAAGCTTATATTATACTTACACTAATCCCATCGCTGATATAACAATAAATATTTAAGTATTTAAATGACTAAACTAATGTATTTACAGCCTTTTGATATCTAAAAAAAGTACATATGAACCATCATTCTGTTCAGAAAAATACAAACAAAAAACATTCATGTAAGTAGAAATGGTCACTAACCACTATAACTTTATCTAATTGACTGGTACTACTATTTGGCAGAAAAGTGACTTCAGGAGCTTCTGGGTTATGCTAACCAGTTAAAGCACAGGTTTTTCTATAACTTTCATCCCATAAACATGCAGGGTTGGGTGCTCAAGTATTCATGTTACCCCTTTTAAGGCTGGAATCACAAAGAAAAAATTAAATAATGGCGGAATTGCAATTTTTTGCAATTTTGTCACAATTGAAATTTTTTCCCCCAATCTCCAGTACATCACATGATAAAATGGATGGTGTCATTCAAAAGAACAACTTATCCTGCAAAAAACAAACCCTCACACTGCTATGTCAATGAAAAAATAAATAAAAAGTTATAGCTCTTGGAATAATGGGACGAAAAAATTAAAGCGCAAAAATAAAAAAATCACCCTGTGAGGAAGCGGTTGCATAACCTTGCTTTTCTTGCAGCACATCCAGCGTCAATAGGAATAACACAGTCCACAGGCGCCCAAGGAATCCACTCCATGTAAATCACACAAGTATGCAGTAAAGTCAGCGCTCTTCAAGCAGATTCCAAAAATATAAAAGGTTTTTTATTGTGCCATATAAATAAATAGTAGCATTTCGACGGAACAGGTCTTTATCAAGACAGTTCTTTGTTTTCTTTCAGTGTGCTCAATCCACAAAAAAACACCGACATGTGAACAGCTCCATACACTATAATGGATACGTGATCTAGCATATTGATTGTTGACAAGGACTAAGCTCTCAACTGGCTAACACAGTGTTAAACCTTTTTCTTTTAATTTTCCCTAAAAAATAAACATAACATGTACATGAAAACAGACGTCTCATTAGGACCTAAGAATGCTCCTTATTCTGCCTATATCTGTAGAACTATTGTAGAACTGTTGTAACTATAACATTTATCTAATGTGTATGGCCAATTTTAGGTGAACATTCATTGACCCATTCTATTCTACAGGTAAAAAACCACACCAGAGCAGAGTGATACACTAGTGATGCTGAAGCCATTCAAAGCAAAGGCCTGTATACGTCCTACTGAATGGTGACTGTTGTTACCTTCAAAATATTTAGTTATAATCTTTCTCTGTGCTACAGTCATTGTTGTTCTCTAATTATGATCATCACATTTTGGGCAAAATAAAGGGTTTTTTTTTATAAACTTTGGATCTTGTGTAAAACACTGTTCTAGTGGCATGGGGCACCCCTTAGAAAAAAACTTAAAATGTTGATCAATGCAGATTACATTATTTCTGAAAAAAGCAAGTGATTATACATTGTTCTTTCACATTTAGATATTCTCTTTTAATTTGCTTTACACAAATTCTTCCTCACATAGACTAAAAGCCGCTATACATGCAACGACATCGCTAACGAGATGTCGCTGCAGTTATGAAATTCGTGACGCACATCCGGCCTCGTTAGCGACGTCGTTGCGTGTGACACGTATGAGCGACCGCTAACGATCCCAAATACTCACCAAATCGTTGATTGATGACACATCGTTTGTTTTCAAAATATCGTTGCTTGTTCTGGATGCAGGTTGTTTGTCATTCCTGAGGCAGCACACATCGCTACGTGTGACACCCCAGGAATGACGAACAACAGCGTTACTGCATCCTCCGATAACGAGGTAGGAGTGACGTTCATGCGGCTGCTCTCCGCCCCTCCACTTCTATTGGTGACCCGCTGTGTAACTTCACTGTGACGCCGCACAAACCACCCCCTTAGAAAAGAGGTTGTTCACCGGCCACAGCAACGTCGTTAGAAGGGTAAGTTCGTGTGACGAGCACTACCGATATTGTTTGCCATGGGCATTGATTTGCCCGTGACGCACAAACGACGGGGGCAGGTGCGATCGCGTGTAAAGCGGCCTTAAGGCTTTGACCTAAAGACATGATTTTAGGTGCGATAATTATATTTAACATGCATTAAAGCTAAATATTTTCTGGAGTTGGTCAGATCAAAAAATCTCCCATGTACATTTGACATTTAAAATGTCTGGGTACAGTCAAATAATTATTGTCCTTTTTATGTTCAGCGCAAAGATTTTACATTTTTCTTACAACCACAATATGCTGAAAATTTTCTTTGCATATGACCCTCCTTAAAATTACTCCTTTGACATCCACTAACATAAATATAATATAAAACACATAAATTTCCTATTAAAAATATTGTTTGTTATTGTGCTTTACAAATACAATATAGTTATTGAATATGTAAAATTGGCTATTTTTCTCTCCCAATCTAGACCCTTTAAAAATATAATATTTTGTTTTGCTCAGCTAATGTCATAAGGAAATACAGCCATAGTAACAATATATGTTTGATTTTTATTGATAACTATTCTAGCACAGAATGTACAATGCATTGTCCTTTTAGCTGGCCAGGAACTAGACTTTTCTCACCAATTTGGCTAGAACAGCCTGATATTTCATGTCATCAAACACCACTTCATCAAAGAATCATTTCAGGGGCCATGAGAGGTCAAAGTAAAGCTGGACCCAGGCCACCGCTCTTCTGGCATAATGACTTGAAATTTCACATTCAATAAAAGCAATCAAAAGATCCTATACTCAGATTTATTACTGTAGCCTCTGTGTCACTGTGCTTCGCCTTTGTTGAAAATGCTTTGATATTAGTGGCAAAGACAATTTGCAAAGATTTGCATTGATGATATTTTTATGATTCAAAGATATAAAACTTATTAAAAAAATGTTTCAATTACAGTAGAAATAAAAGATTAATGTCCCAGGCAGCTCAATACCCAGATATGCAATGAATCACATTGTATCACTCCTAAAAGTCTATTTCAGTATTGTATTATAGAAAGGCTGACCAAAATGATACAGTGTATATACCGTATTTTTCTGACTAGAAGACGTATTTTTTTAGTAAGAAAGCACTTTGCTAAAATGTATGTGGTTGTAAGTCTGTGTGCACATGGTGCACTTTTTTTCACATTTTTTGTGCATTTTGAGTTCAGGATTGTCCCAAAATCTGAAGGCTGTCCTGAGGCCAGCAAAATCAATGAGAATCCTGAAGAGTCGTAAACATATTGTTATTTCTGATTGCAAATTTGGTGCAAAAAAATATTCTGCAGCATGTCAATTCTTTCAGTATTTTTGCAGCGCTTTTTTACCCATTGACTTTAATAAAGTCAGTCAAAAATGCTATAAAATTGCAGGTATAAAAATGATAGTGTGATGTCAAACACAAAGGTGTAATGAGACACTCCACCACTAGGTGTCGCCAGACACACTAGTGGAGGATGTCTGCAGGGGGTGTACACTAGGTGTCGCTAGGGAGGGATAGTCGAACAAGCCAGGAGTCAGAAGCCGGGAGGTAACGTCAGTGACGGAGGGAGAAAGACAAGCTGAAGTCTAAAGGGGGCTTTACACGCTACGACATCGCTAATGCGAACTCGTTGGGGTCACGGATTTGGTGACGCACATCCGGCCGCATTAGCGATGCCGTTGCGTGTGACACCGATGAGCAATTTTGCATTGTTGCAAAAACATGCAAAATCGCTCATCGGTGACATGGGGGTCCATTCTCAAAAATCGTTACTGCAGCAGTAATGAGGTTGTTCCTCGTTCCTGCGGCAGCACACATCGCTCCGTGTGACACCACAGGAACAAGGAAGCTCTCCTTACCTGCCTCCCGACCGTAATGCGGAAGGAAAGAGGTGGGCGGGATGTTACATCCCACTCAGCCCTGCCCCTCCGCTGCTATTGGGCGGCCGCTCAGTGACATCGCTGTGACGCCGCACGGACCGCCCCCCTTAGAAAGGAGGTGGTTCGCCGGTCACAGCGACGTCGCCGGGCAGGTAAGTATGTGTGACGGGTCTGGGCGATGTTGTGCGGCACGGGCAGCGATTTGCCTGTGTCGCGCAACAGATGGGGGCGGGTACCCACACTAGCGATATCGGGACCGATATCGCAGTGTGTAAAGCCCGCTTAAGTGAGAGCCAAGAGTCTGTAAACCAAAAAGTCACATCAAGAACCAGGAAGAAAGCAGAGCTGGAGTCAGGGAATGAACTGAGGTTGGGAAGCCAAGAAAACTAGTCGGATACACGGGAGCGAGAGGAGCTGGAGTCAGGAAACTAACCAAAAGGTCAGGGAGACAGGGAGTCAGGTCAGAGTAGGGGAGGAGATGGGATGAGGTATGAAAAACTAGGTAGCAGGACAAGATCAGGTCAGTCACTTATGGGAACCAGAGACATACACTGCAAAACAGGAACTATCACTGGTGGCATTCCGGGTAAAACAACTCCCAGATAAAGCAGAGCGATCACTCAGAATGAGACTCCAACGAACATGCAACACTGGATTAGATCAGGAACCAGAGGAAAATATGGGGCCCAGCATAATTGCCGTTGCTTGGATGTTTTGTCTGTGAAACGAACACAAAGCACAGGTTTGTTTCACTACATGATGTGAGAAGGCACACCAGTGAGAACCACTTGCCATCTCTGAATAGATCTCCCGGGGGTGAAAACAATAATTTTAAATGTTGTTTAAAAAACAAACAAAAAACACTCACCCTCCCCCGAAACATGCTCTGTTTATGGCTGGCCACATGCGGGCAGAGAGCCAAACTGCCTAATCATTGTTTCCATCATACTCTATACTCAAGTGCAGCTCTCTCAGAGCATCTGACCTGCTCACCTCGAGTGATGAGCACCTGAGCATTTTAGTGTTCGCCCATCTCTAATGATAATAACCTGCCATTGATCATAATGTCAATATGAGTGTGAAATGCCCTTTGGGCATCCCCAGGGCAAATTTATACGGTAACTATATTCCCACATTATTTTAAGGTATAATAAGCATATTATAATGGTTATATGTGGTTTTCACTTGATGTTGCACTGTGGTCTGCTCATTTGTCTTCACTGGCTTAGTTCTCCCTTTGTGAGACTTCCATACTTTCACACCTTGGAACTATTATTTACACACACCCTGTTCACTTTCTTTTGTCTTTATACATGTTTACCTATTTACCCTATGCATCGCACTACCATCCATTATTTAAATGTTATATACCTGTATATTCTATGAGGATATACATTTTCATCTTATATTTACAACCAATGTAGTGGTTTGGTTCAGACATCAATGTATTTATATTGTGCTATGGGTCTGTTTTATGCATTTTACACATTCTTCTGTTTTCTCTTTTTAAATAGTTTTTACTGAACAAAAATAAATCAATGGGCACATACAATTCCATTTGACATTATAGTGGTTTGATGGCACTGGATGGGAGAGGAAATACTACTTCTTACTTGCCATTGCCCGAGTCTCTTTTTTTTCATAAGCCAGCCTGGCATGATGTCATCCTTGCTGGGTAAAGTACATGTGACATCACGCCAGGTCAGCTAATCCAAAGCGGAGCTGCTGACATCTCCAGGTAAGAGTCTATAAATGGCATGCACACAAGTTAGAGAGATGAGGTGCCAGTGAATGGGTCAAACAGACCAGGTCCAAGTCACAGAGAATCACTGCACACTCAAATAGAATGCAATATTTATTTTATTTTTTCAGAAAAAATTGTGAACAAAAACGATCGTCTTTGACGTTTCGGTCCAAGGGACCTTCATCACAGGGTCGCTGTCACAAATAGTCCTGGTATAAGGAGTTCTAGTGGGAAGTGTGAGGAAAGCTGACGTTCCTATTCTAGGAATTCTGTCAGAGTAGTAGACATACAGTATGAAGGGGTGAAACCTCTATGGTGATGATAAGAGGCACTCCCATGCCTATCCTGGCTCCTATGCATGGGAGAGCCTTTTATCAGCACCATACAGGTTTTACCCCTTCATATGTCTACTACTCTGACAGAATTCCTAGAATATGAATGTCAGCTTTCCTCACACTTCACACTAGAAATCCTTATACCAGGACTACTTGTGACAGCGACTCTGTGATCAAGGCCCCTTGGGCTGAAACGTCAAAGACGGTCGTTTTTGTTCACAATTTTTTTCTGAAAAAAAAATAAATAAATATCTCGAGGTAAGAGGTAGTATTCTCTATCCCATCCAATTGCCACAGACCAGTCTTGTTGTTGATGCAAATAAGTGAAAATAAGTTTGCCCCAACTCTAATCTTCAGTCTTTTTTACACATCTGCAATTCCGGATACGATAGTAATATAGATAATAAAAAGTATAAAAATAAAAATTTAAAACTATAATTTTAATAAGAGCCAGGTAGTTGCGCCTTACTATGCAGCTGGTGCATACATTTTTTATTATTTCATTTTTAAGTATATAGTACTTTAATGGATTGACTACTAAAAAAAATGTGATAGGAGTTATCAAACTGGCTACTAATTGCTACAGAGAAATGTAGAAATGTCTATTCCTATACTTACAAAACAAAATCAAGTACAGAGACTTTTCATTGTACATACAGTAATCATTGCAGACTAAGGAGGGATATACATTATCTGCCAGCATACACAGCATTGCTTTTTTAATGACATGTTCAATAGAACATATTAACATAGTGGGTAAAAATCCAGGTAGTCATCTAATGCTGATCCACTGAATATTTGGCAGGAATAGAGTTTAGAACTGCTTAAGAAATACAACCGCTATACACCAAAACACTTGGCCTCTGGCTCCAATCTCTTATGGAAATTAATGCCAATGGAAGTGTCAGTTTCAATTTTATAATGTTATTGGATGTAGGCGAGGCTGGAAGAGGTCCCATATTCCTGACAGCCTATCATAGTGAAGGGGATTATGAGTAAGTAGACAGACAGTTCTGACAAGGGAGGCAATGACTCAAGATCAATTAAGCTGACAAGGCTATCTCTAAGCTACATCATTTATTGCTGACACGATTATGTTCTCTATGGAGATGAGAGTTTCAGAAAAATGTATTTATATCATCTGAAATAGTAATCAGAAACCATTGAATTTCTAGGGGAGATAACGGGCTCTTCTCTTTACCACACTCTAGTAAAGTATCATATTCATGCGATGCGGAGATAAGGCGAGCTGATGTGTCACTGCATTACAGGCTCAAGACTTCATAAAATCACCTCTTCATTACACTTATACATCTCCTATCGGTTTTATATCAGTCAATGCTAATGCACATTTTTCACTTCTATTACACAAAAAGCCCTCTCCTGTTGGACGCTGAATCAAGCTGATGCCGTTAGCAGACTCTCTTGGTGAATAAATCAGCATGCATCATTAAACACAATATACATCATGCCGAGGGCTGTTGACTCACTGAACTCATCCTTCTGGACAAGGTCGTACTCGTTACGGCCAAGAGAGAATCACTACATTGTTTTCCTTTTGTTAGCATATCTTATTTTCAGTAACTAAATATAGAGGGTAACTAATGTCAAGACTTACATAAACCGGTGAAATTAATTTATTTTTTAATCAATAAGAACACTGTGGCAGATAACATGTATATTGACCTGTTGGAATTTAAATGATAATATGGTTGAGGAGCAAGGTAAGAAAAGTAAGGACCGCACTCCATAAGCTGTGCTGGAAAACTTTTATTTCATACGGTGCAAGATAAAAGGCTGGAGGCAACCTGCAAGCCGGCTCCTAGAGGGGGACAACGGCCATTTCGCCTACTGATTAGGCTTCCACGGGTCCACATGTGGAATTGAAATGACACCCCTTAAGTAGGAGTGCTCAACAGGTTTCATCACAAACCACATAAAAACAAACAAAATGGAGAATTTATATAAAGACAGCTCATTATAATAAGACATAAAATGTGTCACTTGCGTAGAATATACAGGAAAAACAAAACGTATACCATAATGGAATTCAGGGAATGATCGTTCAGTTTATTATAAATACCGTAAGGTCGACCCGATCATTTATACCCAGACTGCCCTGTGCTCCATAATTAATTATTAATTTCGCCTCTGCTTGTAGCAAAAGTTTATGCAAATCACCCCTTTAGGGAAGAGGGTGACCCTCTTCAGGCCAGCAAATCGCAGGACATTGGGGTTATCCCCATGTTGTTCAAGAACATGGGTAATCAATCTGGGGGAACCCTTTCCAGATGCAATGGAATTGTAGTGTTCTCTGAATCTTACATACAAACACCTAATGGTTTTGCCTATGTAGAACCTTCCGCACACGCAGAGGACCACATAGACAACAAATTTGGTTTTGCATGAAATTAATTGGTGAACCTTATGAACATGAGAACCCACCTGCACAGAATTGCCAGTGATATGTAGGTTACAGAACTTACAGTTGCCACACCGGTAATTACCCGGTGGGCAACATCTATCCAGCCACGTATAAGGGCTAGGGAGCATGTTCCTAATCAACATATCTTGTAAGTTGTTTCAGCGTCTGAAAGTCACCAGGGGGTTAGACCTGGTCATTTCAGTCAGGTCAGAATCTCTCTCCAAAATGTGCCAATTCTTTCGCAAAATTCCTCTAATTAAGTCATCCAAAGGTCCAAACTTGAAACTAAAAATAAATATTTTTGGACTACTCCTGCTATCATTGGTGCGACTACACTGGGCAGGAACCATGTGACCAGATCTTACTCTCTCAAACGCAGTGTCAATCAATCTATTGGGATAACCCCTCTGTTGTAACCTGTGCTTTAGGTCAGCTGATTGCCGAAAAAACAAATCATCAGTATTGTTAACCCTATGAATCCTAAAAAATTGGCTGTAAGATAAGGCCGTCTTCCTATAGAGTGGGTGGGCACTTAGAAAATGTAAGAGTGAATTAGAAGCCGTAGGCTTCCTAAACACCTGGGTATGAATTTCACCACCCTTGATGGAAACATCAACATCCAGAAAACTGAGGGTATCGCCACCAAATGAGGAAGTGAAGGATATATTCATTGTATTAATGGAGTTAAGATGGTAAACAAAACTCGAGAACAAAGTCTCCGAGCCATCACATACAATGAAAATGTCATCCACGTACCTCAGATAGTGGCGAATATACCTCAAGTAAGGATTGGTGTCAGAAAAAACATATTTGCACTCGAAGGCGCCCAAAAAAATATTGGCCATGGCACATGAGACGGGGGTACCCATGGCAGTACCCCCCGCACTGCAGGTACCATTGGTCCAAAAACATAAAGGCATTCTTTGATAAAACAAAGTCCAGGACATCAAATTGAAACCCTGCTTCCACGTTATACCCTTAAGTAGTGCTAAAAAGTCACCACTATCTTTTACATAAGAGGGGATAGGGCTTAACATAGGTCTCAGCAACCAATCTAGATAGTGCGACAGTGGCTCTGTGAGGGATCCAATCCCAGCCACTATCGGGCGACCTGGTGGATTATCCTTACTCTTATGTATTTTGGGTATACAGTACCAGCAGGGCCACGTAGGGTGAGGGGGAATTAATTTCTCAGCCTTTGTGCAAGAGAGAAGACCTAGTCCCACGTACCAATCCAGCAAACGCACCAATGATTTCTTAAATCCCTGAACAGGATTAAACGGTAAAGGGGTATAAGTAGTCCTATCCGCCAACTGCCTAAGACACTCCTGGACATAATCTTTGCGGGTTAGGAGGACAACGTTGCCCCCCTTGTCAGCCTCGCAGAACATCGTGTCCTCCCAACCCCGCATAGTATGAATGGCGGACAATTCCCCTTGACTCAAATTAGGAACAGGGCTTTTGTAAACAAGTGCCTCAATATCTTTTAGGACTGAATCCTGAAACAAATCGATCAGGTTACCCGGGGTGGTAGGAGGATAGAAGTCCGACTTAACCCCTTTAGTGAACCTTTCAGGCTCACATGGGGTAGAATTCACGACAGGGCACAACTCACAAGATGGTTCATTTATACTGAGCAACATGCCAGCATCTTGAATTATATCAGAGTCAAAAGCTCCTGTCATGTCGAACTGCATGTCATCCACCACGCAGGGTACATGTCCCTCAGGGACAGCGCTCTGAGTATTGGCCACAGATCTAAAATGTTTATATAGATGGATTTTTCTAATGGCTTTAAACAGGTCAATCTTAAAGTCCGCAAAGTCAAAATTCTCAGGGATACAATATTTGAAACCCTTGGATAAAACGGACAACATATCAGGAGACAAGGTGTGAAAAGAAAGATTGATGACTGTGCTGACAGGGTACTGAGGGTTAGGTTTACTACCTAAAGGTACCTTCACACATAACGACTTACCTGCGATCCCAAAAACGATGCGACCTGATAGGGATCGCAGGTAAGTCGCTGGGAGGTCACAGGTGAGATGTCACACAGTGAGATCTTACCAGCGATGCAGAACAATACAGATCGCAGTAGCAAAACGGTGACGCAGCTGCGATCTCGCTAGCGATCTCGTTATGTGTGACAGTACCTTAACTCCTCCAAGACACAGATTTCCTCTTGTGACCCTATGGTTGAGATGAGTGAACCTCAGGCTCGAGGCTCGGGTTTCATGCTCGGGAAAAGACGAGAAAATCAGTCAGGTGAGTATCGCGCTCGGCTCGTGTGTGTGTATGATTACCTGCTTCCTGCGTGCTGTGGCATGGGTTTTTTCAGGTCGAATTTGACTCACATTCAACATACTGAAATGTTTTGTTCACGGAGAGTTGATAAAAAAAACAAACAAATAACGCCCACATAGCTTTGGAAGTGTATTGCTTTTGGCCCATACCAAAACACTTCCAGAGCTATGTGGGCAGTGCTTGATTTTTTTTTTATTCTCCAAGAACAAAACATCTCATTATGCTGATTCGACCCAAATTGATGCAGGGCGCAGGAGGCAAGTAATCACACACACACGAGCCGAGCGCGATACCTGACTGATTTTCTCGTCTTTTCCTGAGCCTGAACCCTGAGCCTCGAGCCTGAGGTTAGCTCACCTCCAGATACAGGTACAATGAAAATTGATCAGCCCTCCTTCTTTACTAAATGTGAGAAAGGCAATTGCTTGGCTAGCCAAAATTGATTAACTTCCGATTTTTATACTCAAGAAATTGTTTAAATTTATGGTTGAATTCCAGTGTAAATATTTTTATCCCGATGGTGATAAGATTTGATGAGAACTGAACAAGGAATGGTAAAGAACTGGGGATCCAGAAATGTAAATGGTAAAGTGAGTATAAGATTTTTTTTATTATTAAGAACTTTTTGATGTCCCTTTATTCCTCAGCAAAATGGTAATAGGGCGATAGAAAAAGAACCTAATATCATGTAGAAGAATGTGGTTGCTACTAACTGCAGGTTTACCACCAACAATAGTAGTTGTGCTGGTAACTACCATCCCAACAGTAGTAGTACAAAATGCAAGTCACAATTGACCTTCTTTTACAAACTCTGGCAAGTGCATTAGTATGAAGGTAACAGAGGGCATATTGGAGCATATGTCCTATCACTCATATCATGCACAGCACAATGATATAGCCATTAACAGCAACACTATCAGCTGGAGTCAGCATTTTGCTCAGTTTAACTCCTCTGCCGTGATATTGGTTAAGATTTTGAAGCATGAAAGTTGAAGTCCATCAATGACATCTGTTTCAATACTGTTCCAAAGTCCCCTAAGCCACCATAAGGGCTATGGAACAATCTACATCAGAATAACTACTTTCAGTTAATATTTTAGAGTACATGAACAGTCATTCTTTGTTATCAGTAGACATGGTGCCAGAGAAGATTGAAAATATAATTTTAATACTAATCTGTGTTGCAAGTTCTGCAACCTGAAGCGGTAGAGACACTGCCTATGGTAGGAACACTTTAAGCCAGGGAGAACCTGAAGGTGGGAATCAGCTGGTGGAGCAAGGAGAGCTGGTCATTCACACACAGAGGCACATGTCAGCTGAATCATAGATTATATTGAAGGTGATTCTGTGTTAGAAAATAAACTTGGGAACTAAACAGGGGTGATGAGGCGTTGAGGTCATCAGAGGAGAAGGTTATTGGGATCAAGGATACAGAGTGCAAGTAACATGTTAAAAACATCATGTCAGCTTTTCTGTAGTCAGCTATGAAGCAGATAATGTGGCAAACGCCTTTGGTGGAGAAAGTGCTACAGAACCTGTATGGTCTGCTCACATGGTGGTGTTTGAGAACATGAAATGGTATGACTTGATCACATGGAGAAAACAAACTAACCAGCAAGATGATCAAGGCACAAATTATCCTCCATCTCCTAATGATCATCTTTTTGGTAACTAGTCTGCACTTGAAAATTGTGCTATGGCATTGTCATCAACCCCATCATCATTCTCATCTACTGCTTTCCATACAATTCCTCTGAAACTTCCATTGTATCATCAGTTCTCATTTTGTGTGCTCAAGAAACATGCATTCAAATGTCCAACTAAATGGAAATTGCGCTCCCATAGTACCTATTTCATCACAATTGATGCCAGACCACCTGGCTTGCATTGCCTTTCGAAAAAGAATTGTCTGCACTCAGACTCAATGAAAGACACCTAGTAGACATTATCATAAAGCTTTTCCTACAAGGTTTGGACACAAAATGCAACTTTTTTAACAACATTTTGATATTTCATGCATCAATTTTTTATAAATCAAACTAATCTTTTTAATTTTGGGTGAATTTGAATGTTATTGTAACTGCATCTGGGTTAATTTTTGCCATTAGCACCCTGATAAGGATTGTGAGAAAGTGCAACGTCAATATTTCACAAAATTGTTCAGAATTTGTTGCTGACCGAATGCCTGACCATGAGAGCTCTTTTTGACTCCTTGCAATGTTATCACTGCCACTTGTGTGTGGCTCCTGAGCAAAGGAAGTCAGAAATATAAAAATTGTACGCTCAAAATTGTTGAAAATTATCCAACCTATCTTCTTTAAACTTCCTTAGTAAAATAAAAAAAAAATATTTATAGTGTTGGACAGTTCTTCTGATGCTGAGAAACATACTCTCGTGTTTTTGTACTCTCAAGAAGCAACTCTGAAATAGGGATACATTCTATAAAGACCTGATGACAATAAGCCAGATCTTTACATTCAAAACAGTTGCACTGTTGGCTTGATAAAAAGCCTTTGTAATTGCCTAATGATTTTGTGATTAGAAAACCATTTCCGATCCACAAAAGAAGAGATAATTTTTTTTTTTACTTCTGGTTGAGAGGCCATTATTTCTTCACATTTAAAACAGTACAGTAATCCTGCATTGTCTTCTTTTGAAATGAATAATTGTTGCACCAAGTGGGTGAAAATTACATGGCTTCTTCATATCTACCCAACCTGTCTATGAACAACAGCAATGCATACATCTGTCCCCCCTCCTTAAAAGGGATAATTTTTAGACCATTCATTTAATTTAGATAGCCTAAAAAGTCTTATACTGCAATGTGTTACTAATTACACTGTTAGTTACCATTCTTTAGCAAGATAGATGGGCGTTTTTTGGACACTAGAAAAGCTGTTTTGGCATTATAGAGCTAAAGACATGATCAAGTTACTCTAAAAGAAACACACGGTGTTCTATACTTATTTTTCAGGCAATAAGAGTTTTTTTTAATTATGCAATTCATGCAAATATAATTACCACAATCAATTTGTCAAAGTAGGCAAATTCAAAATTCAGAGGATTCACTCATCTTTAAGGGGCAGCTTTCTGCCCATGTACAGGGTAAACAGTAAGCTGCCAAGAGGTGGAAGTTGGGTCATGCAGAGAATGCTTGTCTACAGAGCAGCTGATTTATTAGTCCTCTAATGATACTCTTCTACTGATAAATCACTGATTTTATCAAAACTAGACTAAATAGCCCAGTATATGACATATCACTGGAATCATGGTCTCTGTCTCCACATTATGTGGCATTTGAATGGCAAAACATAGTGGAAAAAAAACAAAAAAGGAAAAAACCCCGTTAAAATATAACAATAATATTAAAAGGTCAGATGACCAACAACACACAACTAAAGGTAGGGTGTAACATGGTGTTAGGTTGTCTACAAAAACAACAAAAATGAAACAGTAGTAGGGAAAATACACTGGCCCTAATAAGCTCTGTGCGGCAAGTGTCCCAGTCTGTCCGCGGTCCCGGTTTCAATTTATTGCGCTGGGAGTCAGCGCGTACACAGATGGAGCTCTTGGAGCCATCTGGGACACTCACTGCACCAGACTGCTCAACCACTGACCTGCCGCTGTCACTGATCCACCACTACCGCTGTCAATGACCTGTCGCTGCCACCACTGACCCACTGCTGCTGGTGTCAATGACCCACCACTGCCACCACTGAACTGCTGCTGTCGCTGTCACAGACCTGCTGCTGACACCAATGACCCACCGCTGACACCCCTGACCCGCTGCCTCCACCACAGACCCGCCGATGCTGCTAGCACAGGCTTTGCCTCCTGTGACCCTGCTCCACCACCGCTGCCGCCCCCCTCTGGTGAGACAACACCGGAGTATAAGACGGACCCCATTTTTATTTTTTTTTTTTACCTTTTTTATCTCTAAATTTGGGGTGCGTCTTATCTTCTGGTGCGTCTTAAAAAACACAAAATAAGGTATATAGCAATCAAGAGATGTCCCCGAAATCTCTGATATTATCAGCTTTCTATGCTGGAAATGAACACTGAAAGGACCTTTTCTCTGGTAGCTTATGAAGTAAGTTAAGAAGAAAATTTAGGGTCAATGAAAATAAAACAAACAATTCGATCCAAAGTCTTAAAACTGTTTAAGTATCTAGTTTGATCCACAGTTTGAAGTGGAGACTTTGGAATGAATGCTGATTGATCTCAACATCTTTGAAGTTTCATTTAACATGATCTTCTCTGTAATTCCATTGAGAAGGTATTTTCTGGGCAAAACTATTATTCATGAGAATGTAGCATATCAAATCTCCAGGAATCAATAGATTCAAGATAAATTTTCAAATCGATTTAACCTAGGTGATATGAATCATATATAATATACACATACGGATCAATTGTTATATAGGTTGCACTGTTTTCTCTCATCTGACTGCCTTCTTCTCATCAAAGGTGTTTTAACATCCTAACTTTACTAAATAAATAATCATTTCTATTCCTACTTTTTCCTAATATTGCTAAATTAAAGATATTTTATATAGACACTAAGTGATATACATTATTTTACATGAAGAGTCGCAATGTCTAATACACATAAAAGACATGTTTAGAGCTGCAGTAACAGAGCTTCACAAGAGTTGATGTAGACTGCTTGACCTTTTGAAGGACTCCCCTAGGAGTTGCCCTTCAAAAAGCAGAGAGTACATAGACTAAAACTACAAAAACGTGTGTCATCAATTCTCTTTAGAAAAACAGATAAAAAAAAAATACTGTATGGTTGTTCTAAATGCGAGTAAAAGTCAATATGCATGTATGAAGAAAGACAATGGTTGAAGGACAAGTATTGTAAATGACATGTTTTCTAAAAATATTTTTCAAATCTGAAAAGAAATCCGAAATTATGGCAGGAGTGTATATATACTTCTTCAAGGAAGTTAGCCCAGCCATTAATTTCTTTAAGAGACTAATTGCAGACAAAGTTGGTTGTAAAATTGTAGAATACATCATGTATCATACAAGATTTGCCATCCAGCTGTGTTGTGCCACGTGCTACCCTCAGATAATCAGGAAAGAAAACTCACACATATAGTAATTCACTTTCATACTGTGGTTTTTCTAAATGTCTCTCCTTTTGTAAACAAGAGGCCAGAACAAAATCAATGACATGAAATGTCAATTTTCAAATTAGAATCTAACCTCTAACAAAATCAAGGTTGCAATTAACGAAAAGCCACAAATGTGTGTAATAATGCACTTATGATTGGATCAATATGAATTTCTTTTCTCTAATTGCTTTTGGAATGTAAATGCTTTGACCCCGTAATCCTATTGCATAGTTCTAATTAATTTTCTTTGGACATTTTTCCATTTGGCCATCATGTTTGTTTTTCTTGAATGGGATTTTTAAACATGAATTAAATTACATTTATCATACAGGTTGTTATTATTATATAAGATTATTATATAAGATATTTGCATATGATGCTTAGGATACTTTTAAAACTGTTACAATCAATTACACAATTGCTGCTCCTAATAATGACATTAAGCAGGACTCCTATATGATCATCTCTATTGAAATTGATAGCCATATATTTTTTTTTAACCGTACTATATCATTTGTGTTTTGAAGTTGCATGTTTGCATAAATGGTTAGCCACAATAATAAAATTTTGGACTTGCGAATTGGTAAAGGTTTATTTTTTTGGATTCCAAGAACAGGGTTCTGAAATGTTTTGTTGGAATCGAGCCAAGTCCTCATATACACTATGTGCCATTGCTCACCATGGGACTGCCAAAAATATACCAGATGAGCGATAGGTATTTCCTATCTTACACATAGGTGGTAACTTTCAATGTTTGGAATAATCCTTTAAAGGGAACCTGTAAGATGCAATATGCACCAAGAACCATGAGCAAGGGA
This sequence comes from Anomaloglossus baeobatrachus, assembly GCF_048569485.1. Lineage (NCBI taxonomy): Eukaryota > Metazoa > Chordata > Amphibia > Anura > Aromobatidae > Anomaloglossus > Anomaloglossus baeobatrachus. Next base: position 539,596,182 of record NC_134356.1, on the reverse strand, counting down.
TGGATGTGTGTTTTCATTTGCACCTTTGGGATCTTTATTTTGGTGTGTTTTTTAGTCATTTTGTAATTGTTTCTTTTTGTTTTTTTTCTATATGTGTCATTAATATGGGTGATCATTATTTTATGTGATGTAATAAAAGTTATGTTTTAATCTTCCCACTGTTTGCTATCTACTTTGATAGGACTGGTGGGTCATTTGCATTGATACAGTATGTGCTGCATTTGTTAATAAGCTACATTATAGAATTATAAGACTCAGCCACATGAATGTCAAATATGTGGGGGAAATGACAAGATGAATTCTGCTACATTCTCAACACACACATTTGTCATTGATGTGTTAAAGGTACGTATGTCCCTCCGTGTGCCGTGATTTTGGCACAAGTGTGATCTCCGTGTGCTATCTGTGATAATACATGGAGATCAGACACATAAATGGGCTTTAAACGCTATGATATTTCTAGCAATTGCTAGCGATATCATACACAAAAGCACCCGCCCCTGTCGTGCATGCGAATTTGTGTGATCGCTGCCGCAGCGAACATTATCGCTACGGCAGCGTCACACGCACTTACCTGGTTGGCGTCGTCGCTGTGACTGCCGAACAATCCCTCCCTCAAGGGGGAGGGACGTTCGGCATCACAGCGACGTCACTAAGCGGCCGGCCAATCAAAGCGGAGGGGCAGAGATGAGCGGGACGTAACATCCCACCCACCTCCTTCCTTCCACATTGCAGCCGGCGGTAGGTAAGGAGACGTTCCTCGCTCCTGTGGTGTCACACACAGCGATGTGTGCTGCCGCAGGAACGATAAACAACATCGATAATCAACCATTACCGATTTTTTATTTTGAGACGACCTCTCCATGGTGAACGATTTTCACCATTTTTGAGGTCGCTTAAGGTCGCTGGTCAGTGTCACACGCTGCAATATCGTTAATGACGCCGGATGTGCATCACTAACAATGTGACCCCGACGATAAAACATTAACGATATCATAGCGTGTAAAGCCCCCTTTATACTCACCTGTCTCTGGCTCTGGTGTCCGTGGTGCTGAAGTCTGCTGGGATGCTGTGTCCGGCCGCCGCTGTCTCCCCTTTGCTGTTACTTCCAGGTCAGCTGTGCAGTGTATATGCATGAGCATAGTTAGCCGTCCTAGAAGACAGCAGCAACTAAAGACAGCATCGCTGGAAACGGGTGAGTTTAAAAATCTTTTTATTTTAAAAGTATGTGATTTGTCCGGGACGAGTTTCACGGATGACACCACTGTGTGATCCGTGGGAGATCAGTGATACCAGAAAATAACAAACATGTCTCCGTGAGGAACACATGGACACATGTGTACGCCACACAGAAACATGTCAGTGAAAAATCACTGATGTGCTCGCAGACCCATTGATTTTAATGGGTCTGCGTATGTCTGTGATTCTAGCACTTATAAAAACTGCCACATGCGTACCAGAATCACTGAAGCGTGAAAAAGGCCTAAGTCTGCGTGCATGCCCTGTTTAATGCCTCTGTTTTTCACAGATTTTCACAAATCTGCAAGGATAACCTTAAGGCCACATCTCACTAAGCAACATTGCTAGCAACATCGTTGCTGAGGCACGACTTTTGTGACATAGCAGCGATGTTGCTAGTGATTTTGCTGTGTGTGACATCCAGCAACAACCTGGCCCCTGCTGTGAGGTCGCTGGTTGTTGCTGAATGTCCTGGACCATTTTTTAGTTGTCGCTCTCCTGCTGTGAAGCACAGAACGCTGTGTGTGACAGCGAGACAGCAACAACTAAATGTGCAGGCAGCAGGAGCCGACTTCTGCGGACACTGGTAACCAATGTAAATATCGGGTAACCAAGAAGCCCTTTCTTTGGTTACCCGATATTTACCTTCGTTACCAGTGTCCGCCGCTCTCACGCTGTCAGTGCCGGCTCCTGCTCTCTGCACATGTAGCTGCTGTACACATCGGGTAATAACCCAATGTGTACTCTGGCTAGGAGTGCGGGGAGCCAGCGCTAAGCGGTGTGCACTGGTAACCAAGGTAAATATCGGGTTGGTTACCCGATATTTACCTTAGTTAAGAAGCGCAGCATCGCTACCATGCATCGCTGCTGGCTGGGGGCTGGTCACTGGTGAGATCTGCCTGTGTGACAGCTCACCAGCAACCCGTGTAGCGACGCTCCAGCGATCCCTGCCAGGTCAGGTTGCTGGTGGGGTCACTGGAGTGTCGCTAATTGTGACGGTACCTTTAGGTTAGCAAGGTCTATGTAAATCCTGAAGCATCCTGCACACGTTCAGGTTTTTTTCCTTGCAGAGTTGGTAGCAGAAAAAAAATCTGCAGCATGTCAATTCTTCTTGGCTGATTTTCAACCATTAAAAGCAATTAAAAAAACGCAAAAAAAAGGCTGCAAACTGCAGCAAAAACTGACAATTGAGGCAAAATGCACACTTTTTCATGCCAGTAGATGCATATTTGGTAGTAGAATGTCAGCAACATATCTGCTATGTTTACAAATAGCCTAATTGTTTAGACTATTGCCCACTTTTTATATAAATCATTTGCATAACAGTTAATTCAAATGTAGATAAATGGAGAATTGCATTGTTGTGAAATGTTATTTAAATAAAAAGCATAACAGACTACATCAAATTATAACAACATAAAAGGTGTACAGTTTTATGTGCCAATTGAGGGAACTATTACATCATATTTGTCATAACTGCAAGGACAACGGTCTTTTGAATTGAAGAATGTTCTAGCATAGATCCCAGAATGTCTTTAGTCTGCTGGACATAGATCAATACAACCCTGTACAAATACATTTTAACGAGTCATGGAGTGTCAGAAGTCAATTATGTGTTATCAACATAATTAGGTTCATCATTCACCAGGTTAAGTTCAGTTCTTCGCTTGTCATTTGATGTCACCATGAGTTGAATATGCTTATACAAAATGAAGAATTCCAATTCTGCATAACTTGTCTTAATTTAGTACAGAGTTCATCTAAGTACAGCGATTTCTAACTATTACTCCTATGAATCATGGTGACACTGGACGTTGGTGTTCACAAAACGAGTTTATTATGGGTTACTAAAATTCACGAAAGGGCTGGATAGATGTTTACAAAATGCAACAGCTTCCATTTGCCAAAGGGCTGCGCCAAATCAGGTAGCAGTGAAATCCGTCTCTGTTTGTTAAATCTCAGTGACCCATGCTCATGAGAATTTGGCTTGGAGCTACAGCCCATAATTTATTACGTAAAATGCTGTTGGCAGTTTGCTCATTCTAGTGCGCTAGAATGAAGAAACCAAAAATACAACTTAACTAAGAATGTTTGTGCTGCGTGGAAATGGAATAAAATTGTATTTACAAAAGAATAGCTTAAAACCATTTAGAAAAAAAAAAATATATGTAAAATATCAGTTTTATATGTAGCAAGCAGATCCCAAGATTAGTTTCTCCGACCCTTTCTCCTGTCTAGTTTCACACCACTATTCAAGGTTACGTGACCTTGACATGTCAATCCGTTATGGCTATAATTCCAGGCATTGTTAACTATAGTATTATGCTCGCTACTTGGCTCTGCCTATTTAATTTGCACCACTACACAGTGATGAAATTAAATTTTATGCACACTCCACACCAACTGAGGGTTACAGGGCACGCTGTATCTGCTCAATGATATATCAAGTGCCTGCTACATAATGTTATACTTTTCTATTTCCTTTTACTTTCGTCGTTCCTGCCTGAGGTTATTTCCTGCAATGCAGATATTTTGATAATGGGTTTTTGAGACACAAAGACATGGGAAGACAGGATGGTAAAATGAAATAATTGGCCGCTTGAATTGCAAAACCACCCTGCTCAGAAGATCAACGCTCAGGCATGCATGGGGGTACGGAGTGCTGAAGTGATAGCTGGCAGGGAAAGTGATTATTTTTCCCCAGGAATATAACAAATAGATTTTTTTGTAATAATGCTGATAAACAAGCGATCCTTAAAAGGAACCTCAGACATATTTCTATATTACCCTTTCTGATAATATCTTTTTGTTATCCATTGATTCTACCAGGAGCAGTTATTTTTCATTATGAACCTAGAATTTAGAATATCTAAGAAAAAGGTAAAGCTCTTATAGAGTAGTATTCTTAAAGGGAACCTGTCAGGTGCAATATGTACCTAGAACCACAAGCAGTTCTGGGTACATATTGCTAATCCCTGCCTAACCGTCCCAGCCTATAGTAGCATAGATAAAGAGATCTTTAGAAAAAGTATTTCTAAAGATCACTTATCTATGATATGCTAATGAAGACAGCAACTAGTCGCAAGAGCGTTAGTTCCCTTGACTAGTTGACCCCCATAGCCCCTGTGGGCGTGCTAACATGCTAATGAATGTACAGCATCAGAGGCATGGTCACGCTCTCCTCTCTGCTGCCATTGCAGCCGGTGCTAGACTTCGGCTCAGTGCACATGATCCCGGATATCCGGTCATGCACACTACACGAGTTTGAAGTCAGGATGCGTACACCTGGCTCCATACTGCGCATGACTGAAAATCTGGGATCATGCGCACTGAGCTGAAATCCAGGAGTCGGATGCAATGGCAGCTGAGAGGTGAGTGTGACCATTATCTGATGCTGCGCATTAATTAGCATGGGCGTGCTTACATGCTAAGGGGGCTGACTAGCCAACAGAGCTAATGTCCTTGCGACTAGTCGCTGGCCTCATTAGCATATAATAAAGGATCTTTAGAAATACTTTTTCTAAAGATCCCTTTATGTATGCTACTATAGGCTAGGAAGGTTAGGCAATAAGTACACAGAATTGCTTGGGGTTCCGGATACATATTGTACCTGACAGGTACCCTTTAAGTAAAACAGATAACTGAAGGGCTTTGGCACACTCACATTGTAGGTTTGTGCACTGCACAAGTTTTATTATGGCATAGATAGTTCAACTGCTTCAGCATAGCCTGCAAAGGATAGACAACCTCTTCTATACGTGTATGAAGTGGTGGATGTAATGGTAATAATCATTGCTGCACTGCTAGAGAGGTGTATTTCAGATGCTGAAAATATTTTTAAAAACTTTTATTGCACAACATTTTTCAAAGTCGGATAGATCTATTCCTCAGATTACTAGAACACACATATTGGAAAGAGGGTTTTAGATTTACACCCATGTTTTGACCCTTGCCCCTTTTTTCAATATTATAAAACAATCTTCCATATATGCATGTGCAAGTGACCCGATGAAGAGGTCTGTTCGACCTTGAAACACGTTGCCTAAAATAAGTTTGTAGAAATATCTTCAGCGCCTGAAATACACTTCTCCAAAAGTATAACAATGATCATCGCTATCGCATGCACTACTTTATATACCTAAAATAACTTACAGTTGTGCCGACCCTTACCTCTCCACAAAATATTGATGTTTTTTAGTTATAAAAATTCAAAGCATTTTTTAAAAATTTTATCAAAACCCTTGAAAAGGCAGCAAATCACATGAAAACCACTAGGTATCCTAGAATAGAGACATCCAGCAGAAATAGCATTCTATCGTGGTATATTCAAAGTTGGTTATCTTGTGCCACTTATCTCAGGATATGATGAGCCAAAAAGGACAGTAAGAAAGGACACATCTGCAAGCCATTATATGGTATTATATAGTGATGAATAGTTTTAGAGTAAATGAGTTTCTCCTCTTACTAAGCCATATCTGCCAGAAGTGCTGTAAGTGATCTCCTTTTAGTACAGTTGGAGACAGTTTGTTGGCCTCATAGCAAAAATGGGTCTATCATTATGACGCTAAGTTTTGCCATTCAGGATAGAATAGCCTATTTTTTGTTTTACCATTGAACACTTTTCTATGATCTATGAGCCACTTCTTTCGTTGCTAAAAATGCAGGTTATTTGAAGAGAAAGTCCTTAATCTAAAGCTGGTGTCACACATAACGACGACGACAACGACGTCGCTGCTACGTCACCATTTTCTGTGACGTTGCAGCGACGTCCCGTCGCTGTCGCTGTGTGTGACATCCAGCAACGACCTGGCCCCTGCTGTGAGGTCGCCGGTCGTTGCTGAATGTCCAGCTTCATTTTTTGGTCGCCACTCTCCCGCTGTGACACACACATCGCTGTGTGTGACAGCGAGAGAGCGACGAAATGAAGCGAGCAGGAGCCGGCACTGGCAGCTGCGGTAAGCTGTAACCAGCGTAAACATCGGGTAACCAAGGGAAGACCTTTCCCTGGTTACCCGATGTTTACGCTGGTTACCAGCCTCCGCTCTTGCTGCCAGTGCCGGCTCCTGCACTGTGACATGTGGCTGCAGTACGCATCGGGTTAATTAACCCGATGTGTGCTGCAGGAGAGCAAGGAGCCAGCGCTAAGCGCGGCTCCCTGCTCTCTGAACTGTGACATGTAGCTGCAGCACACATCGGGTTAATTAACCCGATGTGTGCTGCAGGAGAGCAAGGAGCCAGCGCTAAGCGCGGCTCCCTGCTCTCTGAACTGTGACATGTAGCTGCAGCACACATCGGGTTAATTAACCCGATGTGTGCTGCAGGAGAGCAAGGAGCCAGCGCTAAGCGCGGCTCCCTGCTCTCTGAACATGTAGCACAGCGACCTTATGATCGCTGCTTCTGCTGTGTTTGACAGCTAAGCAGCGATCATAACAGCGACTTACAAGGTCGCTGTTACGTCACCGAAAATGGTGACGTAACAGCGACGTCGTTGTCGCTGTCGTTTAGTGTGACACCAGCTTAACATTGGTACTAAATAGGAAAAGAAAGAGATTAGCCTCTGTCGTCTTCTTTTTTTTTATTTATATTTTTAACACACCACTCCAGCATTTTTTATGTTTTTATTTTTTTTTGCGCTGGAGCAATGATTTTAATTTGAGGTCTGACGGCGCCATCTTGTGACCGCAACTTCCAAACAACTTGAAGTCATAAATTACGTCACAAGTAAAGATGAGCAGACCCGTTGAAGTTCGGTTGGGCGGCTTAATTCGGACTTTAGATAACCTTTGGCTTGTGACCCAGACTTGACCTGATCCCCAATGGAAGTCACTAGTTGGGCAGTTCGGGTCTCCACCCACGTAGAGTCAGCCATTAACAGATCACTTCCAGGGGCTGGTGGTCTGGGTGTTTCAATTTTTTCTTTTTGCTGCTGACTACACCTGATCATGCTGTTCTTACCCCCAAAGTAAGCCATTCAAACACTGCAAGAAGCTTGCACTGAGCTGTACGCCGAGCCTACCTGAGCACAGCGATGCTTGCATGTGTGGTGTTCATATGTAAAGCACCCAAAGTCCGAATCCGAACTCAGTTTTTTTGTCAAAGTCTGTGTTTGGTATGAATGCCGGGTTTGCTCATCTCTAGTCACAAGCTCTTAAAGCAAGTCTATGAGAACCAGAATGAAGCCCTCATAGACTTACATTGAAGAGTGACCTCTGACTTTGTCCATGAAACAATGAAGCAAGCTTGAAGGGCACAAACTGCAGAAGACAGATCAGAGTGGAGAAGGTGAAGATGTTGGCAGGTAAGTGTAAGCATAGGGTCAGGGAACCTAGATTAGAAACACCATTCCACCATTAAGATAAAAAAAACAAACAGTGGAGTGGTGATTTAAATTGGAGTGATGAAAGACAATAATACATTATGTTACATTTGCCCCATGTTTGCATTTGCTATTAAATTTGTAGTTATTCTGTTCAATAACAGAATAGATATTCCAAACTGTAGCTTTAGATGAGTAATTCCGCAGTCTCAATAACTGCAGAAAAGACAGCCTACACTCTAAGGGAGATTGGATAACCATTTTATTGTTCCTTTCTTTGATTTACAAACTTGTCTCAAAAGTTAGTTGAAATTATTGAAATCCTCATAGTCCCTGGCATTAGCTTACTCCGTGGCATTGCAAGTTCCTTTTAATCTAGTTCTGCTACAGAAATACCCATGGGCAAAGAGGAAGTGTTTGAACCTCTCTGACTTTTTAGAAGCAGGTTTTCAAAGAACATCTGTAAACGATGGATGATAAACAGGCCAGGTTATCAGATATGCAATGTATAATGCCAGTGGGATGAACAGGAAAAATCGAAAATTTAGTAACTGAAATAACTTAAAGGAAAGTAAATATTAAAACAGATGCAGTGTTTACCTATAGAAGAATATTCAGCTCAATAATTTATTTACTCCTCAACAATGAAATTGCAAAACCAAAAAGGAAAAGTCAAAGCTGTGAAAATCACAGGATTGATAGACATTTTAAAGGGGTTGTCCACAACTTTAACATTGATGACCTATTACTTCCGATCACCCGATCCGTGTGCTGCCTCCAGCTGAAACTACTCATTTGTGGAGCTGAACAGCACAGATCCATCAATGGACTAGTGGCCGAAGCCATGGACTGCATATCCACCCACTATTGATTTGACCAGGGGGTGGACATGCTGTACCCAGCTGCAGCCACTCTACAGTTGATGGACTTGTGCAGATCCATAATCAAGAAGTTTTGGCTGGTGCCAGCACAGGGAACTGCTGATCGGTGGAAATGCACAGTTTTGCCTCCTCCCTGATCAGACATTGATGCCCTATCATAAGAATAAGTCATCCCTGTTGAAGTCCCGGAAAACCATTTTGTTAATATGCAAATGATGAAAAATGGAAACAAATGGTTATTGATGGTTGTCTGAGGAAGTTTCTGCCATGCTAAATGCACTTGGATATGCAAATCATAAATGTCTCCTACTAGAAGCTCTCTTTGCAATTGCCTTTAATGGATCCTGGGACGCTTTAAAGAAATTACAATATCACTTGTATTATGACCAAATTAATGTACAATGTGCTGGAGAGATATTAGTATACATTGCAATGTAGACTAGAGTTACTTTTCATAATGTCACTACACACCATATTCTCTTGCGTAAGATCATAGTGAAGGCTTGTTCATGACATTGTGCACTTTTTTTGCTAAATATAAAGAGTGACGCGAAGTTCCATTCTATACTGCAATAAATTAGACATTATATACCATGCCTAAGATGTTAAACAGTGTTTACAAAAACCATCAGAAGGTGTCTACATGACACTGGGCTATCAGACAGATGTCCAGCTACGGGCATTTCACTGACTTCATGCCACCACTCTCAAAGCTGATTGTGGTGCAAACCAAGACCACAATTTAAGCTGGAATTGAGGTCTATCCTCTTCAGAGATAATCCCTACTTCTATTTTGAATGCAATGATAGCCAGAGATTGGTCTAGAGACCATGTGGGCAATGCCAAGAAGATACCTTTAGAAGGAATCATAAAAGTGCCCCAGCAACCATTTTTCTTCACACTGGCAGGCCACATGATGCTCATGTTATTATGAGCAGCTTGTAAGGCCTGAACATGCTACCATAGCCTATAGGCAAGGCCAGTGTTGTGGAGATGGGCAAACTGGGCAATTGCCCAGGGCCCTACCCATTAGGGTCCCAGCATTCACAGTAAAACCTGCATTGAAAATAGCAGTTCTGAAATATCACTATAGTTTCCAATGTTGAGAGCTCTTTAGGACCTTTGGTGACATCATGGTTATGTGATTGAGATGTCACCACAGGTACTGTACTATGCGGGAGTCTAAAAGAAAAAGGAGAAAGACTGCAAAATATTGTATAGCATGTGTATGTGTATTTGTATATGTGCTTTTACACTGATCAGCAAAAATGTAGCAATTCTTTAACCCCTTAAGGGCGGAGCCAGTTTTGTCCTTAATGCCCAGGCCATTTTTTGCAATTCTGACCAGTGTCACTTTATGAGGTTATAACTCTGGAACGCTTCAACGGATCCTGGTGATTCTGACATTGTTTTTTCGTGACATATTGTACTTCATGATAGTTATAAACTTAGAACGATATTTTTTGCTTTTATTTGTGAAAAAATTGGAAATTTGATGAAAATTTTGAAAATTTTGCAATTTTCAAACTTTTAATTTTTATGCCCTTAACCCAGAGAGTTATGTCACACAAAACAGTTAATAAATAACATTTCCCACATGTCTACTTTACATTAGCGCAATTTCTGAAACAAAATGTTTTGGGGTTAGGAAGTTAGAAGGGCTCAAAGTTCATCTGCAATTTCCCATTTTTTCAACAAAATTCACAAAACCATTTTTTTTAGGGACCACATCACATTTGAAGTGACTTTGAGAGGCCTAAGTGACAGAAAATACCTAAAAGTGACACCATTCTCAAAACAGCACTCCTCAAAGTACTCAAAACCACATCCAAGAAGTTTATTAACCCTTCAGGTGCTTCACAGGAACTAAAGCAAAGTGGAATGAAAAAAAGCAAAAAATAAAATTTTACCTAAAATGTTGCTCTACCCCAAATTTATTCACTTTTAGAAGAAATAACACAACAAAATGAACCCCAAAACTTGTTACCCACTTTCTTATGAACGCGCCAACACCCCACATGTGGTCAGAAACCTTTGTTTGGACAAATGGGAGGGCTCAGGACAGGAGCAGCAATATTTGAATTTTGGAAAGCAAATTTGGCTGAAATAGATTGCGGGCACCATGTTGCATTTACAGGTCCGCTAAGGTACCTAAACAGAAGAAACCCCTCACAAGTGAAACCATTTTGGAAAGTGGACCCCTCAAGGCTTCTATCTAGGGGTATAGTGAGCATTTTGGATCCACAGGTACTTCACAGATTTTGATAACGTTACATTGTCACATTGAAAATTTTCATTTTTTTCTCAAAAATGTTGCTTTAGCATCAATTTTTTCACTTTTTCGAGAGGTAATTCCAAAAATTTCACCCCAATGTTTGTTACTCACTTTTTTATGAGCGCGGTGATACCTCACTTGTGGTCTGAAACCTTTGTTTGGAGAATTAAGAGGGCTTGGAACGGAAGGAGCAATATTTGAATTTTGGAAAGGAAATTTGGCTGAAAAAGATTGCGGGCACCATGTCGCATTTGGAGGACCCCTAAGGTATGTAAACAGCAAAAAACAACCACAAGTGACCCCATATTGGAAACTAGGCCCCTCAAGGAATTTATCTAGATGTTTGGTGAGTACCCTGAACCTCCAGGTGCTTTACAGAAGTTTATAATGTTGAGCCATGAAAATAAAAAAATATATTTTTACCACAAAATTGTTACTTCAACCAGATAGCTTTTTTTTAACAAGAGTACACAGAAAACTATCAGCATAAAATTTATTGTGCAATTTCTCCTGAGTATGCTGATACCTTATATGTGGTGGAAATCAACTGTTTGGGTGCACAGCAGGGCTCGGAAGGGAAAAAGTGCCATTTGACTGAACAATTGGCTGGAATAATTAGCGGACGCTATGTCACATTTGGAAAGCCCCTAAGGTGCCTAAACAGTGGAGGCCCCCCACAAGTGACCCCATTCTGGAAACAAGACACCTCAAGGCTTTTATCGAGGTATATATTGAGCATTTTGAATCCACGAATACTTCACAGAATTTGATAAGCTTAGGTTGCCATATTGAAATTTTCATTTTTTTCACAAAAATGTTGATTTAGCGACACATTTCTCACTTTTTCAAGAGGCAACAACAAAACGTGTACTCCACAGGTTGTTATCTAATGTCTTGTGAGCGCAGGGATACCCCACATGTGGCCAAAAACCTTTGTTTGGATAAATAAGAGGGCTTGGAATGGAAGGAGCACCATTTGAATTTTGGAAAAGTTGAAGTAAATTGCGCGCACCATGTCACATTAGCAGGGTCCCTTGGGTACCTATACATCAGAAACCCCCCACAAGTGACCTCATTTTGGAAACTAGACCCCTCAAGGATTTTATTCAGGAGTATAGTAAGCATTTTGAATCCACAGGTACTTCACAAAAATGTTGCTAGTACACAGTGTCAGCCTTTCTGCAGAGATGTGAGTGTTGTCCACGGGAGAACGCAGCTGCCCATGCCCACGATTTGGGTTCAGGCTGCTGTGGACTTTGGCTCTATTCTACCTGCAGAAAACACTCATCTCCGCAGCATAAATTGACATGCTGAGGCTCGGGAAGCTGCGCCACAGGTCGGTTTATGCTGCATAGAAAAGAAACACAGTGGGTTGGGGATTTCTAAAAATCCTTCCACTGTGCTTCTACTGCACAACGCAGCGTTATGGACGCAGGGAAAATACTCTGAGTCCAAAACGCTGCAAACCCTGATTGTGGGCACACAGCGTAAAATGCTACAATGGATGAATGGATAGATGTCAAACATATATATAATGTCCACCCCCCTCTGCAGATTCTAAGCTGGCGCCCTTTAGTGCCTTTCATGTGACACTAAAGGGTGCCTAGCCTTGTATTTAGCCCAAAAGAAAAAAAAATAATTAAAATAAATGACGTAGGGTCCCCCCTATTTTTGATAGCCAGCTAGGGTAAAGCAGACAGCTGTAGCCTGCAAACCACAGCTGACAGCTTCATCTTGTCTGGTGATCAATTTGGAGGACTCCCCAAGCTGTTTTTTTTTTTATTATTTATAAATAAATAATTAAAAAAAACAAAACAAACGTGGGGTCCCCCCAAATTAGATCACCAGCCAAGGTGAAGCTGACAGCTGGGGTCTGGTATTCTCAGGATGGGAAGAGCCATGGTTATTGGACTCTTCCCAGCCTAAAAATAGCAGGCCGCAGCTGCCCCAGAAATGGCGCATCCATTAGATGCGCCAATTCTGGCGCTTCGCCCCAGCTCATCCCGCGCCCTGGTGCGTTGGCAAACGGGGTAATAAATGGGGTTGATACCAGATGTGTAATGTCACCTGGCATCAAGCCCAGCAATTAGTTATGTCACGGCGTCTATCAGATACCCGACATAACTAATTGACAGTAATAAAAAAAAAAATTGACAACAAAAAAAAATGTATTTGAAAAAACACTCCCCAAAACATTCCCTGATTAGCCAATTTATTGAAAAGAAAAAAAAAATCCGCTTTAATCCATTTGGACGTCCCACGTCGACTCTGGACCTTCTAGAATATGGGGGACACGTTCAGGGAACGTATCCCCCATTTTCTAGGTGTGAGGACCCTCCATTTGAGGAGAGTGGGTGCAATGAATCTGCACCCACCCTCCCTGGGTCACAGCTGCAGTGTGCCGAGCAGCAGCAGCACCCAGCGTCCTGAACACAGGAAGCTGACAGCTGCTCGGCACATGTGACCGCACTCACCGGCGTCTGCTGTGAAGGAGCCGGAGGAGGGGGCCGCGGGGGATCAGCGCTCCGACAGGTATGTAGGACACCGGGAAACACCGGGGGGGATAGGGGGGGACTTGGCAGGGCCTGGGGAGCAGGTTTCTGTCGCATGTGTTATGGCACATACGACAGAAACCATAGGAACAGTGTGAATGTGGCCGGCACGCTGCTGTGATCGGCGGTGCGCGCGGCCATCTTGGATTTTCGGGAGGGGGTTGGGGGTCGGGGAGGGCACTTTGGGGATACCGAGGGGACCGGAGGGAACCGGGAAAAAGATTTATCTCCCATCTGACATGTTTGATCATGCCAGATGGGAGATAAATCATTTTTTACCGGCGCGCTCATTTACTATAACTTGATGATCGGTATACGGTGTATACCGGTCATCACGTGACTGGGGACCGGAAAAAACGGCCCGAATCATGATCTCCAGGGTCTCAGCTACCCCCAGTAGCTGAAACCCCGGAGATTTTGTGACGCTGGGGGGCGCTATACACTTTTTTCTGCCCGCCGTTTTAAAACGGCAGAAAGGAATAAGTACCCTTTTTTGGTGCCGTTTTAAAACGTAACGCGGTCGTAATGGGGTTAATCCTTTTACTTTCAGGCTCCGTATCTCACCAACCAAGTATTATTATGTTGTTCGTATTTTGTAATTTGATATTGTGCTTTCAACTCTGCTAGAATCCTTCTGGCCATGCTCTTCATCAGATTAAAGCATGTCTCAACTGAAATCTGATTCTAGATCTCTTCTCCATGTTCCCAATGTTAGTACATACTGGTCCACTAACTTGGGTATATATGCAGCTTTTTCTTAAACTATATCCACAAGTGTTCACTTGGGTTAAACTCTGGGGACTGTGGGGGTCAATCCAGCATCTCTAATTCATTGCTATTAAATCATTTATTAGACAATCTCAAACTATGCTTCAGGTCTTTGTCCTGATGGAACACTACATGTCATTCTTTTCATACCAATAGTACTTGAGTGTACAAAGTAATTAATCTGGTAAGATACTCACATGGAGCTCAGCATTGAGAACAGTATCAATCCTGGTCAAGTTTCCAATGGCTTTGGATTAGAAACAACCCCATATCATCAGGCTTCCTCCACCAAACTTGACAGTTCCTTTAATTTCTCTTTCCACTAGCCTTTTTTCTCTTGTTTCTTCAAGACCCATTTGCACCCATCAGAGACTAGTCTATTGACTTTCGTCTCATTGCTCCAAATCACCCCGTTTTAATGTCCTACTGTCCACCTTTTGTACTTCTTGCAAACTTGAGCCAATTCTTATGACCATGTTGAAGTCGAGGTTTCTCCACCTTTTCTGTGCCCCCATTTATGACTTGAGTAACATGCATTGCACAGTGCTTGCTTGGACATCTGTGACCTCACCATTGCGAAGCATATGAGCCACCTCCACTGTCAAGTTTGTTGTGACAGAACTAATAGACTTTGTGATAAACCGACCTGTTGACTCTGATATTTTGCTTAGACATCCACCTCTCAGCTTTTGGATGGATGGATTTCATTTCGTATTTTTCTAGCTGTCATGGCATTTACCTCCACAAACAAAACAGCAACAATGCAGTCACATGATAAGAATCTGCATAACTAATCGTATGCTAAAGAGTTGGAAGTCAAATTTATCTATCAGATAGCCAAGATGATTTCCTATAAAAGGAAGGAAATCTCACATTTTAAGCTGTAGTGGATGGTGAAATATAAAGCGTGAATTCAAAAGTTCAATACATTATTACCCTTTTGCTCGTCAGTATATGTATGCATATGCAATCTGTCTATACATGTGCCTGTATGTAGGTGCTCTGTGTGTGCGCTAGTGCTCTGTGTACATGAATTTGAATGTAAGTTCTTTGTGCATGCACATACCTGTATGTATGTGATCTGTATAAATATGTCTGTATGTACATGCTCTGTGTATATATGCATCTGTATGTATGTGCTTTGAATAAATATTCCTGTATGTAGATGCTCGTTCTATAGATGCATCCATATGTATGTGTGCTTTGCATGCATGTATCTGTATGGATGTGCTCTGTATACTTGTCTGTATTTGTGTGCTATGTGTATGCATATGTCTGTCTGTATGTACCTGTCCTGTGTATCCATGTATCTGAATGTATGTGCTCTGTGTATACATGCATCTGTATGTAGGTATGCATTTTATGCATACATATCTACAAGTATGTTCTCTGTGTATGCATGCAGGTGACATATATAAACTGTATATATATATATATATATATATATATATATATATCTATATATATATATATATATATATATATATATAGATATATATATATATGTTCTATATATATAAATCTGTATGCATGCATGTGCTCTATGCATGCATGTCTCTGTATGTATGTTATGTCTGTGTGCTGATTATACATATGTCTGTACTTTTTTATACATCTGTATGTATGTACTATATATATATATATATATATATATATATATATATATATATATATATATATATACACACATATACAGTATACATATATATATCTCTCTATCTATATATATATATATATATATATATATATATATTTATATACAGTATATATATATATATATATATATATATGACTGTATTATATGCTTTATGTATACATACTGTATATATATGTGTGTGTATGAGCTACGTGTTTACAAGTGTACTATGTGTACATAGGTATATGTAAGTAACATCCATTGTGTGTATATGTTTAGGTAATATACAATATTGGTGTAACATACTGTGTGCAGGTATCATCCATATTTATAAATACTGGCTTCAAAGACAGGAGTTCATAGGTGTAGACTAGTTGGCAACTATACAACGAATGAGGAGAATGATGATCATTCATTGGGCGATTGGATTGTCTGTACTGGAACAAAAATCATTGTTTTGTAGCATCAGACCACATCGTATAAACTGCAGATGTGCTTCTGATAATATGAAACTGTATTGAGACAGATTGATCTAGTATTGATGGTACTCTGCTCATAATCCTATTTCAGTGGGAGTGAATAGAATGGTAAACAAGTGCAGAATGACTTGAAGATTGTCAATTTCGCTTGTTTAACGATCTGAACTTATATCATGTAAATGCAACATAAATATATGTGTGTGATGGTGCAAAATGTTAGCATTTAGGGCCCAACTTTAAACTGTTGCGGAAGGCCCCACTTTGCCAAGAACTGGCCTTGCCTATAGGGTCTCTGTTCTGTTGTGGAAGTGTGAATATTTTTGCATGTTATACTCACACTTGATACTGGGATGCTTTGAAATTTTTATTTCCATTTTTTTTTATCATTTGCATATCATTAGCATGTCAATTGATCATGTGATTTCCAAAATTCCACAACTGTTTCATCTTGTTATTGCAACTTCTCTGGTTTGTATATAGTGTATGTACAATGCGCAAAATAAGTATTAACACGTCACAAATAGTAAGGTGTGAGCACTAAACTGCTTGAGTGCTCATTACTTGAATTAAGCAGGTTCGATGCTCAAACGGGATCCATTTGAGTACTGAGTATAACAGAAGTCAATGGGAAACTCAAGCTTTTTTCCTGCAGACCCATCTAAGAGGGCTGGGGGGCAAGAAAATTGCAAAAACTGATGAAAACAGCCCTCAATTTAAATGGCAATACATAGCATCAAAAAGACGAACAGATTTATCTCTGACTCCCAGGTTGCTGCTGGAAAGTAAATAAATAATGTACATGATGTGGGATACCCCTTATTTTTGATCACCAGGCAAAAGAACACAGCTGGGACTTATATTATCAGGCTGAAAGGGTTAATGTTTCTTTTGCACTTCCCAGCCTAAAAATATCAGCCCGCAGCCACCCCATAATTGGCGCATAACATTAGATGTGCCAATTCCGGCACATGAGCCCATCTCTTCCCAAATGCCCTAGTGCATTGGCAATCGGGGTAATGGTTAATGGGGTTGATGTCAGCTGTGAAATTTAAGCTGGCATCAAGCCCAGAGACTAGTAATGGACTATCAGACACCCCTATTATTAACTCAGTAAGTGAAAAGTGAAAAAAAATACACACACACACACACACAGAAAAAAATGCTGCAATGGGGTTTTAAAGGGGTTTAAAAAATAAATACATATACAAAAACTAGTTGCTTAAGGCATATATAAAAGTAACGGACCCATGCCTTCAGAATCTCTGTAGTTAATTTCTTGCTCCTCATTCTGGTTTAATACTAGAAGTCCCAGAAATTTTGAGCTCCCCCCTGAAGTCCTGAAAGAGTGTCAAATGACCCTTAGTCTAAACTGAATAGAACTAACTAGAAACTAAATGGCTAAACTCAATGGAAAACAACAACCTCCTGTGGTGCGACAGTAATGGCCTTAATTTACAGAACAAAAGACGGTGATTATAGGAGGTTAGCTAAAATCCTTCAGGTCATTGGACGCGTCTTTTGGTTCCAAAGGTAGAAATGTTAAATGACCCCTCTCTGGAACTTCTAGTGTTAAGGTGTGCCATGACTCTATCTCTGTCTGGACAGTGAGAAGTCTTTCAGCTCTGCCCAGACAGACACTACTTCAGGCCCCCTTCACACGTCCATGTCTCCGGTACGTGCAAGGTCCGTGCCCATATGTACCGGAGACACGGGCACACGTATACCCATTAAAATCAATGGGTATATGTGCACGCACGTGTTCTGCCAGTGGCCCGTGCCTCCGTATGGATTAGACGTGTGTCGTGTGCTCCACACAGATGCATGTCCGTGTTTCTCCGGCAGCACGGGCCCGCACACGTTCCACACAGATGTAGTGTGGATGAGGGTGCACGTGACACACGCCAGAGAAACACACGTGTCATTGTAAAAAATAAAAAGAACACATACTCACCTCCACCATACCTGCAGTCTCTGCCGCGGCTGTTACTTGCATCCGTCTCACAGTGAATTTAAACAGTGCTTCTCCTTCACTGGGGACCAGAAACAGCGTCAGCGGGGTGTGGCTCGTGCCGGACACTGTCAATCAGCACCACAGACAGCTCCGGAAGAATTAGGTAAGGCGGGGCTTTCTGTTCTCCGTGTGTTATTACGTATAACACACGGTGAACAGGAATGTGCCACAAACACGGCACATGGGGAGCAAACCACCCCTTTAACACGTACGTGAAAAAACGGATCATTTTTTTCACGGACGTGTGAAGTGGGCCTCAGCTTGCTTCTCTACCAGTATCCCTGAACTCTGTGGTTAAGGTTGAGGTCTGTGTACTGTGATATAGACACATAATGCAAAGACAAAGGAAAATTCTGTAGGATATTCATTTTTCACTTGAAGACGATGGAGGATATTTACTGCCGGAGGAGTTATCTCATTATTTTGATTTAATATGCAATATGCAAAGGAGTCACATGTTGGTAATTAAATAAAATTTTGCTTAAGGTAAGTAATAATAAAATGAAGCAGCTACTATATATTGCAATAAAAGCATGGCACTATAATATATAAACCCATCTGAATATGCAAATTACAGATGTATTTGCTTTTTTAACTTACTTTTAGGTGTACCTACTGCAATTCACAAATAGCTCAAATCTGACAGCAGTTCTGAAATTGTAAATCGTATAACCAAGGTCTTGTGGTGATGTTCTCCCAGGGTGCTGGAAATTGACATGGAAATATGACATCTTCTAAAGCACTTGTGAAAAAAGCAATGACTCAGTGAGGGTTGGTGGCCCAATTTGATAGATGAAACATGTTCTCATGCAGAGGCTGATGGGAAACTTCCTCCAAGCTATACTTTAGTAGCGACTTCTGACAATCTAGGATTTAAAACTCTTTTAAGGCTATTTTAACTGATATTTTTTTCAACATTGGAATATGAGATTTTTTTTGTAGTTTAATAAAATGATCATAACAAAATTAAATGTATTAAATACATACACATTTTAAGATTAAAGTAAAATTTACATTTGTTTTAAAGCAAATGAAAATGGATAAAAATTAGTTACTATAAAGTAAAAGTAAACTTTGACTTATTAGACAAGACATTCCGACTTAGGCTGCTTTCACACATCAGTTTTTTGCCATCAGGCACAATCCAGGGGAAAAAACTGATGCGACGGATCCGTTGCATACATTTTTTCCCTCCGATTCTTTTTTTGATGAATCCGTTTTGATACTGAGCATGCTCAGTATAAAAAGACAGAAACCGGTGCCGGATTCCGGCATATGACGGATGACGACGGATCCGGCTGCCATAGCCTTCCTTTATAATACACACCACACGGCGCCGAATCCGGCATGATCCATTTTTTTGCCGGAGACAAAAAACGTTCACTTCAACGTTCCATCTGGCTGCCGGACAAGCACATTTTGCCAGATTTGGCGAAAGCCAGATGGAACGCAAGACCATCCAGCACAATCCGGCACTCATAGAAGGAAAAAATGGGGGAAAAACAGATCCGGCGGCAACAGACGCCGGATCTATTTTTTCATGTTTTTGCTGGATTGTGCCTGATGGCAAAAAACTGATGTGTGAAAGCACCCTTATGAAGAATGTCAGTCTGGCAATTTAGTATGACCAATACAATACCTTCCTTGGGCTTGTTCTACACACAGCAAAAAAATATGTTCTGAAAGTCAACAGAAAGATAATGTGCTAAGTGCAAAATAATATTCATAACATGTTTTAACCACTATGGGGTTACTGTGGGCCTCTTTTTAAGCACCACTCCAGCATTTGTTTTTCTTTCAAATCTGGAGTGGCGCTTTAAATTTAAGCCCCCAATTCCCTTTCATATGCTCACCTTCTGGAGTCTTCGCCTTTTACCGATGCTACTCCGGTGCTGCAGGTGCCATCTTGTGACATTAACTTCTGATTGGCCGGAAATCAAAACTTACATTACAAGTGCTTAATGCATCTCTATGAGAGCCAGAACAAGGCCAGAATGAGGCTCTCATAGAGTTGTACTGATGTGTGACATCTGAGGCGCTTTGGAGCTGCCATCAGGTCACAAATTGCAGGGACCAACCGGAGAGGCAGCGATAAAAGGTAAAGCCTCTGGAAGGTGAGTATATGACTGTGGTCATAGATTTAAAGCACCACTCCAGCAGTGCAATAATAAAATGCTGGAATGGTGCTTTAATCCTAACATGGATGAGATCAGGTGATTTTTAGGACAGTTTCAACCCCTAGAGCTTATGGTGTCCTAAGTTAAAAAAACCCATTTCTTCTATATGTATAACTAATATACAGCTAAAAAATTGACTTTGATTTATCCATACTATGGTATACTGAATACAAAAGAAAAGTAAAATGTTATTTTTTTTTCCATTAATTCATGAATTATAGTTTTATTTTCTGTCTGACCAGTATAAAAAAAGTCAATATTTTGGTCCATGTACATAGTAGACCTTGACTATTCAATATTTTCACTGGTCTTTAATCATTTGATTGCTCTTGCGTTTATGTGACTGCTTGAGCTGATATCACGCTTATGCACACAAATAACTAAAACTTGTTTAGCATAACTTACAATTTCAAGCAGATAATTAAAACTGTGTGAGTCCAAGTAAATACATATTAGGCTGTATAACAGATATGTGTAATAAAACAAACCTAAACTTGCTATATAGAAGATTGTTTTATCTGACAGGTAAATAAAGTTTAGACAAGAATATGACATTTATAGTGGTTATCCAGTGCCATCGAGCGAAGCTGACTTCTACGTCCAATGATAGGTGCGAATAATGTTGTGACACACCTGTCGAGAGGCATGCACCAATGTCAGGTATCATCCATGTGTCTTATTTCAATGAACAGGGCACGTGCACAATACCCGATAATCATGCACGCATCTTGGTAATTACATGGGGTCATAACATCATTGGCATCGCTCTCTTCTGATGCAGAAGGGGCCAGATAGGTGAGCGGAGCATAATTTTTGTTGTATACATCTTATGATTTTTATATTCTGGACTGGAGAGACCTCAGAGCATAATAGGGGGAAATAAATTAATGGAGAATACCTCCACTGCAAAATATATATATATATATATATATATATATATATATATATATATATATATATATATACATACACACAGTGAGTATACAGTGCCTACAAGTAGTATTCAACCCCCTGCAGATTTAGCAGGTTTACACATTCGGAATTAACTTGGCATTGTGACATTTGGACTGTAGATCAGCCTGGAAGTGTTCAAAAAAGAATGTTATTTATTTTTTTATTTTTTTTTTTTAAATGTGAAAAGTTTATTCAGAGGGTCATTTATTATTATAATGAATTATAGAAACATACTAGGCATGCCATAGTTCTTCCTGCTCAGAAATTTAGATCCAAGATCCAACTCATTTCTTTTTAGATAAGTTATATTCAGCAATTTATTATTTTTCTGTAAATATAACAGACTTTAGGTTATTTTTGATTGGCCTTCATAGAGAGCTACGACACTTACTATTGCCCCTGTAATCTTTAATAAGCTCATTGTTTCCATTTTAATTCATGTAAATATCAGGCGATACTAATGTGCACTAAAGACACCAGAGCTGTTCTAGATTACATATTCCCAGCGTTCTTAGCAAGTTTGATTGACATAATGTGACCCGTCAACAGGATGATACTACAGGCAGTTGGTTCTGCAGCCAACACTGGACATTGACTTAAACAATGTTCTGTTCCTATTGTAAAGTGAATTTGGTTTTATTCATATGTTTGATTGAACTCTTTTGAAAAATATATCCCACCAACACTAAGGCACATTCGTTTTATCTCCATGGAATATTCTTGCCAACGTTTTATTTCTAATATAGAACAAATTAACTGACTCGTACAAAAAGCCAGCAGTATGCATGTTCTACTTTTATACCAATCAAATTTAAGCATGCAGCCAAGAGTTGAGAATATCTGCAGACAGAAACCGACACAGCCAGAATGGTTAGCTACCAAACCCACATGTTGTTACAATCAGCAACTCACAGTGCGGAAGGCAGAAAATCAATACTCATGATGTTCAAGGAAAAACAACTGCAGAAGCTAAAAGTCCTACAGGGCAGTAGATTTATACTATATACCGTATGCACTGCGCTATTTACTAAAGATATGAGCATAGAAACACAAATCAGCACACCGTGCTATATTACACAAATGTATAGACATGTCTGATCTTATTTTCATTGACATTTTGAAAAGTGAGGACCCACTGTATTGCTTATGAGAAAAATGTAACAAGTGGCAGATGAAATTATAAAATTGTTCTAAAACACATACAGTTATTAAAATCAGTTAAATCCATTTGGTATTACAGGGATACAGGTCTCATCAAAGTGATCACAATACAGTATATAGTGAGATTCTGTTTTCTGTAAAATATTCATTGTGAGAAGATAGAGTTTATTCCATAGAGCATTCGAATAGCAAAATTGAGCCTTCTGCTAAGATCTCGCAGGATGTGCCATGTTTTGCAAATGTCGCTGGTTTTAAAATATACTTGAAGAATTAGAGGTTGTCTTCTACTTTTACATTGATGGCCTATTCTTAAGATACAGATATAGAATTCACGGCATTCTTCATGAAATTCATGCAAAACGTGTTACTTTATTCATACAGACAAGTGATGGACAGGTGAAGGTACAGGAAATTGCGACAAAAGGACAGCGTTGCTTAAGCATAACCAGTGTAAGGGCGCTCCTGCGCCTGTGTCCCAGCTGATCACTCTGTGAGACAGACGCGGGAGTGCCCTTACAGTGGTTATACATTGGTTATACTTAAGTAACGTTATGATAAAGACCTAGTCAGGTTGAAACGTCCTTTTTTCGCAATTTCTTGTATCTTCGCCTGTCCATCACTTGTCTGTATGAAAAAAGTAACAGGTTTTGCATGAACCTCATGAGTGTTATGAATTTTATATCTGAATACTACTAGGGGTTCTATATCCCGTCTACTAGCACCTACTTACCCGGTTGTGTGTGTGACGCCCTGGGCAAGCCAGGGGTCACCGGTCATAACACCACCACACCCTACACCCCAGTTAGGAACACCAAGGCTAACCTAAAATCCTTGTTGCCTTCCTCCAGGGGCTGATGTCCACACCAGGGGGTGGGCCAGGTGGTTGGCTCCGCCCACCAAGGAGTTCACAGCCCTGGAGGCGGGAGAACCAAGCAGATGAGTTTAGGAGGAGGAAGTAGAAGGAAGTGGTAGAGGAGCAAAGGAGAGGAGCTGAAGAAAAGGAAAGTGACAGTTAAGACAGCCTGAAGCTGGTCCGGGTGTGTGCCCCGGACTGAGACAGCAAGGTCAGCAGACGGCGGTGACTGTCTGCAGGGGTGGCTGTTTGGAGGTTGCTGAAAGGACCGCGGACGGGTGGTGGCCCGGCGGTACCGGAGCGGTATACGAAGAACAGTCAGCACCAGTGGCAGGGGCCTTTCGGATCCCGGCAAGGCTAGGAGTTGCTGTGAATTTGCCAAATCCGTTAGTGAAGGGGACCTCTGGGTCTCCCAACAACCAAGTCCCGATTGAAGGCAACAGTCCAACCGTTACAGAGAGACACCGCCACCGCCAGGGCACCAGTTTCTCAGGGCCAGCGCCTGCGGGCAAAGTAGGGCTCCTCCGGCCCATATCCAAGCCGGGGAGCGGGTTACCGGTGGGAACCCATCGAAACCATCATCATCTTAGGTGCAGGAAAAGGGACCGTCACCGTCAACTACTGGGGAAAAGCAAGTGCAGCCGTCCGTGGGAACCGTCTTTCCAGCCGTGTGTTTTACCGAGAACTGTGTCATCGTCTCAGGCTGAGTGAGTACCACAGTGCCGCAAGGCACAGCGCTGCCCCCGCGTCCCTGCACCCCACCAAGCCCTGCACCACGCACCCCATCACTGGGCCCCGGGACAACAGCCCCCTACCCACGGAGGGGAGAACCAACAACTTTGCTGCTCCCTGTCATCAGTCCCCGGGATCCCCATACAGAGCAGCGGTGGTGTCAACAAATCACCACAACCGTGGGTGGCGTCACGGACAATAAATTATCCCAAATCTCAATCCCCTTTCACTCAGGGCGAGGAGCGCCGCTCGAGTCCCCGGGATCCGGCCCATTGCTCGAGCCACCGAGCAGCAGCAGCAGGCTGCAGCAGCCGCAGCGGCAGCCGGACCTGAGCAGTGGGAGAGCGTGGCGTCCCCTCCTCCGCCCGCGACAACTTGGCATCACGAACAGGATCTTACCACTCTGCCGTTGGGTAGAGGTGCGCCTTGTGACCGCCGGAGGTATCCGGCCGGAAAATTTCAGAAGTCGCCATCTTTGGTGTGAAAAGTTCCCACACGAGCGTCTTCTCGAGTAGTAGAGGCGCGAAGGCCAAAACCCCGCCCCAATAGAGGAGGGGCCGGAAAGAGGCTAAGGGGGACGGAAACAAGATGTCTGCGCCCGACGGAGCTACTGGAGGAGCGGTGGTCGCAGCCGCAGTGGCACCCGTGGATGGGAAGGGGCCTGCCCAGGTCCCGGCCGCGCTGGCGGGAGGTGCCGTGGCCCCCGCGCTCGCTCAGGTGATGCCGTTCTCCTTGCCCTATGCGCCCGGAGCTACCTGGTATGACGGTAAACCTGATGCTTTACAGGTCTTCCGGAAAAAGCTCAACCCGTTGCTAGAACTGTACCCCCTGACCGATAAGCAACGTGCAGCGGTAGTGCTGGGCCAGTTAACCGGCGCGGCTGAGCAGGAGGCGGAGACCTGGGCCGAGGGGGACCGGTTCTCTGTAGCCACCATTTTTGAGAAGCTACAGACTGCCTTTGAGACCCGTACTGAAGCTGAGCTGAGGATGCAGTTTTACCAGTGCCGGCAATGGTCTGTGGATAGCATTCGGGACTATGCTTTACGTCTGCAAACCGCCCTCCTCACGCTAAAGCGGGTGAATCCTATCAATGAGGCGGACAGCAACAAAATGTTAGTAGAGGAATTTGTGCAGGGGATGAGGTCCCCTGAGGATCGCAAACAACTCCGGCTGTGGGCCCTAGAACACCCTGATGTGAACTTTGCCGTGTTAAAGGAATGGGCCATTAAAGCACTGCAGCCCCCAGCTTTAGAAATCTTGGAGCCAGCCCCGTGGCCCATTGAGACGGCCCCCGTTGTGGTGGCCCCTGCCCTACCAACCTCTCCAATACCTACAGCCCCAAGCAGCACGATGGAGGAACTGGCAGCTCAGGTGCGTCGCATGGACGGAGACCTCGCCAAGATCCTCGCTGCACTCCAACCTTTGACCAGATCCCAGCCTCCAGCACAGATACAGCTTGCCGACAGCCCTGAGGATGTTCCCTGGATGCAGCGGAGAAGTGCTAACAACCCGCGGAGCAGACCTCCAACCTGCTACAAGTGCCGTAAGCCTGGGCATTACTTCCGACAGTGCCCGTTAAACGAGCAACCCCTGGGGCCCCGGGCCAATCCTCAGGAGTAGAACCCCGTGGCCCCCCAGACTGGCGGGACCGGTATATCGGGGCCCGGCCCATCATCGGGTGTGTGCGTGTGTGTGTGTTCCACGTCCTGCAGCGGCGGAACACACACACA
The DNA here is from genome assembly GCF_048569485.1 of Anomaloglossus baeobatrachus. Classification (NCBI taxonomy): domain Eukaryota; kingdom Metazoa; phylum Chordata; class Amphibia; order Anura; family Aromobatidae; genus Anomaloglossus; species Anomaloglossus baeobatrachus. The sequence goes on along the minus strand of NC_134356.1, from coordinate 539,570,418 downwards.
CGCACACACATAAGAAAAGACACACACACACATCAGATCACACTCACTCTCACACACACCTCACACACACATCAGATCACATCCACATACTCACAACATCCCGTGATATCGCTTGCTTCTCGGCGGCGAACCTGTGCGTTCAGTGATCTTCCAGGACTTGCAGGAGGTTCACATGGCCGGAAGCATGTGGTATCTCCGGATGTTGTGATTGTGTCAGCGCGTATGTGCGATATCGTCAGTGTGTATGTGTGTGTGTGAGTGTATGCGATCGGATGTGTGTGAGTGTGTTCTGATGTGTGAGTGTGTGTGTGTGTGAGTGTATGCGATCGGATCAGTGAGTGTCGGCAGTAGAGTTGAGCGCGGTTCGTGGTTCGTGGTTCTCCAGTTCTAGGCTCGAGTGATTTTTGGGCTGTTCGAGATCGAACTAGAACTCGAGCTTTTTGCTAAAAGCTCGATAGTTCTAGATACGTTCGAGAACGGTTCTAGCAGCAAAAAGCAGGGCTTTTTACAGCTACAGTGAGCAGGAGCCATCGCTGGCAGCCTGCCACAAGCTGGTAACCAAGATAAACATCGGGTATCCAAGCAAAGCGCTTTGGTTAGTAACCCGATGTTTATCTTAGTTACGTGCAGGAAGCCCACACTTTCCCGCTCAGCTCGCTCCACCCCCTCCTGCCCGCGGCATGTACACATACATACACAAACACACACACACACACACATCCATCCACCCCCCCCCCCCCCCGCCCGCCCGCCCGCTCGCTCGCTCGGCTTACCTGCGGTGATGAAGTCCCGCCATCCCGACCTCAGCGCTGTCACTGTCCTCCATGGCCGCCGCTTGTCACATCACCTATCGCTTCCGACCCGAGACTGACACTGGCGGTGACGTCACGGACCTCTCGCGATACTTGATGTGAAGGCGCCGGTCATTGACCTCAGTGACAGGGGCTGTCAGTGTGCTGGAGATCAGCGCAGGTAATGTACCTCACTGACAGCAGCACTTGTCACCCCCCTGCAGTGACCTGGGCTGACCCATTGATGTTAGCTCAGGTCACTGCACTGCTCTCCCAGCCAATGGGGAACATCCTGCTCTTCATTGACTGGGACAGTGTGCATCGTCATGGCAACCCCTTGGATTACACCAGACCTGGATTTGTTTTTCAATCTAATAAATTGGTTAAAGAGGGAATGTTTTGGGGAGTGTTTTTTCAAATAAAAATGTGTTTGTCGTCTATTTTTTTTTTATTACTGACTGGGTTGGTGATGTCGGGTATCTGATAGACGCCTGACCTCACCAACCCCAGGGCTTGATGCCAGGTGACATTACACATCTGGTATTAACCCCAAATATTACCCCGTTTGCCACCGCACCAGGGCGCGGGATGAGCTGGGGCGAAGCACCAGGATTGGCGCATCTAATGGATGCGCCACTTCTGGGGCGGCTGCGGCCTGCTATTTTTAGGCTGGGGAGATTCCAATAACCATGGACCTCCCTAGTCTGAGAATATCAGGCCCCAGCTGTCTGCTTTACCTTGGCTGGTGATCCAATTTTGGGGGACCCCTACGTGTTTTTTTTTTAATTATTTATTTAATTTAAAATAACAGCGTGGGGTGCCCTCAGTTTTGGATTACCAGCCAAGGTGAGGTTGCCAGCTGTGGTCTGCAGGCTGCAGCCGTCTGCTTTACCCTAGCTGGCTACAAAACTAGGGGGAACCCTATGTCATTTTTTTTTCATTTTTTTGGCTAAATACAAAGCTAAGCACCCCTTAGTGCCACATGAAAGGTACCAAAGGGTGTTCCACTTTTTCTCCATTTTTTTCTCCACTTTCTCTCCACTTTTTCTCCTCTTATGCTCCACTTTTTCTCCACTTTTTCTCCACTTTTTCTCCTCTTATTCTCCACTTTTTCTCCACTTTTTCTCCACTTTTTCTCCATTTTTTTCTCCACTTTCTCCACTTTTTCTCCACTTTTTTCTCCACTTTTTCTCCTCTTATGCTCCACTTTTTCTCCTCTTAATCTCCACTTTTTTCTCCACTTTTTCTCCTTTTATGCTCCACTTTTTCTCCACTTTTTCTCCACTTTTTCTCCACTTTTTCTCCACTTTTTCTCCTCTTAATCTCCACTTTTTCTCCTCTTATGCTCCACTTTTTCTCCACTTTTTCTCCTCTTATGCTCCACTTTTTCTCCACTTTTTCTCCACTTTTTCTCCACTTTTTCTCCACGTTTTCTCCACGTTTTCTCCACTTTTTTCTCCACTTTTTCTCCTCTTATGCTCCACTTTTTCTCCACTTTTTCTCCACTTTTTCTCCTCTTAATCTCCACTTTTTCTCCACTTTTTCTCCACTTTTTCTCCACTTTTTCTCCACTTTTTTCTCCACTTTTTCTCCACTTTTTCTCCTCTTATGCTCCACTTTTTCTCCACTTTTTCTCCACTTTTTCTCCACTTTTTCTCCTCTTATGCTCCACTTTTTCTCCACTTTTTCTCCACTTTTTCTCCTCTTATGCTCCACTTTTTCTCCACTTTTTCTCCACTTTTTCTCCACTTTTTCTCCACTTTTTCTCCTCTTATTCTCCACTTTTTCTCCACTTTTTCTCCACTTTTTCTCCATTTTTTTCTCCACTTTCTCCACTTTTTCTCCACTTTTTTCTCCACTTTTTCTCCTCTTATGCTCCACTTTTTCTCCTCTTAATCTCCACTTTTTCTCCACTTTTTCTCTATTTTTTTCTCCACTTTTTCTCCACTTTTTCTCCACGTTTTCTCCACTTTTTTCTCCACTTTTTCTCCTCTTATGCTCCACTTTTTCTCCACTTTTTCTCCACTTTTTCTCCACGTTTTCTCCACGTTTTCTCCACGTTTTCTCCACTTTTTTCTCCACTTTTTCTCCTCTTATGCTCCACTTTTTCTCCACTTTTTCTCCACATTTTCTCCACGTTTTCTCCACTTTTTTCTCCACTTTTTCTCCTCTTATGCTCCACTTTTTCTCCACTTTTTCTCCACTTTTTCTCCTCTTAATCTCCACTTTTTCTCCACTTTTTCTCCACTTTTTCTCCACTTTTTCTCCACTTTTTCTCCACTTTTTTCTCCACTTTTTCTCCACTTTTTCTCCTCTTATGCTCCACTTTTTCTCCACTTTTTCTCCACTTTTTCTCCACTTTTTCTCCTCTTATGCTCCACTTTTTCTCCACTTTTTCTCCACTTTTTCTCCTCTTATGCTCCACTTTTTCTCCACTTTTTCTCCACTTTTTTCTCCACTTTTTCTCCTCTTATGCTCCACTTTTTCTCCACTTTTTCTCACTTTTTCTCCACTTTTTCTCCTCTTATGCTCCACTTTTTCTCCACTTTTTCTCCACTTTTTCTCCTCTTAATCTCCACTTTTTCTCCACTTTTTCTCCACTTTTTCTCCACTTTTTCTCCACTTTTTTCTCCACTTTTTCTCCTCTTATGCTCCACTTTTTCTCCACTTTTTCTCCACTTTTTCTCCACTTTTTCTCCTCTTATGCTCCACTTTTTCTCCACTTTTTCTTCACTTTTTTCTCCACTTTTTCTCCTCTTATGCTCCACTTTTTCTCCACTTTTTCTCCACTTTTTCTCCACTTTTTCTCCTCTTATGCTCCACTTTTTCTCCTCTTATGCTCCACTTTTTCTCCACTTTTTCTCCACTTTTTCTCCTCTTAATCTCCACTTTTTCTCCTCTTATGCTCCACTTTTTCTCCACTTTTTCTCCACTTTTTCTCCACTTTTTCTCCTCTTATGCTCCACTTTTTCTCCACTTTTTCTCCACTTTTTCTCCTCTTATGCTCCACTTTTTCTCCACTTTTTCTCCACTTTTTTCTCCACTTTTTCTCCTCTTATGCTCCACTTTTTCTCCACTTTTTCTCCACTTTTTCTCCACTTATGCTCCAATTTTTCTCCACTTTTTCTCCACTTTTTTCTCCACTTTTTCTCCTCTTAATCTCCACTTTTTCTCCACTTTTTCTCCACTTTTTCTCCACTTTTTCTCCACTTTTTTCTCCACTTTTTCTCCACTTTTTCTCCTCTTATGTTCCACTTATTCTCCACTTTTTCTCCACTTTTTCTCTACTTTTTCTATGGTCGGTCTACCCATTAGCTCTGCCATGCATAGTGTAGCTCTACACCTACTGCACATGTTACTTTATGATTGACATCTCTTTCGTACCAGAGCTGTCTAAGTCTACTCTGACCCCATATTTGTCATTACTATATTGTCCTTGTACTGTATTATGACATTTGTATCATGTGTTTCATTTCTTGCTGTGTTGCAATTTTTTTGCTGCATCCCAATTGTACCTCTACATTGTTCGAGTTTATGTTATTGTTCTCTCACTCTTATGTGATACTGATTATTGTCATTTTTCATGATTACATGCAGATAAGTCCAATCTGACGAAGGCTCAGGCCGAAACGTCATTTGTAACTTGTTTTGGACAAAAACATATATGCTTATGAAAAAAAAAATTTCTTAATACGGACCAATAAAGAGTGATTTTGCATTACTATCCGTTGTGACTTACTGACTTAGTCTGGGAGATATAGAGTGCCGAGGTTACTCACTAATTTTATCTATTATTACCTCTGAGCACCTATATACCAGTGAGCAGAGCTTCCTCTACAGTAGTTCTCCTGATTAGGCATGCCCTTACCTCATGAGCAGGGCATTGCAGCTTTGGTAGCAACCATTACGACATGGACTCTGCTGCTGTGGACCCGGGGAGAGTGAGTGCAGATTCATTGCACCCACACTCCTCACATGAAGGGTCCGCACTCCTAGAAAATGGGGGATACGTTCCCTGAGTGTCTCCCCCCCATATTCTAGACGGTCCAGAGTCGTCGTGGGACCCCTTTATTTTTTTTCTTACAATAAATTGGTGAAAGAGGAAATGTTTTGGGGACTGTTTTTTCAAATAAATTTCTTTTGTCGATTTTTTGTTTTTGTTAGTACTGACAGTTTATGATGTTGGGTATCTAATAGACGCCATGACATCACAAACTGCTGGGCTTGATCTCAGGTGACTTTACAGCTAGTATCAACCCGATTTATTACCCCGTTTGCCACTGCACCAGGGCACGGGATGAGCTGGGGTGAAGCGCCAGGATTGGCGCATCTAGTGGATGCGCCACGTCTGGGGTGCCTGCGGCCTGCTATTTTTAGGCTGTGAAGGCCCAATAACTATGGACCTTCCCACCCTGAGAATACCAGACCACAGCTGTCCGCTTTACCTTGGCTGGTGATCCAATTTGGGGGGTCCCCTACTTTTATTGTGTAATTATTAATATTTATAAAATAATTATAAAAAAGAGCCTGAGGGGACCTCCACATTGGATCCCCAACCACGGTAAAGCTGCCAGCTGTGGTTTTCAGGCTACAGCCGTCTGCTTTACCCTAGCTGGCTATCAAAAATGGGGGGACCCAACGTAATTTTTTTTTTTTAACTATTTTTTAAATAGAAAAAATTAATGGGCTTCCCTGTATTTTGATTGCCAACCAAGGTAACGGCAGGCAGATGGGGGTGGCAACCCATAGCTGTCTGCTTTATCTGCGCTGAGAATCAAAAATACCGCGGAGCGCTACGTCATTTTTTTAAAGATTTATTTTTACAGCACTGTGATGTCCAGCAATCAAAATACAGGGAAGCCCATTTTATTTTTAGTTATTTAAATAAATAATTAAAAAAAATATATGTTAGCTCCCACTGCATTTTTTGTATTGCTAGCTAAGGGTAATCCAAGCAGCTACTGGCTGCTAACCCCCACTGCTTGGTGTTACCTTCACTGGCAATGGAAAATCCAGGGAAGCATTTTTTTTTTTTTTGCCAAAAAGCTACAAAAAAAGGACGTGAGCTTCGCCATATTTTTGTATGCTAGCCAGGTATAGCAGGCAGGTGCTGGAAGAGTTGGATACAGCGCCAGAAGATGGCGCTTCTATGAAAATGCCATTTTCTGAGGTGGCTGCAGACTGCAATTCGCAGCAGTGGGGCCCAGAAAGCTCAGGCCAACCGGTGGTGCGGATTCCAATCCCAGCTGCCTAGTTGTACCTGGCTGGACACAAAAATGGGGCAAAGCCTACGTCATTTGTTTTCTAATTATTTCATGAAATTCATGAAATAATAAAAAAAGGGCTTCCCTTTATTTTTGGTTCCCAGCCGGGTACAAATAGGCAACTGGGGGTTGGGGGCAGCCGTACCTGCCTGCTGTACCTGGCTAGCATACAAAAATATGGCGAAGCCACATAATTTTTTCAGGGGGCAAAAAACTTCTGCATACAGTCCTGGATGGAGTATGCTGAGCCTTGTAGTTCTGCAGCTGCTGTCTGTCTGTATGGAGAAGAGCAGACAGCAGCTGCAGAACTACAAGGCTCAGCATACTCCATCCAGGACTGTATGCAGAAGTTTTTTGCCCACCAAAAAAATGACGTGGGCTTCGCCATATTTTTGTATGCTAGCCAGGTACAGCTGGCAGCCACGGGCTGCCTCCAACCCCCCGTTGCCTATTTGTACCCGGCTGGGAACCAAAAATATAGGGAAGCCCGTTTTTTTTAATTATTTCACTTATTTCATGAAATAATTAAAAAACAAATGACGTGGGCTTCGCCCTATTTTTGTGTCCAGCCGGGTACAACTAGGCAGCTGGGGATTGGAATCCGCAGCACAGGTTAGCCCGAGGTTTGTGGGCGCCTCTGCTGCGGATTTCAGTCCGCAGCCGTCCCAGAAAATGGCGCTCTCATAGAAGCGCCATCATCTGGCGCTGTATCCAACTCTTCCAACAGCCCTGGAGCCGGGTGGCTTGTTGGGTAATCATGAGTTAATACTGGCTTTGTTTTACCAGCCAGTATTAAGCCAGAGATTCTTAATGTCAGGCACGTTTGACCCGGCCATTAAGAATCTCCAATAAAGGGTTAAAAAAAGACACCACACAGAGAAAAAATACTTTAATAGAAATAAATACACAGACACATTAGAGACTCCATCTTTATTACCCCTGTCAGCCCTCCACGATCCTGCTCTTCTGTCTTCTTTCTTTCTAGTGTAGTAGTAGTGACGATTGTAGTGAGGGGCATCACTTGGGGCTGGGGAACCTCCATCCTAACTACAATGCTCACTACAATCGGGAAGCAGCGTGCAGCCTTCACTCCGTGAGTGATCACTGCTGGCTGCTAGCGGTAACGCTGACAGACGCGTTACCATAGCAACGGTGCTCCTGGAGCCGCGGTTAGCGGTGACGTCACCGCTAACTGCGTTGCTATGGCAACGGTGATCTCCGTTAATGACCGGCTGTGTCAGCCGGTCCCTAACAGAATGGGGAGTCGACCGTGTGCTAGAGCATGTCGCCGGTACACGGCGATACACTTATGTGCACCGTGTACCGGAGAGATGCACTCGCAGGTCCTACATGACGTGTCATAGTCATGTGACCAGTCTGTAGCCAATGAGATAATAGCCACGTGACTGGTCACATGGCTATTTTGACGTCACGATAGGTCCTGCTTCTCTGCTGGCAGTGCAGGTCACCGGGAGGATTCAGCGATCATCGGATGGAATAGCGGCAGGAGACAGAGTGCAGAAGGGATCGCGAGGACCGGTAAGTGTTATGGCAATGTTTATTAACTGTTTGTGTACATTTATAATGCATTTTTATGTGTTTGTGATTGCCTCCCATTATAGCCTATACGTTCGAGTTCGGTTCGTCGAACGTTCGACGAACCGAACTCGAACGGGACCCCCGTTCGGCGAACCGGCCTCGAGCCGAACCGGGACCGGTTCGCTCATCTCTAGTCGGCAGAGGAGCATGGCGTGCAGCACAGCTGCTGGGACCGCACACCGGTGGGCAAAGGGAGAAGTGGGGTGCGTGTGTGAGTGTATGCGATCAGATGTGTGCGTGTTTACTGTCTGATGTGTGACTGTGGAGCACGATGAGGGGTGCGCAGCATGGGGGATGGAGCACGATGGGGGGTGCGCAGCATGGGGGATGGAGCACGATGGGGAGTGCGCAGCATGGGGGATGGAGCACGATTGGGAGTGTGCAGCATAGGGGATGGAGCACGTTTGGGAGTGTGCAGCATGGGGGATGGAGCACGATGTGGAATGCACAGCATGGGGGATGGAGCACGTTTGGGAGTGCGCAGCTTGGGGGATAGAGCACGATGGGGAGTGCGCAGCATGGGGGATGGAGCACGATGGGGAGTGCGCAGCATGGGGGATTAAGCACGTTTGGGAGTGCGCAGCATGAGGGATGGAGCACGATGGGCAATGCGCAGCATGGGGGATGGAGCACGATTGGGAGTACGCAGCATGGGGGATGGAGCACAATGGGGAGTGGGGATGGAGCACGATGGGGGGTGCGCAGCATGGGGGATGGAGCACAATGGGGGGTGCACACCTCCCCCCAAAACACACACACACACACACTGCAGAACACACCACACACACACTGGGAAACACAAACACTGCCCTACACAGACACCCACACACACAGACAACGCCGCACACACACAACACCCAACACACAAACACAGCGGCATACATAAATATACGCACATAACGCACAACACACACATTGCACAAAACATGCCTCCCCCCAAAACACACACCCCACACCCACACAAACCGCGCAACACACATACACAACGATACAGACACACAGCACTCCAAAAATAACGACACACAACGCAATACACAAACACCGCTCTCACCCCCCGCCACACCCAGACAACACCCAGAACATGTACAGCTCCTACACAAACACTTGGTAACTACAGACAACAACATCTATATATATATACTAGAAGGTGGCCCGATTCTACGCATCGGGTATTCTAGAATTTACGTATTGTGTAGTTCATGTATGATTTTTGTTATATATATATATATATATATATATATATAGATGTTGTTGTGTGTAGTTACCAAGTGTTTGTGTAGGGCGCTGTACATGTTCTGAGTGTCGCGGGGGGTGAGAGCGGTGTTGTATGTGTGTTGCGTTGTTTGTGGAGCGCTGTGTGTCTGTAGCGTTGTGTGTGTGTGTTGTGCGGTTTGTGTGGGTGTGGTGTGTTTTGGGGGGAGGTATGTTTTGAGCAATGTGTGTGTTGTGCAGTATGTGCGTATATTTGTGTGTGCAGCGTTGTCTGTGTGTGTGGGTGTCTGTGTAGGGCGTTGTTTGTGATTCCTAGTGTGTGTGTGTTGTGAAGTGCGCGTGTGTGTGTGTGTTGGGGGGAGGTGTGCACCTCCCATCGTGCTCCATCCCCCATGCTGCGCACCCCCCATCGTGCTGCATCCCCCATGCTGCGCACTCCCAAACGTGCTCCATCCGCCATGCTGCGCACTCCCAAACGTGGTCCATCCGCCATGCTGCGCACTCCCAAACGTGCTCCATCCGCTATACTGCGCACTCCCCATCGTGCTGCATCCCCCATGCTGCGCACTCCCAAACGTGCTCCATCCGCCATGCTGCGCACTCCCCATCGTGCTCTATCCGCCATGCTGCACACTCCCAAATGTGCTCCATCCGCCATGCTGCGCACTCCCAAACGTGCTCCATCCGCCATGCTGCGCACCCCCTATCATGCTCCATCTGCCATGCTGCGCACTCCCAAACGTGCTCCACCCGCCATGCTGCGCACTCCCAAACGTGCTCCATCCGCCATGCTGCGCACTCCCAAACGTGCTCCATCCGCCATGCTGCGCACTCCCAAACGTGGTCCATACGCCATGCTGCGCACTCCCAAACGTGCTCCATCCGCCATGCTGCGCACTCCCAAACGTGCTCCATCCGCCATACTGCGCACTCCCCATCGTGCACCATCCGGCATGCTGCGCACTCCCAAACGTGCTCCATCCGCCATGCTGCGCACTCCCAAACGTGCTCCATCCGCCATGCTGCGCACTTCCAAACGTGCTCCATCCACCATGCTGCGCACTCCCAAACGTGCTCCATCCGCCATGCTGCGCACTCCCAAACGTGGTCCATCCGCCATGCTGCGCACTCCCAAACGTGCTCCATCCGCCATGCTGCGCACTCCCAAACGTGCTCCATCCGCCATACTGCGCACTCCCAAACGTGCTCCATCCGCCATACTGCGCACTCCCCATCGTGCACCATCCGGCATGCTGCGCACTCCCAAACGTGCTCCATCCGTCATACTGCGCACTCCCAAACGTGCTCCATCCGTCATGCTGCGCACTCCCAAACGTGCTCCATCCGCCATGCTGCGCACTCCCAAACGTGCTCCATCCGCCATGCTGCGCACCCCCCATCATGCTCCATCCGCTTGGGAGTGCGCAGCATGCCGGATGGTGCACGATGGGGAGTGCGCAGTATGGCGGATGGAGCACGTTTGGGAGTGCGCAGTATGGCGGATGGAGCACGTTTGGGAGTGCGCAGCATGGCGGATGGACCACATTTGGGAGTGCGCAGCATGGCGGATGGACCACGTTTGGGAGTGCGCAGCATGGCGGATGGACCACGTTTGGGAGTGCGCAGCATGGCGGATGGACCACGTTTGGGAGTGCGCAGCATGGGGGATGCAGCACGATGGGGAGTGCGCAGTATGGCGGATGGAGCACGTTTGCTCAGCCTCTCTCCTTCCAGCCTCCCTCAGCATCAGCCTCCCTCTCCCAGCCTTCCCCAAGATCAGCCTCTCTGCTCCCAGCCTCCTCCAGCACGCCGTGCTCCTCTGCCGACACTCACCCACACCCGATCGCATCCACTCACCCACACAACCGATCGCATCCACTCACCCACACAACCGATCGCATCCACTCACACACACAACCGATCGCATCCACTCACACACACAACCGATCGCATCCACTCACACACACCCGATCGCATACACTCACACACACAACCGATCGCATCCACTCACACACACCCGATCGCATACACTCACACACACAGACACTGACGATATTGCACATACGCGCTGATACTCACAACATCCGGGGATATCACATGCTTCTGGCCATGTGATCCTCCGTCAGGTCCTGGAAGCTCACAGCACAATATCGCCGCCGAGAAGCAAGCGATATCCCAGGATGTTGTGAGTATTTGGATGCGATGTGATGTGTGTGTGTGTGTGAGTGTGATCTGATTTGTGTGTGTGTGCTGTTATGTTATGTATGTTCCGCAGCTGCAGGACCTTGATGTGTGGATGCGATGTGATGTGTGTGTGAGAGTGAGTGTGAGCCGGTGTACACTGGTAACTATGATACACATCGGGTAACTAAGGGACCTTAGTTACCCGATGTGTATAATGGTTACCAGCTTTCACGGCCTCCGTTAAGATCCCAGCATCGCAAGCTAATGTCTGGCGCTGCCGGGATCCTGACGGAGCCGGTGTAGAAGCAAGCGATATCCCAGCATGTTGTGATGTGTGGATGTGATGTGTGAGGTGTGTGTGAGAGTGAGTGTGATCTGATGTGTGTGTACTCACCTGGGAATCGGAGCCCCGTGTCAGTTGGGCCACAGCGAGCGTGCATTGCGTGAGGGGGGCGGGGCCTGCAGAGAGCCGGGGCGAGAGGCCAATCCGTGGGGGGGGGCGGGGCCATGGCGAGCCCAGCGGCCAATCAGCTTTGTGTCACCGTAAGGACACAATTTCGGAGCATGACAGACAGACAGACAGACAGACAGACAGACAGACAGAATAAGGCAATTATATATATAGATATATATATATATATATATATATAACAAAAATCATACATTAACTACACAATACGTAAATTCTAGAATACCCGATGCGTAGATTCGGGCCACCTTCTAGTATATATATATATATATACATATAATATATATACACAGTGTGCGACTGCTACCCCTTTTTTGTCTTGTATTAATACACATCACCCAGATACGCACCTGTTCACATTGTAAAGGTGCTGCCAGTACGGTTTGAAGTCAGGTTAGTACCAGCGTGGGAAACCAGCAAGGGAACCCCTGTTTCATTCTATTTTTTCCTATTGTATAATGCATATACAGGGAGTGGTGCTCTTTTTGCTGGATTTGCACCCCAGCTCCTGGCTGCTTCATTAGCCTCCTTTTTGTTCACCGGCTGATCTTGTAGGTTTTTAAAACCCAGAGAAGATGCCGTATAGTGTAAGACCCAGCAAAGGAGGGTGCCGTGAAGGGGCGCTGGGCTAGTATAACAACGGCCATTACAATATTCCAAATACCTCCATTTATGTTTTAAGGTAGAATTGATTTTGTTTTTTCACAGTGTGCGATTGGTCCCCCTTTTTTGTCTTATATATATATATATATATATATATATATATATATATATATATATATATATATATATATATATGTAATATATAAAGCTGAGTGTATGTATGCATGTGTGTATGCATGTGTGTATGCATGTGTGTATGCATGTGTGCATGTCCGCTAAAGGAATTCGCACCGTCGCATTTACAATCACAAAATTTTGCACAGACGCCTCATGTGACCCAGGGAACGTCGTAGACTATGTTTTGACAGGAAATTTTAACCCCCGCAATGTACAGTTACTCTCCAAAGAATCTGCCTCCATTAAAGTGAATGGAGCCTGGAACTACATGTTATTAATAGGAGCTATGATTGGTTGCTATAGGCAACGAAGGACATTGTTAGTATAAGAAGCTTATGTGTGAGCTCATAGGATGTCAGTGGGGAGACGGATAGAGAGAGACAGAGACAGACAGACAGACACACAGAGACTGACAGACAGGAAAAGAGACAGAGAGAGAGAGAGAGAGACAGATAGGGAAAGAGACAGAGGGGGAAAAGAGACAGAGGGGGAAAAGAGACAGAGGGGGGAAAAGAGACAAAGGGGGAAAGAAACAGAGGAGGAAAAGAGACAGAGGGGGATAAAGACAGAGGGGGAAAAGAGACAGAGGGGGAAAGAGGCAGAGGGGGAAAGAGGTAGAGGGGAAAAAGAGACAGAGGGGGAAAAGAGACAGAGGGGGAATGAGACAGAGGGGGAAAGAGACAGAGGGGGAATGAGACAGAGGGGGAAAGAGACAGAGGGGGAAAGAGACAGAGGGGGAAAGAGACAGAGGGGGAAAGAGGCAGAGGGGAAAAAGAGGCAGAGGGGGAAAAGAGACAGAGGGGGAAAAGAGACAGAGGGGGAAAGAGGCAGAGGGGGAAAGAGGTAGAGGGGAAAAAGAGACAGAGGGGGAAAAGAGACAGAGGGGGAATGAGACAGAGGGGGAAAGAGACAGAGGGGGAAAGAGACAGAGGGGGAAAGAGACAGACTGGGAAAGAGACAGACTGTGAAAGAGACAGAGGGAGAAAAGAGACAGAGGGAGACAAGAGACAGAGGGGAAAAGAGACAGAGGGAGAAAGAGACAGAGGGGGAAAGAGACAGAGGAGGAAAGAGACAGAAGAGGAAAGAGACAGAGGGGCAAAGAGAGAGACAGACACAGAGATAGAGAGACAGACAGAGACAGACAGACAGACATGGATAGAGCCTGACAGACAAACAAGGAAAGAGACAGACACACAGACACACAGACAGAAAGAGATAGACAAACAGACACAGGCAGACTGGGACAGAGACAAAGAGACAGTTACTATCCCGGGCAACGCCCGGGTACTACAGATATTGTATATATATATATATATATATATATATACACAGTTAGGTCCAGAAATATTTGGACAGTGACAGAAGTTTTGTTATTTTAGCTGTTTACAAAAACATGTTCAGAAATACAATTATATATATATAATATGGGCTGAAAGTGCACACGCCCAGCTGCAATATGAGAGTTTTCACATCCAAATCGGAGAAAGGGTTTAGGAATCATAGCTCTGTAATGCATAGCCTCCTCTTTTTCAAGGGACCAAAAGTAATTGGACAAGGGACTCTAAGGGCTGCAATTAACTCTGAAGGCGTCTCCCTCGTTAACCTGTAATCAATGAAGTAGTTAAAAGGTCTGGGGTTGATTACAGGTGTGTGGTTTTGCATTTGGAAGCTATTGCTGTGACCAGACAACATGCGGTCTAAGGAACTCTCAATTGAGGTGAAGCAGAACATCCTGAGGCTGAAAAAAAAGAAAAAATCCATCAGAGAGATAGCAGACATGCTTGGAGTAGCAAAATCAACAGTCGGGTACATTCTGAGAAAAAAGGAATTGACTGGTGAGCTTGGGAACTCAAAAAGGCCTGGGCGTCCACGGATGACAACAGTGGTGGATGATCGCCGCATACTTTCTTTGGTGAAGAAGAACCCATTCACAACATTAACTGAAGTCCAGAACACTCTCAGTGAAGTAGGTGAATCTGTCTCTAAGTCAACAGTAAAGAGAAGACTCCATGAAAGTAAATACAAAGGGTTCACATCTAGATGCAAACCATTCATCAATTTCAAAAATAGACAGGCCAGAGTTAAATTTGCTGAAAAACACCTCATGAAGCCAGCTCAGTTCTGGAAAAGTATTCTATGGACAGATGAGACAAAGATCAACCTGTACCAGAATGATGGGAAGAAAAAAGTTTGGAGAAGAAAGGGAACGGCACATGATCCAAGGCACACCACATCCTCTGTAAAACATGGTGGAGGCAACGTGATGGCATGGGCATGCATGGCTTTCAATGGCACTGGGTCACTTGTGTTTATTGATGACATAACAGCAGACAAGAGTAGCCGGATGAATTCTGAAGTGTACCGGGATATACTTTCAGCCCAGATTCAGCCAAATGCCGCAAAGTTGATCGGACGGCGCTTCATAGTACAGATGGACAATGACTCCAAGCATACAGCCAAAGCTACCCAGGAGTTCATGAGTGCAAAAAAGTGGAACATTCTGCAATGGCCAAGTCAATCACCAGATCTTAACCCAATTGAGCATGCATTTCACTTGCTCAAATCCAGACTTAAGACGGAAAGACCCACAAACAAGCAAGACCTGAAGGCTGCGGCTGTAAAGGCCTGGCAAAGCATTAAGAAGGAGGAAACCCAGCATTTGGTGATGTCCATGGGTTCCAGACTTAAGGCAGTGATTGCCTCCAAAGGATTCGCAACAAAATATTGAAAATAAAAATATTTTGTTTGGGTTTGGTTTATTTGTCCAATTACTTTTGACCTCCTAAAATGTGGAGTGTTTGTAAAGAAATGTGTACAATTCCTACAATTTCTATCAGATATTTTTGTTCAAACCTTCAAATTAAACGTTACAATCTGCACTTGAATTCTGTTGTAGAGATTTCATTTCAAATCCAATGAGGTGGCATGCAGAGCCCAACTCGCGAAAATTGTGTCACTGTCCAAATATTTCTGGACCTAACTGTATATATATATATATATATTTCTTTGCTGAGCCTTGGCAATCGGTCTATGGGGTTCTAAAGAGCCAGCTCAATGGGAAGAATAAGATCCGCGCCATCAATACATACGCACTGCCAGTTATTAGATACCCTGCTGGCATAGTGTGCTGGCCAAAAGAAGAAATGGAAGCTGCAGATGTGAAGACCCGGAAGCTCCTCACAATGCATGGTGGTCTCCTCCCCAAGTCAAACACCCAAAGATTGTATACTAACAGAAAGGAGGGTGGTCGAGGCTTGATAGGTGTCCAAGCCACCATCATGAATGAAACAAGAAGTATCCAGGAATACATCAGAAAAATGGCACCAAAAGATGAAATGCTGAAGGAGAGCCTAGCCTAAGACAGCAACAAAAACAGTCCAAGAAGGGAGAACAAGAACATGAAGTGCCATGGCAAGACAAGCCGCTGCATGGGATGTACCATAGACAGATAATGGAGGTGGCTGACATGAAGAAATCCTACCAATGGCTGGAGAAAGCTTGACTCCAGGACAGCACAGAGGCACTAATCATAGCAGCACAAGAGCAGGCGCTAAGTACCAGATCCATAGAAGCAGGGATCTACCACACAAGACAAGACCCAAGGTGTAGAATATGTAAAGAAACCACGGAAACAATCCAACATATAGTGGCAGGATGCAAAATGCAAGCAGGAACAGCGTACACCGAATGCCACAACCAAGTAGCAGGAATTGTATACAGGAATATCTGTACAGTGTATGGGCTAAGTCCCCCTACGTCCAGGTGGAAGACCCCAGAAAAAGTGGTGGAGAATGAAAGGGCTAAAATCAAGATCCAGACAGATAAGCAAGTGGTAGCTAACCAACCAGATATCGTGATAGTAGACAAGGGTCAGAAGACAGCAATGATAATAGATGTGGCAGTGCCTAATGACAGTAACATCAGAAAGAAGGAAAATGAGAAGCTGGAGAAATACCAGAGCCTTAAAGAACAACTGGAGAAGATGTGGAAGGTGAAGGTCTCAGTGATTCCAGTGGTGATAGGAGCACTTGGAGCAGTATCCCCTAAGTTGGAAAAATGGCTGCAACAGATTCCAGGAGCAACATCTGAGCTCTCTGTCCAGAAAAACGCAGTGCTGGGAACAACTAAGATCCTGCGCAGAACCCTCAAACTCACAGGCCTCTGGTAGAGGACCCGAGAATGAGGAAGGACAAATAACCACCCACAGGGGGTGAGAAGGTAATTTTATTTTATATATATATATATATATATATATATATATATATCTATATATATAATTGCCTTATTCTGTCTGTCTGTCTGTCTGTCTGTCTATCTGTCTGTCTGTCTGTCATGCTCCAAAATTGTGTCCTTACGGTGACACAAAGCTGATTGGCCGCTGGGCTCGCCATGGCCCCGCCCCGCCACACGGATTGGCCGCTCGCCCAGGCTGCGCCCCCACACGGATTGGCCAGCCGCTCGCCCAGGCTCCGCCCCCCCCACAGATTGGCCTCTCGCCCCGGCACCCTGCAGGCATTGGCAATTCGGCCACGCCACGCCCCGCCCCCCTCACGCAATGCACGTTAGCTCTGGCCCCACCCCCTCCCTCCTCCCGCGCATTTCTCGAACTGACACGGCTGTCACGGAGGTGAGTACGGTACTCCCTGCCCACCCCCCCCCTCCCCCCCCCGCCCCCGCCCCCGCCGCCGCTCGCACAGGACTGGTGTGGATACGTTGCTAACCATGCTCGCATGGTTACAAGCGCTGTCACGGAGGTGAGTACTGTACTCCCTCCCCCCCCTCCCCCCCCCGGCCCCCGCTCGCACGGCAGTGGTGGGAGTGGTGTGGATACGTTGGTATCAAGCCCATCAAGGTCCTGCTGCGCCAGAAGATCCACACGCACACACACAAACATACACACACATCAGATCACACTCACACTCACTCTTACACACACCTCACACACACCTCACACACACCTCACATCGCATCCACATACTCACAACATCCTGGGATATCGCTTGCTTCTCGGCGGCGAAAATGTGCTGTTGTGATCTTCCAGGACCTGACGGAGGATCACATGGCCAGAAGCATGTGATATCCCCGGATGTTGTGAGTATGAGCGCGTAAGTGCGATATCGTCAGTGTCTGTGTGTGTGAGTGGATGCGATCGGGTGTGTGTGAGTGGATGCGATCGGGTGTGTGTGAGTGGATGCGATCGGGTGTGTGTGAGTGGATGCGATCGGGTGTGTGTGAGTGTATGCGATCGGGTGTGTGTGAGTGGATGCGATCGGGTGTGTGTGAGTGTATGCGATCGGGTGTGTGTGAGTGTATGCGATCGGGTGTGTGTGAGTGTATGCGATCGGGTGTGTGTGAGTGGATGCGATCGGGTGTGTGTGTGAGTTGATGCGATTGGGTGTGTGTGTGAGTGGATGCGATCGGGTGTGTGTGTGAGTGGATGCGATCGGGTGTGTGTGTGAGTGGATGCGATCGGGTGTGTGTGTGAGTGGATGCGATCGGGTGTGTGAGTGTCGGCAGAGGACCAGGCCGTGCTGGAGGAGGCTGGGAGCAGAGAGGCTGATCATGGGGAAGAGGGGAATGCTGATGCTGAAGGAGGCTGGGATGGGAAGGCTGGGAGGAAGGAGGCTGGGACGAGAGAGGCTGATCCTCAGGAAGGCTGAGGAGGGGAGGCTGATGCTGAGGGAGGCTGGAAGGAGAGAGGCTGAGCAAACGTGCTCCATCCGCCATACTGCGCACTCCCCATCGTGCTGCATCCCCCATGCTGCGCACTCCCAAACGTGGTCCATCCGCCATGCTGCGCACTCCCAAACGTGGTCCATCCGCCATGCTGCGCACTCCCAAACGTGCTCCATCCGCCATGCTGCGCACTCCCAAACGTGCTCCATCCGCCATACTGCGCACTGGAGCACGTTTGGGAGTGCGCAGCATGGCGGATGGAGCACGTTTGAGAATGCGCAGCATGGCGGATGGAGCACGTTTGGGAGTGCGCAGCATGGCGGATGGAGCACGTTTGGGAGTGCGCAGCATGCCGGATGGTGCACGATCGGGAGTGCGCAGTATGGCGGATGGAGCACGTTTGGGAGTGCGCAGCATGGCGGATGGAGCACGTTTAGAAGTGCGCAGCATGGCGGATGGACCACGTTTGGGAGTGCGCAGCATGGCGGATGGAGCACGTTTAGGAGTGCGCAGCATGGCGGATGGAGCACGTTTGCAAGTGCGCAGCATGGCGGGTGGAGCACGATGGGAGGTGCACACCTCCCCCCAACACACACACACACGCGCACTGCACAACACACACACACTAGGAATCACAAACAACGCCCTACACAGACACCCACACAGACAACGCTGCACACACAAATATACGCACATACTGCACAACACACACATTGCTCAAAACATACCTCCCCCCAAAACACACCACACCCACACAAACCGCACAACACACACACACACACACACAACGCTACAGACACACAGCGCTCCACAAACAACGCAACACACGCAACACACATACAACACCGCTCTCACCCCCCGCGACACTCAGAACATGTACAGCGCCCTACACAAACACTTGGTAACTACACACAACAACATCTATATATATATATAACAAAAATCATACATGAACTACACAATACGTAAATTCTAGAATACCCGATGCGTAGAATCGGGCCACCTTCTAGTATATATATATATATATATA
The DNA here is from genome assembly GCF_048569485.1 of Anomaloglossus baeobatrachus. Classification (NCBI taxonomy): domain Eukaryota; kingdom Metazoa; phylum Chordata; class Amphibia; order Anura; family Aromobatidae; genus Anomaloglossus; species Anomaloglossus baeobatrachus. The sequence goes on along the minus strand of NC_134356.1, from coordinate 539,551,413 downwards.
TATATATAGAATGCACTATTGATTCCACAGCGCCTTAAATGCATTGGCAACACTGTCCCCATTGGGGCTCACAATCTGAATTCCCTATCAGTATCTCTTTGGAGTATGGGAAGAGACCGGAGTATCCAGAAGAAGCACATGGGGAGAACATACAAACTCCTATCAGATATTGTCCTTGATGGATTTGAACCCAGGATCCCAGCGCTGCAAGACTGCAGTGCTAACCACTGAGCCACCATGTTTATGTTCCTTAGCTAACATATGGTTACATATGGCTATCTAGTTAATACTTTATTTGTATTTATGTTTCATACATGATACTATGTGTGCATATGCCTACTTAGCCAACACTTTCCTGGAGTAGGAATTATCCCAACATCAGGCGCTTTAGATATACAGCCGGTCCTCTCCTTACTTGTATATTTTAGTTATATCATATCTATTCAGATGCAATTGACTGCTGTATACTCTTGCATCTATATATACTTTTTATATAATGTATACCAAGAAAATATTCTACATTACAGTTGTATTATATATACTATAATTATTACTGTATATTTGTACATCCAGATTCATTCTTTGATCTATACAGTATTAATTAAGAAAATAGTTTATCATTTCCAGTATTCACATTATACAATATGGTCAGTACCTGGTTCTGAGGTTGCCCTCTTGTGGATACTTTATTAATTTTATTGTCTATTTTAATATATTCTAATAAAGTATTATTTTTTTAAAAGTTAATTGCCTCATATGCGCCTTGTCCACTCATCTTGGAATTGTTTTCGGATATTACTGGTTGTCATGACCTAAGATATGACTGATTGGACTTCCCCATAATGCTCTGCCCATGTGACATAATATAGTATAGTACAACCATTCAGGAAAAGCTACCACAGTCTATAAAAAATGCTAAAAAATAATGCAAAAGCCAAATTAGAGTGATTAAAGATAGTGAGCATGTCAGAGCTCTTAGTTCAGCAATAAAAAAAGGAAGAAAAAGCACTAAAATATTGGACAAATATTCCAGACTGTAATGTGTTAAATAATTATAGCTGTGAATATGAGTAGTAATTGATGGAAATTACAGATTAATTTGACAAGATGGTAAGAGAAAGACAAAAGTGTAGGCAGCAGTGACAGACTCAGTGTGATTGATCTGTGATATGGTGTAGGTGCATCAGTCCTAATGCACTAGAATTACAAATACACATTTGTTTATTTAGTTCTTAATGCACTAGAAAGCAGAAGAAAGACAGCACAATAATTTTTACAGAAATAAACAAAACTAAAACTATTGTCTGTCAGAGACAATGTGCTTGCTGTTATACAAAGTTTTTGAAATTATAGTGCAATAATTTGTGTGGGGGAGGGAAAAATAGTTTTTTTAAGCACAAAAGAAAATTCCCCAGAATCCATACAATTAACTATGACTGTGTATCTCCCTCACAAAGTGTGCATGTCACAAACAATTATTTCAGTTTTGTTTTATTAGTGATATTTTACATATGCACATGTCATACCAATAGTGCCTTGCTGCAGGTGATGACTTTTTGGTAGTGTACCTACCTAGCATTTCTTAGTTTGTCATTTTAGGGAGGGGGTTACATTTTGTGGATAAAAAAGAAAATGAAAAAAGGATGGTACAGTGAAAAAAATGCTAAGTACAGTAAAAATAAGTATGTCAAAAGAAAGAAAAATGTGGCAGCAAGCAACACCTACCAATGATTTTTTTTAAATGGTTGAATAATTAGGATTATAAAAATTGTGAGAAGTTGATTATGGTGTTGTAGAAAATGTGTTTTTTTTATATTTATTTTTTTTAAAAAGGGCAATGGTAATGGACAGGATGGTGTAATAGAAAAAAATACCCATACCACGGTTAAAAATGTGGGAGCTGCCAGCAGCAGTGGCACCAAAACCACCAATAATACAATATGCATGTCACAATAGACCTGTTATTGAATATGTGTCATTAGAGATGAGTAGACTGTTTGACAATTGAAATTGACACAAGCGGGCTTTACACGCTACGATATCGTTAATGAATTATCGTCGGGGTCACGGTGTTTGTGACGCACATCTGGCTTCAATAACGATATCGTAGTGTGTGACACTTATGAGTGACCAAAAACGATCGCAAAAGCCAAAATCGTTTGCCGCGGAGAGGTCGTCCTGAAACAAAAAATAATTTTCTGTTTATTAACGATGTTGTTCCTCGTTCCTGTGGCAGCACACATCGCTGTGTGTGACACCGCAGGAGAGACGAACATCTCCTTACCTGCCTCCACCGGCAATGCGGAAGGAAGGAGGTGGGCGGGATGTTACGTCCCGTTCATCTCCGCCCCTCCGCTTCTATTGGACGCCTCCTGTGTGACGTCGCTGTGACGCCGCACGAACTTCCCCCTTAGAAAGTCGTCGCAGAGCAGGTATGTGCGTGTGACGCTGCCGTAGCGATAATGTTCGCTACGGCAGCGATCACAAAATATCGCACGTACGACGTGGGTGGGTGCTATCGCGCTCGACATCGCTAGCTGATGCTAGCGATGTCGCAATGTGTAAAGCCCGCTAGAGTCTTCAAATTTTCCCAAATTCTATGATGAAATCAATTTAGCTTCATTAAGCCTTTGTTAACATTAAAAAGATTGGAAAAGTTTGGACACACCTTCTCATTCAAAGAGATTTCTTTATTTTCATGACTCTGAAAATTGTAGATTCACATTGAAGGCATCAAAACTATGAATTAACACATGTGGAATGAAATACTTAACAAAAAAGTGTGAAACAACTGAAAATATGTCTTATATTCAAGGTTCTTCAAAGTAGCCACCTTTTGCTTTGATTACTGCTTTGCACACACTTTGCATTCTCTTGATGAGCTTCAAGAGGTAGTCACCGGAAATGGTCTTCCATCAGTCTTGAAGGAGTTCCCAGAGATGCTTAGCACTTGTTGGCACTTTTGCAATCTACAATTTTCAGAGTCATGAAAATAAAAAAAAACTCTTTGAATGAGAAGGTGTGTCCAAACTTTTGATCTGTTCTGTATACCAAAAAAATAACCCTCTAAAATGAAATACTTTATTAAATATTTTGATAAAATTCCCAAGCAAACACAGATACAACTCAAAAAGCAGGTGCTATATAAAGTGTACACATGGAGTACCTTAGTGGAATAACTATTGTAGGGGTTGGAATACTGTTATCCTGTGAGTATTATGGTGCCATAGTCTGATCATGGTAAAAAATAGTGGGACTCCACTGTCCACTGCCTGACAACAGAGTGTTGAACACCCTAAGTTGTGTGGTGCCTCGTCGACTGTCCCTATTACCCCTCTGCCTGCCACTAGGTTTTGTACCCTCCACCAGAAAACCTCATAAAGTGCTAGTGCAGAAAAACAACGATTCACATTCTCTAGGTATATAACTACAGATATTTGCTGGCCAATATTGGTCTGTGTGCTCATTGTTACAAAAACAATATCCCCACAAGAGGACAACACTAGAATATATCAGAATAACCACAATTGGTCAACATATGAATAAATGGCATAAATAAGGGAATGTTTAGCGTTAGTTGGTAGCACCACATTTATCGAAAGAGAAATCTACCATACCAAGAAAGTCCCTTAAACAATTCAAAACCTGACGCGTTTCCCCCCTTCCGATTTTGGGAGTTGATCAGGGAATTAGAGGACACCTGAATAAGGAATAGTCCTTACAACAGTTGGCCACCTTAGTAAAATGTTGCCATCCTGAAAATTTAGTGTGCCCGGGATGTCTGATACATCAGTCCACGTGAAGCACTCAAGCAAGCCCAGTATTTCCCCCTTGCTGCGATAAGCCATCAAAATATACCATTTATACTTCTAAATATTCTACAGTACATGTAAGTTATGAAGAAATTCCAAAAATATTCTCTGTAAAAAGTTATTGCAACCACTAAAACTTTTAGATTATTATACCGATATTGCACGCCATTGAACACCTAGGGACCGTACTAAATAGTTTACAATATAAATAAATACTCCCAGGAACCCAATAAAAATGAACTCATACAATAGAACCAAAGAAAGTCCTGAGGCAAACTGCAAGCCTTAGAACCGCAATGAAAGACCACCAGTTGTCAGCACTGATGAAAGCAATTCACTGAAAGTAATGAAAAATATAATCAAGGTCTCTGTTATGAGTACGGGACATAATAAAGCATGATGAATAGCTTTGCAAATTATTATGAGATATTGCTTATAAAAGTGCAATTTATTAACTAAAATGGCAAAAATCTTTGGTGATTTTATTAAATTAGAAAATAATTATCTGTTAAGTATATGGTCCTGTTGCTTTAGTTTATTCTTAAATTTCCCTTTTGATAAATATGTTTTCTATTTTATTTTATCTATTTTTAATTAAAATGCCGATCCCTTCATGGGTTTACCTGGCAATTGCCCCTGGTCATGGTATTGATGTTTAGAACATAAGGGATGCGGCTGCTTCAAACCAATACTAAAATATTAATTTAGACTCGGAGCTAGATGTAGCGTAACCAACAACACAATATCTTGTGCGATGTCAGCTCCGTTGTCTCTTCTAAGACAGATGCACCAGGTATAAGGACAACATGTCCTGACTGAATGCTAGATAAAGCCGCCTGTACGTTCAGCTGCCTGGTGTACCTTATTGCTCACTGAACA